>NC_061498.1:9678417-10026467 GCF_022539355.2 Hippoglossus stenolepis
AATAGGGACGTGGGCTCATGCACAGCTCACAAGCCTGATTAATTTTCTAAGGGCAGTGTGGCGTCTTTAATCTGCCCTCAGTTGAGATTTCTCTTCACCTATTATTTTGTACGTTTTTTTTATTATACCCAGTTTGATTTTTTTATATGTAAGTTTTAATTTAACTTTCCTAAAAAGAGATCCATGACATGATTTCACCGATAAACCCTTTCCCCCACTTTTTATGTACCCACATTTTAGGGCAGTAGTTGGGGTGTTTCTCCATTCACCAGTATATGACGTCAAGTAACAAATACTGGGTTCTCCCACAGTATCAGAGCCAGAAAAGCTGCCATTGGCTGCCTAGCTCAGTTCGGTACAATCTGCGACCCTGACTAATAAATGCCACTTTTCATGCTGGTGCGCATTCAGGACTATTATAGGCCCCGAACACCAGAGTATCACACACATACAAATAGCTGTTTCCCCTTGGAATCGTCGTTAATGAGGATAATTTGAAGTGAGGTTGACATGCAGCCCGGAGCCAAACCTTGTTGGTTCCAAACACTCCTGCAGCATAGACGCCTTTAAGCACACTCCAAACCATTTCCTCAAATTGGGGCTGCATCCGAAGAAAAAATGACACAATTACCACTTGGTCTTGGACAAAGTCCACGCCTCATGTAAAACGTTACCGAAAAGAGTAATGCATGACACATGGTAGTGCTCGTACTGGTGCATACTGGTTTTAATAGACAAAATAAGATAACTTGCTTCTTCTGCTCTTCCCATACAGCTTTCTGTCTTTATCTTGTGCATCATGCCAGGTCCCCTACCCACTTTAAAGTGCCCCTCTCGGCAGGCTTCATGCTTTCCCTTTGGTGATATGATTGACTGTGGTGTGCTGGGCTGGCCCCACCTTGGACTTCGATGGAAGAAAGCATTTCTTTAGTGGGTTTTCGAGCTTGGATGAGTGCTGACGGGATATCGGTTACCTCTGGCATGCTGAGGGTGCGTGGGCTCCCAGTGACCATGACGTCGATCCACTCAGCTCTGCCTGCACTGGAGAAATTGTGGGAATCCACTCCGTTCCCTTTTCTCTCTATTTTCCACAATTGTTCTTTATAGAGGTAACCTATTTTCCAATAGGTTTTCACTTTCTAATGTGTCATGGGATTTACCTTGAGTTTATTATGACTGTATTTTCCATAGTAAGAACTTTATCAACGCATCGACAGCAAATTGATAGTGACATTCGGGTTAGGTGCTGCCTAAAAACCATAAAACCTAAAGCAGGGTTTCTGGTGTATTCGGGGTGACAACCTTGATTGGCAAGGTGACATAGATGAGGCAGTTGCATGGCAAAGCATCCCTCAGTCTGGGCAAGCACCCTCTGTCACCCTCTCCATCCCTCGCCGCTCTCCCTCTCTCTTAATCCCCATTGAGAAGGAGACGGGGAGACTCAGGAAGCCGGAGAGGACGATGAGGAGGAGGGGAGCAGCAGAACAGGCCAAAGGCTCCGCTGACATCCATGGGAATCTGCGGATCCATTCAGTGGTAATTATCAGCATCAATGCAGAGAGGCAGTGGCAAGGCGAGGGGCGGGGGCAAGGGGGTGTGGGAGAGTTTTGGGGGGGTGGGGTTGGGCGGGATGGGGGAGGAGGAGGAGGAGGAGGAGGAGGAGGAGGGCGGTCGGGTGGGTTAGGTCAAAATAGAAACCAATGGCGTACCAGGAGAGCCGAGAGGTTGTGAGGTGGAGAGCGATGCGAGTTCAATTTCAATTATGCTTGAGATGACGTGAGCTTGACCTTATGGGTATAAGCACATTTTGATTCAGAGCAGCATTTCCCCTTCTTACGTGTCTGGTCTCTGGAGAAGTGATGACAAGAAAACACCTATTTATAGACAGAGGAACTCTACGATGCATCATCACAAGTAGGGCCAGTAATCGTGAACATTGGAGTTAAGATTTTAAATTAAGTTGATTTATAGGGAATTAGATCAATTTCTTTTTCAATGGCTATGTGAGACAGTGAAAATAATTCCGATATGCTTCCTGCCGATCTGCGTGAAACGAAGGAGCATGACGGCCGTTCACAAACCCAGGATGCCAGCCCGCTGTCCTCTCTGCACCATACATCACTCTGACAGGCCATTTCACTCCTTGATTCCGAATTCCTGCCGAGCGACCACCTCAAACACTCTGGGTTGTCCCCGCTCGGTGAGAACGTCACTCTCAGACCACTGAACACCACGTTTGAACTTCTGCCGACTGGCTGCAGAGCCAGATCCGTCCAATGGGGGAAATTGTGACAAATGCCTTTTTTTTTTTTTCTCTCTCTCTCCCTTTTCACTTGAAATCTGACGATTTTCCAGCTGCATCAGAGGCCTGACCTTTTCTGACTGGCAAAGAGGAAGGATCAGTTTTGAATTCAAGACATTCAAAACTTTTTTCAGAAGCGCATTTTTCCCCGTTAGTGTTTCTCATTTCTTCTCTCTGTGAAAGAAAGGTCAAGTCAAAGGTCGGGTCGGTACTTGTCCTCTTCGTTAGAAAGCCCATTGATATTCTGGAGTTTACCTTGGGAAACAGTCAGATAGAGATGTCTCATTATGCCTCTGGTGAATTTAGACAGAGGGTGTCAGCCTGTCAACCGCACGGATAAATGTCTTCATGTGGAGCTGTCACAAAGAACTGTCATAGTGAGTTGGTCACGTTATTAGTGCACCAAGCATATGTTTGTAAGAGCTCTGAAAATAAGGATATGGCCAAACTTCTACTGAGTAAAGCGTCAAAATAAATATCTCAAAAAAATATAAATATTTCAGTCAATATTTTTAAACTTGTAGTTAGAACAAAGCCCCAAAAAGCAGAAGTGAAAGTTGTGTGCTAAAGTGTGAAACGTCTAAAGGCAACATGCTGTACACACGTTTTAACATCTTAAAGAAAAACCTGTTTCACTTTTGCTAAATGCATGGTCATAAAACCTGTATATTCTCATAGATTGTTTTAAAATAAACTGAATATCTTTTTCTCTATAATCATGTTTGCCTCAATGCACTGTATAGAAAAAAACTATTCCTGCACAGGCTCTGTATGCACATCCCAAGAAATCTTCAACACAACAATTGCTTATAAAAAAGCCAGTGTGTCAATGCTGCCTCCAGTCACTGGTATTTAAAGTCTGTTTGTTTTCACCAGTTGAAGCAGGTATATGATGATTTCTGGTGAACCAAGGCTTCGGTGACTGTGCTTTTTCCTTGTAATTACAGTGTATTCAGTATCATAATCTCACTATTTAATCCCAGCAAATCTGACGAGTGCACAGCGTCCCACACTGCAAGAATCCTCTGGTCGGGGGGAAAGCTCCGACCCTTTGACCCCCACACACACAAAGTTCCTTTTTACATGCAGCACTTGAATTTCGTTTCCTGATGTGTAGAGCTGGCAGAGGGGTGAGGAACAACGTGAACTCACACAACCATCTATCACAATGATAGCACAAACAAGATGGTGCTGGTGTGTCACTGATGTCGCGGCATTGTGCGCAACACGGACCTTTCTCCCACGTCCTCCTGCTCGAAGCCCTAACTCGTTTGAACAGAGAGGAGCCTCAAACACACACTGGTTATTCTTCACACACATAGACGTGTATCTCACTTCGACAAACCCAGATAAGACCTGTCATTCCTGGGCTCGGCCGGTCAATAGCTATCTGCCTACAGTGCAGTTGGGCCCTGTTTACACACACAGCGAGGCCCTCGGCACCAACACACACTTGTGATTTGCACACAGCCAAGGGCACAACACACAGAGCAAATCAACCCCATCCACTCCTTTCCCACCTTCTCTCACTGACATGGTTTTATCAACCAGAGTTTGTGCAGGGAAATGAAAAGCAAGGCCAAAATAATTCATTTGACTGCAAAATAAGGATTTTGACAATTTTACATATAAGCTAATAATAACACTGAACAGGGTAAAGGCTAAATCCGCCCTGAATCCTACAGGCAGAAATCTGAGGAATCCGAGACAAAATTAGGCCTTTTATCTTGAAACAGAGGATGATCAAAACACTGCACACTCAGCCCTCTTCTTCTTCTTCTTCACTCGTGTTTGCATTTCAAAGGCGGCTTTGTCTTCCTGTTCATCCCACTTGAAATGTAGCCCAGAAAGTTGACAGTGTGCGATCTTATCAGAGAGCCCCAGTATGCTCCTGTCCTCGCCAGAAATTCTAAACGCTTCCTACTTTCTTTTTTTTTTGTAAAGTCCCGGAGACACCATTCATTATTATTTATAAATTATCTTGTTAAATCAATCTTAAGGCCATTTCACATTGTTTAGTTTTTTTGATAAACTGTTATTGATACATTTTAAGATGATTAGAATTTGTAATAAATTATATATATTTTATTTTTGGTATATTCATTTTACATTTTCACAATTTCTACATTCATGCACATCATGATTCTTTCTGCAGCCACAGATAAAAACAAAACAATGTTTAATTACATTTAAACGATAAGCATGGGGAAATTACATCTGTCTCTCTTTTAATCTTTAAACGTGTTGTTTGGTTCTACTTGCAAATCTGTATGCATTACTTTATAGCACTGCTAGGGAGAGAGATGATTATCAACACATTGCGGAAATAAACAAGTCAAATAAATAAATAAACATATTTATGGTGCAGATAAGTATTTTACATTGGTCAATTCGTCTATTACCTCATTTAAACCTGACATTAAGATACCTTTTTGTTGATGGGATTAAAATCTGATTGTGCTTAACCAAACGAAAATGCATGTGTAAATGCCCCAAATGTGTATTGAGGCTGTATTGTGATCAGATTGGCCAAACCATCCCCGGAGGTGGTCAGGAATGCACCCTGACCGCGTTGAACCCAAATGTAAATGTGTTGTCAATCCACATACAAAGGCTATGTGGGTAGAAATGGTAACATATGCATGGCTATTCCAAACCAATGAGGTAGCAGCAGCTCGCAGCCATTAGTCGGTAAGAAAACAAGCAGTTCTCCCCTCAGTCCTCGCATCAATCAAGATACCAGCTTGTTCTATTCTTCTTCCTCTGTCGTTTGTTTTGTTGTTGATCCTGTTGGATCAGATCAAAATCAGATCTCAGTGTAGATGCAGGAGAGTCATATTAACCCCTGGTGTAAATGGAATCCCTTTAAAATCATATCTAGATACAATCTTGATATGAAACACATTTTAATGCCAGATGTAAATAGAGTCCTATGATGGTGCTTATTTCATCTTGTGTCAAATCACGTATCATGTTGTGGTTAATTTGAAAGTATCTGTACAGTATTTCTAGAAGCTCTGAACATTTGAGCAGCGTAGAGGTATCTGGACACGAGTCAGCAAGTACATTCGCTAAAACAACACCGAGCTGAGGTTCTCCCCAGAGTTTCCTTTCACTGCTCTCAGAAACAAACATGAATTCACTCATTTCAGCAAACTTTATTTGGATGTTGAAACTAAATAAAAAATGTTTGCACTGGCCTGTGTCCAGTCAGTGAGAATTGTGGAGTTAAGTGCAGATGTAACGTCTGTTTGCGGCAAACATACATCACATAACACGACCTGTTCGGGCAAAATGGAGCGCAAAACCCCCCCTTTCCAGTCCAAAAGGCCAGACATGATGAATATGGATGTTTTGTGTGACATGTTCGTATGCTGAGGCACGTTCAGATTTTGTGGGGCCCGCATTAACGCACATCAATCACTGACCATGAGTGGTGTTTTTAGGGTGGATGCATGATGTGACTAAGTCAAGTCTGTGCAAAATTTTCCAGCGGTTGGCTCCATGCGTCCTCCCTCTGGGGACGTGTTTGTGTTTTGGAGAGCAGGATCAGGGGCTGTGTGCTTCCCGGTTCTCCTCTGGAAATCTTGGTCGGGACACAAAATGCCGCCCGGCGCGCTGGCCGTCGATTCTGTGTATTGTTCAGCCTGAGAAAACGCAGGACCGTCTAATTGGGCCTTTGTTGCTTTGTTTGTGTGCTTCTGTCAGGTGTGTTTCAGCACAACTTCTTAGCAAATGCCTGCATGATGGGATACAGCTCTTTTCCATTAATGTGAGAAGTTTCATTGTGCTCACTGGTGGATGAAAAGCGTTCCCATGTTGAAACCCCCTGAGAACAGCCATCGGCGAGTTGTCCCATCTCCGCCTGAAGCGGTTTGAATGACATTGTCATGTTTGCAGGTGAGTGTAATGCAGCACCTGTTGGGATCGAGCCCATTTCTCATTTCTCATGGGATATAATGCAAAATATCGTCTGGTCCAATTACAAATCACAATTGGTGCATGAGGAAACTCGAGCTGGAGTCATGCAGCGTCCTTAAAATTTTAATCGCCGTTTTTTCCCACCCACAGCTGCACAACCTTTGTTCAGATTACACCTAGTACTATCCAATAGAATTACAATGCTGTATTTTTTTTTTTTTAACATCCTCAAACCATTAAATGCCATTAGTCTAGTTAGTCAAAGTCAAGCTGCCTGCTTCCTGTTTTCCTACAGTCAGATTGCAACCCCTGCATTCATTCCTTTATAGAACCTGGGAACTCCCCTTGAGAGAAGAGAAGTAACGGGAATAATTATTCTCAGTAATTGGAATTAGGACATGAGAGTGACTTTGTTGTGTGTGCTGGGGGAAACAGTCATCTCAGATATTCAAAGAATCCCTCCAGCGTAGCGATGTGTTTGTGCTGTTGTTTACGTGTTTACAACCGGGGCACGATGGAGTCCCTCAGCGAGCCGGTGGACATGGGTGTGAAGCTGCGGTTTCACAGCTGGAGCCGAGCGTCGCATATCACATGATTGGAGCTCTTGTGATGGCCATAATGACAGCGGTGGCGGGGTTACTGAGAGGTTATGACCAGCTGAGAAAGTGCCACAGTTTATTGCCACTGACGGGGAGGGGGTGGGAGGGTGGACCAATTAACTGTGACACCACAATGTTTTTTCGGTTTCACATCCAGAACCTCCTCAGAAATTGGTGTCATTTAAAACCGTTTAGTGCCGGCGTTATTTACAGCTGTTTTATAAAATGTTAAAACTTTGCTGTTGGGGGAAATAACTTTGAATGAACATGGAGAGTCTAGTGTGATTTATAACAAACACAGAGTGTGGGATGGATGGATGGGAGTGAAAGAGTGTCTTGGGAGGGGAGCACATCCTGTCAGCTGAGCTTTCTCTCTATCTCGCCCTCCTTCCTTCCTTCGCTCGGTTTCTCCTCTGAGCAGCTTGTGCTCCCGACTGCATGCAGGGCGATGTGTGGGTTGGTGGAGACTCTCCTCAGGGTCTCCAGCTGAATCGGGGCTTGGCCTGGAGATGTGCTCTGGGGTCACCTGGCCCTTTCACCCCTGGGTTGACCTTCTCAACTTCATGTCTCCCCAGGGTCAGACACATAGCCATACTGAACACATTAACCCACTGACCCCCTCTGTCCTGCTTATTGATACACAGAACACTTCATCCTCACTCAGTAGTAAAGGCTGTTATTATGCCCCAAGACGCTCAACAATAGTATGAAACGTTTTTTGGTGATGAGGAAGCGGAGGCCCTGTGATAGAGAATTCCAAGCATGTTAATGCTGAGTGGACGGGGGCAGTTTAGGACACAGTCATACCAGCAGCGGGCTCAAAGTCTATTTAGCCAGACTTGGCCATAACTGTTCAGCAGCTCCTGATCAAAGTTGAACGCTGAGTCTTCAGGGCTGCCGGGCTGCCAGGCTGGTCAGGTGGAAGGCTCGGGGCTGGGTGACTGCCACGGGGTAGCACCACTCCGCCCTCAGTCCCTGATCTGCCCAGCATGCACAGGGCTTAGGGCAAAAGCCGGGGATTATCTCCACTGCACTTCCACCCCTACCACCCACTGCCTCCCGGCAAAGCAACGCCATGAAGTAGTGCTTCACCTCCTCTCTCCCTCCCTCCCTCCCTCCCTCTAACCCTGCACCTGCATAACACACACACACACACACAAATTAATCCACAGGAATGACACTTTTCTTGAAATGCATCAACATATTGTGTGCGGGTCAATCAGTGATTTTGCAACATTTTACATACAGTACAAATTGAGAGCGATGTTTGTTTCTCTCTCTCACACACACACACGCACACACACACACACACACACACACGAATGCGCGCACGCATGCATGCACGCACACACACACACACACACACACACACACACACACACACACACACGCACGCGCACACACATCACCTGATTACCAAGCAGCCTCCATAGTCAAACACTTTCTTTGACATGAATGGATGTTTGCTAAAGGTGCATGGCATTTTTCCCTAATACTTGTACTATACTAGTTTTTCACGTTCGGTCTAATTCTTCCTTGGCTACTCATCCACAGTCTTTCATCACTCGCTAATCAACTCAGACAGTGTTTGTAAAAATACTGTATCTGTTCCTTGATCCGGTCATGTCCCAGCCCAAGTTCCATGGATATCACCTGAGTAGTTTTTGTATAATTCTGCTAACTAACAAACAAACACTGATGAAAACATTACCACCATATAAAAATAGCCTCACGTGAAGTTCTGTATGTGCCTGAACGCACCCGAATGTTGCTTTCATGTTGGTGCTATCTTCATATCCTTCCAATTTATTTTTGAAGTTAGCAGTGCAGCCTTTTAATGTGGTTTGCATGATTATACAGACCTTTGTGTTTGTTAAGGGGGAAGGATGGATCCTTGTTGTCAAAGAGATGACAGAGGGCCACAAAGGCCTCTACCCGACTCGCTGTAGGGCTCCTCTCCACAGGATGTGGCTTTAAAAGGAATCTTATGTTTCATTTCCCCATAACTCATGTCATACTGAGTGCTCAACCTCGCTCCCTCATTCTGATTCTTTCACTTCATATCTCTGCCCCTTTTACTTTCTTTCTTACGCACAAATAACACAGTCCCACCTCTGCGACATCTCACACCCTAATGAGCTGCCTCTCACTCGAGTTGTCGTGCGTGAGTGCCGACAAGAATCTGGTCTCTGTGTGGGGCTGAGCAGCAGACAGTAGCTGAATGAGATGACTGCTGATAAGGACACTACAAAATGAAATAAAAATAATCAGCCTTCGCAATCAGATGACGTCAGTTAGCCTGTGGCTGACCCTGCCATGTAGCAACACCAACCCGCAGAGATAAAAAAACAAAAAAAACAACAGACATTTAAGATGAAGTGATACAGACAGAGTGAAGGGAAGGGTGTCTCCAACAAATCAGGTGGAGTAGAGATACCTGTAGAGATGGGAAGGGGTAGAGATTTGATGAGATTATGGCTCAGGGGGTAAAGCGGTCATTGGTTTTCTGGTTCGATCCTCAGCTCCTACAGAGAATATGTTGAAGTGTCCTCGAGCAAGACATTGTGTGAGTTTGTGTGAATGGGTGAAGGATACACTACGCTGATCATCACATTAGAGAAGCACTGTGTAAATGCAGTCCACTTACAATGAGACGCTTGCATTGAAACGTTTATGTTCTTTTTCAGGTGATGTGGGGGCAAACCTCTGCTCGTCTGTGAGAGCTTCCACTGCTGATGTGTCTCTGCCTCCAACACAGGCCAAAAGCTGCAGCTGCGGGGTGGGATCAACTTGGCACAGTCACATAATTTTTGTCTTAAATCTTAGGTCATACACATGTATACCAGTCCTTGTGCATTTCATTGCATGGTGTTGCTGATGGTGAGATCAAACGGTTTCCTGTTGGAAGACAAATGCAGAACAGCTTTGTACTGTTTCCTCTGCTCAGGCTTTGACAAGATCAACGAGCCAAAATGGCCTCCAAGAAAGTGGATGTGTGGGGACATGTTTTTACAGCGCTGCCTGCTGCAGGCTTTGGCTGACACTCAGGGCTAGAGGTGGAGATGTGAGTGTGCACATACGTGCTTGTGTATTTTAATGGGGGGGGGGCAACAACTCACGGGCCCGATGCCAGGTGAGATAATGACTCTGCCGAATGGGATTTTGGGTAATGGGGGCGATAGTAGCTGTGGAAACAATGATGTCATCGGGACATTTTGGCCAAGACCCAGTGGTTTCATAAAAGGTGGTAGCCTTAACTTGAGGACAAGACGAAGGGGGAGGAACGAGAGATAAGGGTTGGAAGGTGCTCGAGAAGTTGTAGGTGAGGTGGAGGGGAGTTTACATGAGCCTATGCACACAGCGTGGGGCTGTGATGGATGTGATATGGGAGGGTTTACGTGTTATTAGGCCTGTTCTTCGTATGCATCGTGCATAACGTGTAGGGCATATCTATATGCATAGCATGGTGGTAGAGCTTAGTGCACTGTAAAGGAGATTTATCATAGTACATCCTCTCCTCCTCCTCCTCCTCCTCCTCCTCCTCCTCCTCCTCCTCTCTCCTGCCCCCATAACCTGGCCCCTGCAAAACCATTCTGCAGGCACGTAGCTACTGCACCCCTCCCTTCACCGACCTGTGTCTGCAACCACACTGCTGGCAAATGGCCATGAAGCCAATGTGCAGACCGCCGTTGCCTGCATGGGTGAATACCCACACCTGACAGACAGAAAGTGGTGGAGAATAATGAGCATCAAAGTAGCAGCTGCCGTACTTTACCTTTCAACAGCACGCAGCGTGTTCAATCTGTCCACCGACTTTACATCTCTTGAGGTTTTCAGGAGGGAAACATTGTAGATGACATTCAAAAGTCGGATTAGATCTGCCTGACACACAAAGTACGCCTCAAACAGGCGGTATTGCGGCGCATACAGGAAGTTTGGGGAAAGACTTTAACTCAGGTTCAGCAAGATCAGGATTTACAAAAGACAACAACACATATATCTAGATTTGAAAGGGCCCGCTCGAGTTCAAGTTTTACATCCCTTCATCATTTTAAATCCTGTATTTGCTGCCTCTCTGGTTGGCAGGGATTGAGCAATCCCCTTTGTTCAAAGCTTACCGAGTATTTAACAAGAACAAACAAACTCAGTCCATATAACTATAAGAAATATGTTTGAGATTCATGGTGCTTGATGGAAAGTAGATAGAGTTATAATGCATGACGGGGCATGCTTGTACAAGGACTAGCCTGATTTACCCGCAGTGTTTTTTATGATATAGTTTGGATCTTTCAGTGAGGGCTGCCTGCGGTTTGAGGTGAAACCCAAGGCCTCGCAGTCTAGGTGGGCCTACTGTGTTAGCCTAGCTCTGGCAGCACCTGGGACTGGTTAGCATCCTGGCTAGAGCTAGATAGAGCTGCTGGACAAAGTTCAGCTCTGTGGGAGAGGAGTAAATGTTACAAAGGGAGACAGAGCTTTCCTAATGTAAGCATGACGTGAACGCTGCCGCACATCCCACGAAGAGTCTTAAACCTACAAATGAATTCACACTTGTACCACCTAATCTCACACTTTAGACAGAGATACCTGTGTGATGTACTCGATACATTATCATTATCAGACATCTGCTAAAAACAGTTGACATAGCCAGATATATAGCTGTGCAGGGGGCACAAATAATTTAAAAACAAATGAGCTGTGTATTAGCCCACAACCTTCATCAGTTTTGTTTTTGCTGCTGCAACAAACGAATCAACAGACAAAAGCTATCAACTGAATGATGATATCTACCACATTTTGTCAAGATGGCCAAGTGTAAAGTATACTTAGAATTGCAGCTCTTCAAGGTTTCTCAAGAGTATTGCACATTTAGTGTGGCTACCAGAGGATGAGACGTGATTTAAGATCCAAGCATCGATTTCCTGCCTGGAATATATCCTATTTATTTCTCAGACGTTTATCCCTCATCATTCTTATTTTTGCCTTGCAGGATGTATTATATCAGCACTTCAGGGTACTGTGCCCTAATCCCCAAATGGCCCTTCTCCTTGCTCTCACATTAATGCAGGTTTAGAGCAGTAGTTCCACCTCCAAGGCCAGTTGGCTGTGTTCCTTGTTCTGGCTCCAGCTTCTGCACCAGTTAAAGCAGCATGGCAGCTCAGTCCAAACGGGTTGCACAGACGAAGGGTCTGGGTCAGAAAGAGGGGTTTCTCTGTTGTGACTCAGTCATAACACAAGCCAGGGTAAGCCTTGTTTGCTGGATGGATGGGGCGATGTTCTGCCTTGACCAGGGTTGACCTGACTAGACGACCACAAGCACTTGGCTGTCTCCCACTCATTTTTGGGCTGCCAGCCCACCTCCATGTTCTGTGCTCCATTTGGGCTTTCTTGATCCATCCCAAACAAAACCACAAAAGTGGAGGGGCTGATGCAGTGAGGTTGCTGAGCAGCTCTACTCCGCCGCAGAGTAGTGAGGTCATAGACTGCATGCCCCAGCCGAGTACTTGGCATGATGTATGGGAACTGTCTTTGAATCTCTCTCAGCACCCATAGCTCCTTTCCCCAGTTCTTCGCCATCTCTTTCCTTTCCTCTCCTCTATCACCCAGCTCTCTGAGTGTCGAGGATCTGACGTCTTAGCACCTCATCATCCTCAACATATGGTATCTATATCACGGTCATATTACTCATCTTTGAATCTCTCCAGATCCCCTCCAAGCATGCTCCACCAGCTTTCCCACACAGCACAAATCATTAGTGTCTCTGCATCTCGAAATTGGCAGCGCTGCCAAACGGGGCAATATAGTAAGTCAGGCAGGATTTTATATTTAGATGCTTTTACATGTTACCAAAGGGTATCAGCTCTTGAGCCAAACTCATAGCTTTCTCACAGGGCACTATATCCCTCAGATTTCTTAATCCCTGCCTTGTTACACTGGACATTAAGTCTTTTTTTTTTAACATTAAGTTGAGACAGGCATAAAGACACAGAGATTTACTGTGGATGGCGGGGGTGTTGGTTTACATGTTCAGAAACCAAAGGACGTTTCTCAGGGGACAAGAGGAAGCTGAAAAGTGGCAATGGAGCAACTCAGAAGAGCTGAATCCTGCAATTTGGATATTAGAAATGCTAGATTGTGATATTTTGTGTGTTTGGCCAAGAACTTCATCATCCCAAGCAATTGTTAAGAAGAAAGAGGAGAAGTTACGATTTCCCTCCATGTCTGCTCTGCAGCGACTTGCACACAGAAGACTGTTACACTTCCACAGCTCGGTTACTGCCTGGGTAAGCTCCAGGGGCAATTTTGTTGTACCATAGAGTTGTGAATGGTAATATTCCTCTGTGGTACAAACTGTACTGCACTTTTACACATGACGGGACATGCACGGCTTGGGAACATATTGCTTGTCAGTCATACATTACCTTGTTCTGACACCTTCACAGACACAAAGGTGCCAGTATTGTTTTTATAATGCTCCCTCTTCCCAGGGTTTAATTCTTTATTTTACAGTGGGAGAGAGAAAAAAAACCTCACTTCCTGCATCAGAACGTGTCATGTTTCTGTCTCACACAAACAGCCCCTTGTCTCGCAGTGCAATTTACCTGTCCCATAGCCATGAGGGCTGTTGTTCCCCTTCGCTTCGTCAGAGCACAGAGCACAGTTCACTGGGAGGACAGGCTTATGTGGATGTTGTCTTGGTGATGCACAACCACTTGAGAATGACACAGGGTTCAGATTATGGGATGTCGCGTAGGGCTGATGTAGGCAAGAGGGGATGGCACAGTTCTTTGTTGTGGAATATTTCTCTAGTGACTTAATCAAGTGCATGCTGTCTTGAGTTTCACAAAGGTTTCGAGGATTTGGGACTTGACATTTAGGTTTTCTTCTAATGGAGCACGAAGCAACTGAGTCGTCACGTCGCGGCTTAAACAGAATCATCACTTTGATCATTATCAAGACAATAATTCCTACTCTCTTTATCTGATTAATAAAGATTAAATTTGTAAAAAATAAATGAAATAGCGTTAAGGTAGTGTAAAATCTAAAGGTCTCTACTGTTTAGTGCTTCCTTGCCAGGTCTGGTGCCACAGTAATAGGTACGTGCGCCCCACCCTGCTGCGACTGCCTACTGTGTTGAACGCCTCAGGATGAGGGTAATGAAAGGTGTATGAATTTACGCTGCTCAGACTTGTTTGGCCTGTCACCGTAGCTGGAGAGTAACAGGCCAAAGGAACTGTCAGCAGCTCTGTATCTGATGGCTCTGCGCATGCTGTGTGTGTGTGTGTTTGTGCACTCGCGAGCGCTGGCATGCGCATGTGTGAAGTGGGTGAGAGGGCAAAGGTGAAGGAGAAATACAGCCGAAGCGTGTTGCCCTACATTTACATATTGGCATTGCATTATAGCGTTCCTCATGCATAAGTATTTTGACAGTCGTGGCTTGTTAACACATTGGATCCAGCAATAATTCAAAGCCATGCCTTGAAATGTCAGAATGTCATTGTGCGTCCATTGAAAAGCCTCTTCCTAAAATCACCACAAATCTGTCATCAGTTGGCTTCTGTTTCAATTATGTGCCTTAGAAATTAAGGAGGGGAGAATAGAACAAGATGAAATAACTTGGGTGGGGGTGCCAAAGTTGTGTGATAATATCCTGCTTGTGAAAGCACACCAGTGATTATTTTGCATCGGTAGAAAATTATCCATAAATCACGTAGTTGCGCAACATCTACGTCAACTCTCTGAGGCTCCATTAAGTATGACCATGACTTGCAAGGATGTCAGAACACAGTAAAAGGAAGCAGCACAGAGTTTAAGAGTATTTTAGTCGATGATTAAAGGAACCTTGATTACTGTAAAATTCAAATATAGATAGAGCACACATATGCCAACCTGTTTGTGGAAAGTGATGCTGAGATAATCGTCCCTATTGTGACAGATATTTTTGCAGAAACTGTTGACGAGCACATTTAGAATTTTTAGAGTTGTGATCAAGCACAACAGATCAAATATAAATAAGCAGCTGATGGACGTTGTTGTTACATGTGTACTCTGCTGTTCTTCTCCACAAATGCCTCATCTCCTGAGAAATATACTGTCTGACTGAAGAGTTTGTCCTGCACTGTAAAGGGCTGGAGTCCTGTTTTCACTCAGTGAGGTGACATGTCAACACTTCTCCACGTGCAACACATCATCAACAGTGTTTATTCTCTGCTTTGTTGTAATGACAACAAACTATGGACGAAGTGAAACCACAAACTGAAGCTGACGGTTTGAATCTGGTAACTCAGCTCATTGAACGCATCATTCACCACAATTAATGAAATGCAGAATTTGTCTCTGTACTGCATGCAAATTATGAGATGGTAGATAAAGGTGACAGTTTGTGGGCGGCTGGGCCTCAGGAGGTAGAGAGGTTGGTCCAATGGTCAGAGGGTTGGTGGTTCGATCCCCTGGCTCCTCCAGTCTGCTTTCCGAAAGCGTCTTTGGACAAGATACTGAACCCAAAATGGCTCCTGACGGCTGTGTTCACAGTGTATGAATGGTGTGTGATTTAAAAAAAAAGTATATATAGCTGTATGAATGTGCGCAGGAATGCGACTTGTACTAAGACTAGAAAAGTTCCCTATCCAGTCCATTTACCATTTAATCCCTCGATGCTAATCTTCATCAGTGGGTGGTCATTAGAATAAAAAGAGCTGAAAAGCTGCAAAGTAATTTACGTGTTGGAATTCATGCTAATTTCGACATAAAAAGGAATGTTTGTTTTTCTATCCCTGCAAGCAGATAAAAAAATATAATAAAGTATGATCAGTTTTGTTGCCAGAGGTCAGTCTTGTCAGTGACTGTACTTTGAACCTTCAAATTTCATTGAATCGCTCCTTTCATTTGAGCTGCCATTACTTATTCCTCAGCGCCGTTTGTTTCTTGTTGCAGCCGTGTCTATGCAAACAGGCCACTAATCAGAAAATCTGAGTCATGCAGAACACATAAGCCGACTGCTTGTGCCCAGTAAACTGCATGTGCTCGGCGGGCGAGACGCGTGAACCGGTATGTGCTACTTCATGCCACACTCACACAAGTATCTTTAGCCACCATTATCTTCCGACTTAATAAACATTACAGTGAGTGACAGTAGTGTGAATGGAGGGATATACCTGCCGGCTTAACTCTGCGCCGTGGGAATGCAGAGCACGCATCTGTTAAAGTCCCTTTGTTTGTCAAACTCCCTGAGCCTGATTCATACAGATCATCATCACACACTTTGTGCAAGGACAACTTTGTACAGTAAATAGCTGAAGCATTGATAAATGGGCTTTAAAATTTCTGGTGTGTTTGTAGGAGTTCATCTGTGTTACAAACTTCCACAGTTTATGGAGAGTGATGGCTTTGTTCGGAGTGAAGTAATGAGCCTGTACAGTAAATATGAAAGCGTACACCTTGACAAGACCTGGTTGCCCGAGGAAGAGTGTGAAAACTGAGGCTGCTCTGCCTGCTGCTGCCTGTCTCTCA
Organism: Hippoglossus stenolepis; assembly: GCF_022539355.2. Lineage (NCBI taxonomy): Eukaryota > Metazoa > Chordata > Actinopteri > Pleuronectiformes > Pleuronectidae > Hippoglossus > Hippoglossus stenolepis. Next base: position 9,694,747 of record NC_061498.1, read on the forward strand.
TTCTGAGAACTGTGTGTGTGCCAGTGTGTGTACGACTGCTGGAGACTGGGAGATTGCCAAGGAGAGCCTGTATGGACTGATGTGAGTTCAGAGATAAGATATAAAATGACATGCAGGGGAAGTAAGAAGATGAGGGAAAAGAAAAGTAGTGCTGGAGACAGATTCAGTGATTTGACAAAAAAAAGAAAAAAAAAATTGCGAAGAGGGGTGGAGGGATGGAGCGATCCTAAATGGCAGGGTGGAAATTCAGCTCTGACACCGGCCTGTCAGCACTCCCGGCAGCCATCTGAGAGCTCTGCCATCGCCATGGTGATGGCAGAGTGTTTTCTTTAATAATAGGCAACAGTGAGCGCCTTGAGTGTCCCGAGCACAGATACACTTACTCATACTTTAACGACACCTGTCAGAGAAGCCGTCTCCTCCAAACCTGATGAGCTCAACAGCTACTGCAAGGAAATGCGGAGGCTTATGTTTGGTCATGCTTGAGCGCGCACGCACACACACACACGTACACAGATCTTTACAGGTGAGTGGAGTCATCAGTGCAGTCAACAGATTGGAAGTCAAACTCTTCATGAAAGTGGCCTGAAGGAAAAGAGTTTTGACAAGGAACCTGTCCCGCTGTCTCTGCTTGACAAAACAAAAGCTCACGTACACTCGGTGGAACTCTGGGGAAGTTAGAGAGCAGAGCAAATTAGCGATATTGTTCACGGGGGGATGTTTTCAGGCCTGCATCTGATGCTATCACTGCCCCTCTGATGGTATCTCACCTTGAAGTGATCCTGGGAGACGTGCAGCAGGGAGGGAGGGAGGCTCTGTCACGTCTCATTGCTGTAAGCGGGATAACGCGCAGCTGTTTACAACACAAGTCGGGCCAAATTCCCAGGTCCTCATGTCTGCTCACATTTGTTTAGCTTTTTTTCATTATTACGTTGACGTTCCCTCACTTCCGATGCACGTCGCTTCTCAAACATGCTTTGTGTGCCGCGCTGCGATAAATGTGATAGCTGAAGGACATGATTTATTCCCTTCCATATAAACTATGTCATTATCAAGGTATAAATCTGCCACCGGCCGACCTCACGTTAGTCTTAGAATAACAACAACAGTCGTGGAAAGCATTTTTTCATGTAGTTCTCTGAAGGTACACACTTGGATGATAGTTGGTGCCTGCGCTTATTAAGCTTGAGTGCAGAAGGTGCTCATTAAAACTGAAATTGATATGGCTCTCTATCTCCAGTTGCTCCATGCTTTTGTTCGGTATGGGAATGGCAGTATAACCCAGAGTACTTGGCAGTGGAGCAGCGGGTCGCTTTGGCTCTGTTGCCTGTTGTGTCTTTGTCAATCACCTTGCCCTGGGAGGAAATGGCTGTCTGTTGCATGGGCCAGCAACATCCTGGCAGGCACCTAGGACAGCTGAAACCATGGGAATGTCTATCGAATAGAAACTCAGGGCACTTCTATTATAGCATTGTACACTGTTATTGTGTATACGTTGTTGGATAGGTTTTTCATATGGGAAAGGGGAACCTGCTGGAGCTCGGAATTGATCAAGGTGACATGCAGGATTAGTGAGTTTGTGTGGATTGTTGAGATCTTTGTGTTTTTGTACATTGTTGTGACTTTTGTTGTTTGTTCATTTCTGATATTTTCTCAGGGAGTAGTGCATGGCTTTTACTGAGAGGTATATTTAGGTGGTGGATATGAATGTGTACAATTTGGTGCTGATCAGACTGACAAATGTCGAACTAGTGAATTTTAATGTGGTTTAATAAGTGAGTGTATACGCTTTCTGAGTGCTGTTCAAATTATTATTCACATGACTTGAATTGACAAAGCCAGAAAGTTCATGCTGCATTTACTACTACGTATCACTAACCCCCTAAGTTTGTGTGCAAGAAAGAAAGAATAAAAAAGAACCAGTGAGACTGAAGGAAATTAGAGAGATTAGTTGAACTTTTATCGTATTTCTTTTGCTGTATCCTGTTTGAATGATTTATAAGACTTTTTTAAATAAAGTAATATGTATCTCACATAAAATACAGCTCCTTAATTAATATGTTTGCTCCCTGAAGTTTTGTTATGAGGTGAAATGTTAGAAAGCTTCTGAGCTGATGTGCTGGCCGTCATCCAGAATAACCTCACAGGCTAGTAACACTTTGCAAGATCCAGTTTATCTGTGCCTTTATGCTTTTGTCTATTTGTGCATGGATGCAGGCAAAGGAGCACTTCTGTGAAAGTGTCAGAGAAAGGTATTAATAATAGTAGTGTGTGAGTCCAGATCAAGGATAATTTGCATTCGGCAAACAATTCACACGAAGGCAATGTTCAGGCACGACATAGTAACCTGGTTAGTAACCAGCAGCAAGTGGTCAATTAATAACTTAGCAGCTTAGCTGAAAAATACTTTCCATATAATTTAATAATGAAAAACATTTGTTCTCAATTCAAGTGCAGCTCCTCGGAGCCAGAAACAGCTCAGTGAATATCGGGAGGCCATCCATTTTCTCAAACATTATTCCTAAGTGGGCTTATTCTTTTAATCATTAAGTTTTTGTACAACAACACAAACTTCCTCATCTTTCCTTCCTGACCTGAACCAGTCGGGAGGCCCCTTCATACAACATGGCAACATGACGCTGGCCAAAGGAGAACATATTAGGCTACGAGGAGAATCCATGTAGTTTGTCATCGTCTGAGGCAAAGCTCAGTCATGATCCCCTAATCACTCTGAACCCGTATAACAAAGAACAGACCATGCAAGTAAATCTGATTCAAAGCAATTTGTTCAATTATGGGGAGCTGGAAAGTGGAAACCGATACCTGGTATGAGACTTTAGTTCCACTGCATTAAAAAAAAAGGGTGCTACGAATGCTGCATTTGTCTGACAGCATGTTCACGTTTGCTGAAGGACTTTGTGACACTTTGGCTGTGCATTGTTTTTCATATTGCGTTGGTTGAGTGGGTGAGTCTGAGATAGATGCAGGTACCTCGGTTACTGTCAGTATTTACCTGCTGTGCCTTTTATATCACTTTTTAAGTTTTAATTAAATGTTTTCTACAGCTGAAGTAATTTCATTCCCCCCCATAGATTAGAGGCTGTGAATAAGTATATGGATAAATTATCAAAATTAAAACTACAAATATAAATAATTCTGATCATTTAAGAGAAACAAACACACAAAGAACAACTGTTTGAATTTAATAGTGTTTTATCTTATAAATTAACAAGCAGCACGTGTCAGAAACACTTTAAACAAGACTATGACGAGAGTTTCTCTGCTTTTAATGTGAAAAGGGAAAAAAATCTAAGATGATCTCATCCCCTAATTATTCCGTCAGATGTTGCTAATTTAATTTGTCTGCATTATATTCAAGCTCCGATTTCCCTTTGTTGGTGTTTCATGCCGTGTAGACATTCTCAGCATGATCTTCATGAGACGCTTTGACATCATCACTGTGGGCAGAGCAAAGACATTATGCACTTTCACTTCTCTCTGCTTTCTCATGCCTGTCTGACATGAGTGACATCACACAGACACATTTTCAGTTTCCCCCAGTGTCAAAAGAGGAAGTTCTGAGTCTGTTGTGTCTAAACACACTGTCCTGTCAGGCATCCCCACTGCGAAATGACGTTGTGATTGTGACGATTCCTTTCTGAGTGAATTTCTATAACCTCTTGCGGTTGGTGCTTCTCTTTTCTTCCCAGTTGGCTGTGAATGTGCTGCAGCTTCCAGGGGTGCATTCCCTTTGCGATGGGGAATACAAAACTTCACACATCAATATGCTTACTCCTTTGTTTGCATGTCCAATCTGCCACTGCGGTTGCACCCTTTCCACACCATGGTGCATGGGTTAAAAATTTCCAATGGCTTCTCAAAGTTACTTAATAAAAGAGATTTGTCAAGAAGAGAACTGAAAGCCACATCCAAAAGCTTTCCTGTGAACTTCATCAAGAGTTACTCTTCAAAAAGTCACAACTTTTTATGGAAATTCCAGATTTACTTCTAAGACTGCACATTTATGTGGGGAAATGCGTCAATTAGTTACTCTAATGCAAACAAACACACATGTTACCATGCATTTGTGCACACATGCACACTTTCACATGCACACACAGTCACAAAACAAGAAGTATTTCAACCATTGTGAGTTGCTGTTCCGGGAGCCAAATTTATGGTGAGAACACAGCAGAGAGCAAACAAGAAGGGAAGTGTAGGATGCTTCATGAATACTAATTTTGGTGCTATTAGCCAAAAGGCTACCACATGAGGCAGCTGGAATATGCCTGATGGCACTGTCTGTTGAACAAGGGGGGAAATTGTTGTTTGAGCAAGATCAAAAACCTTTGGTCAATTTCTGTGTAAAATCTCTTGCTTCTACCACCAATATTAACATACTACAGACAAATACGGCATTGTGAGACTCTGTGTGTGAGATGATGACCCCGCTGGCAAGGAAAGTGGAAAGTGAGTGGAAAGTGGGAAGGATGGAAGGAATAGGAAGAGGCAGAAAGAGCCTGAATCAGTGGAGCCAGGAGCCTGACATCTCAGGTACCCACATGGTCTTGCTTTGCCAAGCACTGACTTCACTCCCACTCCTGTTTGTGTGTATGTGTGTGTGTTTCTGTGACTGTGCGTCACAAGAGTGGCAAAAGGTCGTCTGTGACAAAAACATCTCCTGGTCTCCCCATATATAATCCCCTCCTTATTTTTGAGGATATTTCGATAATCCCATGCCCATAAGGATGGAAGAGAGTCGGGATTAAATCCTGTTTAATGGATATGTTAGATATGACCACAGCCTCCAGGTTGCAAAGCCAGCCTATCAGAACTGGGTCAACTGCCAAGAGGAGGTGATTAAGGTTTGTCTGTTTGATGGGCACCCAGACTCTGATCAGCAGATGTAAACTTTACTCAGGCACCTTTTTTCTCACAGGGGTGAAAAGTGAAGGCACCCACCCAGAAGCCCATATAGACCCTAAAGGGGGGGGGGGGCTACATTATTGTTACCACTTCTTGACTATACAGCATTTTATTGCAAAAATCGCTGACCAACATTGACTTGTAAATTCAAGTCCACCTCTGGAGCCAGAGGGGGCAAGGTGAAACGTTAGATCACTGGTGGCTTAGACGATTGCTGGGTCTCACAATGTGTCCCAGAGCATGTGTCCAGTAAAATTCAGAAGGCCTGGCAAGGATTTGCCAGGACTCTGTTGGACTGCAGTGCGCTGGGTTGGCTATAGCTGCCTGCCAGGTAACTATGCCTGCAGCAAACAACAGACCGTGGTGAGGATAAACAAAATCAGCCCGACACATATGTTTAAAAGCAGAAGCTAAACTCTGCTGCTTAAATCAGTACTTAATGCCCATGTGTTGATAAAAGTAAACAATACGCTGTTATTTATGACCAGTGCTGCGCCCGTTGTAAACATCCTGGCTGTTTGTTTGGCTTGTGGTAATGCTGGTTGCAGGTTTCTTTCTGAAACTGTAAAAGTGACCGGGCAGTAATTGAGGCAGTCATTAAGTAAAGACTGCAGTTCTGCAGAACCCTGAAGCCACGGCACCGCTGCTGCACAGAGAGCTGTTCGTGGGGAGCTCCACTCAGTACGTTAGGAAGCCAAACTGGAAAATCAGTCATCATTGCTGTTGTTGTGAACACCCGAGTTGTCACCCTTGAGTCCTGACCGCAGCTGCTAATGCATCCGAGCCACCGCTGCCTCCTGTTTATTCAAAGTTTATTAACAAAAATAAATTGATACTGCTCTTTCTTGGGCCCTGAACAATACACCTGCCAAGTGTGAAGCTGATAAGATGAATGGTTCTCGAGACATGCGAGTCACATACAGACGGAGGGAAAGACTGACGGAGATTTCTGGAATTATTAGATAGAGGTATATTTTCAGTGATATTCTCATAGCAAGGGGATTTAGACGAGAGGAGATTGTGATTAAGTTCTTCATTCCAGAATCTGACCATCTTCTCTAATAGTCAACATGCAGCTCAAATTTTTAACGCTGCTGTTCAGCAATATGTGTATCAACTACAATCCATAAGTTCAGAGCAGATATACCATATATTGCAATGCTTACTGGTCAAACTTCATGGTTTATTGTGGTTTGCTCTGCTCTTTAATGTAAAACAGGTGATCGAGGCAGTGCTACTGCGCCACGGCCCGAGTGACTCGCCAGGTTGGATTGGGTGGCTCTTGCCCATATATCCTTCCTTAGAGTACAAGCCCTCCCCCTGCCTGCCATGTCCCTACCCTCACCCCTTTTCCACCAGACCTGGTCCATTAACGACATCCATTTTGAGAGGCGGTGAGAGAGGGCCTTTTATGTGGCAGCGATAAAATAGCTTTTTGCCTATGCTTAGCAATGGTGGTGCTCTGGGCAGTAGACCATTACATGAAAATAAACCTAATTATTTTCTGTGCTGCTCGAAACTGTGGCCCCCAGTCTCCAGCTGCAAACTGAGACTCATGCTTTGGCCTCAGCTCCTGGGCCTCATGACGCTCAGGCTTCCACGTCTCCGTAACCCAAAGAGTAAGATTGATTCACTTAACCAATAACTGGAACAATGGTCTTAGCTCTCGAATCACAAGCGTCCTCAGATTCTGTCGACTATAATAATCTGTTAAGTGTCCTCTTTCACTGCATTAACTCCAGCCTTGTGTAAGCGGTATTTACCAAAATGTAACTAGAGAATATATCAGGCAAATCTTAATCTAATAATTCCCATTTGGGCATGAATACATATGTAAATGAGTTTGGAGGGGTTTCGTAAAAGGGGCAAATGGTGTAAGTCTGACATGCTACAAACGTGAACCATATGTGTTTCCCTCTTTGTCTATAAATGCAGTCAGATGGCTTTGTTCTTGCAGTACCCCCTAGGAGAGGGTTCTGTTCTACCCAGATCTCAACTGTTTCCCCCCGTCCCCTTTACAGTTCATCCTAGGTCCCTTCAGGCAGCCACAGACCTCTGCAGCCTGCTGGAGCTTCGTTTCCTGGAAGATCCTCCTCCGAGTGTCCCCCCCGCCAGATAAGGATGGTGTGTGTGTGTGTGTGTGGGTAGTGGCGGTGTGGCTAGAATAACTCTATAATATCTGTGACCATGCCCAGAATAACTGCATTATGAAGGGGAGGTGGACCGGAGGAGCCAGGAGGCATGGGAAACCACAGTTACAGAGGAAAATGGATAGGGAGTAGATGTAAATACACTGCAAGATATTCTGCGTTTTGTCCCCGAAGCTGCAGTTTGGCCGATGGAGCTTTGATCAGGTCGCCCCAACGAGGAAGTGGCCTTCACAGTGGGAAATAGGACTCATTGCTTGGCAGCTCATGTGTACCGCTGGGAATGTGACAATGACAAAAAAGGAGCATTGCTTATAAGTCTTAATAATGCCACTAATAATCGCTTTGCACCCTGTCTAGACGAGGAACGGTTAAATTGGGTGTGCGAGGGTGTTTGGGCATGGGGGGCGGCCACTGCTGGAATGGGTGAGTAAAGTGAGCATTCTGTTGAGGACTTAGTTTGGCTAATCTCCCCCATGTGACAGCACAGCCAGATTTGCTGCCATGGAATGCCACAGGCTGTTGTGCTGGGGACAAAAAGAGACAGAGGCTTAAGCTGCAGGGGGGCAACACTCCATGGTCCTGGAGAGCAGCACAGCTACGCCAACAGAAAGAAGAAAAAAAAAGTTCTCAGGGTTTCACACACACACACACACACACACACACACACACACACACACACCCCTTCCTCTCCTGCCTCCACTGCCCCCAACATCCCTCCACCTCCAGCAGTCATCCCCAGGAGTGCACACTCACCACCAACCAGGACTCACGTGTCTGCGCACACGCACGCCTCATCCACTGTTGGAGGGTGGTCAGAGGTGTTTTGGGAGGTGTCTTGACCCACTGCTCACTCTCTCCCTCTTTCTCTCTGTCTCCCACTCACTCTCTCTCTCCCTCTTGTCTCCGGTGCAGACAGTGGTCCCTGTCCTGCTCCGCACTCAGCTCTGGGGCCACATCTGGTCCACAGTCGCACAGGGTACACAGAGTCTTCACATGAATACCACAACCGTGGCGAGGACAAACAATACAGATCCCGAGGGCGGATCGCTCATCTACCCAACACTCAGTGTTTTTCTGTCTTCCTCTTTTGTGGTGCGCATTATCTCAGGGGAACTGGACCAAAACCAACATATTTTCGCCCCGCAGTAAAACGCAGTCATTGCAGCTATCAGTCCCTTTGATATGTTTGTTGTGAACGTTCCAGTTCATCTTACACTTATCTCACTCAATCCATCTTCTCTTGGGTTAGAGTTTTTATAATTAGAAATTAATGCCGCACTGATAAACACTATTCTATAAGAACACTGGTGATGATTTTTTCTTTGTTCGTGAAAGGTACAATAACTTCATCCTAAAATAATGATCAAAAAGCACAAACCACGGAACTTCACACCCAGATCATCGTCCACTTGATTGTCGTCAATCTGTTTTGTTTTTCAATAGTTGAAACACCAATGTTCAGGCTTAGAAGACATTATATGCTCTCAGTCAATGTAAGTGACCTGTGAGAGAGATTCAAAGGCTCAGCCCCAATCCCTCAACCCTACCAGCCCCTCACAAAGCAGCCAAATCCCCTGGAGCCCCAGATCTCCAGTCTGGGAGCAATGTGAAAATCCTTGTCTAGTAGGGGTGAGGACATGCAGTACTGTCAGTTCCGTCAACCCCACCCATCCTCCCCTCTTGCCCCCCTTCAATGCTTTAATTAAAGAAATAATCAGGATTTGCATCACAATGGCAACCAGGGCTCTTACCATTAGTCGCCCGTTTGCGATCAGAAGTCTAATGAAAATGTAACATCACCTAAGCCCTCCTTCACAGATTCTCAGATTAGCCATAGCGGACTAGAGGAGAAAGCTCGGACCTTGAGTTGGTTTAATTCTTTTGTATGATAAGCATAGGCACCCTAAATCCAGCCTGGCCAAATCCTCTTGAGAGGGGCTAAGTGGTAGGGCTGAGTGAGGAGAGGAGAGGAGAGCAGAGATGAGGAGAGGACCCGGGAGCAGAGAGGAACGAGGACAGGAGAGGAAGAGGAGGAGAGGAGAGCAAAGGCGGGGAGGTAGCCAAAGCAGCCATACGAAGCTCAGGCCGGGGCCAGACCCTTCCTCCCTCGCCTGCCTCCGCCCCATTGCCCTCCCCCCTCAGCTGTCCCGGGCCACAATAGGCTGAGCATCTTTTGTGGCATTAACGGTTTGTAGGAGCGAGAGAACAATGTATGAGAAGTGAGGAGCGCGGGGTTCCCACACACAGGGCCGACATGTCCTCACACCCCCACACAGCCACCCCTCAAAGACAGCAACCTGCACACAGCTGATCGAGGCCCCCCCTCTGTGCCCCCCTTTCACACAAAACACACTTTCCTCCACATGCGTGTACAAATACACACACTTGCAAAGCAAACACTCACACGCAAGTAAATATACATCGCTGGTTCGACACAGATATTCGCTCATGTTTAATGCATGAATACGAATTCATGACACGGGATGCAGTTAATAATAAAGATGTATTAATGTTTGCGCTCATTCACATACACATGTAATTTAATTGCCTGGTGAGGCCACGGTGGGCCGGGGGAAAATCCCTTTTGTTGCATGAAGGTTGAGGGTTTGTCTGGGATCTTGATTAATTTGTACTGTCATATGTGGGAGGGGTCTTTCTCTAAGGGGTGCAGGATGGGAATGTCACTTACCCAACTCTAGGTTCATTGCTGTCAAATAGACTGACAGTGAACTGGGGTCTCCCAAAAAAAGTTTGGCTTTTGCCCGTGTTAACCAGCGTTGATTCAAACTTACGAAAATGACTTAAACACATCCACAGAGTGCAATATGTAGATTTGTGTTAAATGTTATATTTAGTCATGGTGAACTCATCCATTCCTCAAAACATCCCGAGGCATTTCTTTCCCATTAACGTTTAATGAACCTTTCCTTGTGTCAGTTATCTTTTATTGCCTGTTAGAATTTTCCTTTTCATTCCATCAACTATAAAGTGTGCTATCATTAATCTGAGAGGTTAATCTGAACTGATGAATGAATTCCTGGAGGAAAGTAGAATTATAACACACATCCACCCACACACACACACACACGTGTTGGTGAGTAAGTAAACAATGGAAAATCCAGAGAATTTTTAGTTTTATTTCCTTGGATAAGCAGTGCAATAATTTTAACAGCATGGTATTTGGTGCTGAAACTATTTTGCCATTTGTTTGTATGTACTTGCCAGAGTATTTCTTCCAAGACATGATGGTGTTGACAACCTTGTAATAGCTTTGATAATCACATTTCAGAAAGCGCCTTCTTCTGGTTCTTGTTCTTGATATTTATTTATTCTTTTTTGTTCCAGCAGTAGTTTAGGCCTCGAAACAGCAGAGTGGCCACATTGCAGCACTTTCTGCGTGCACTCAGCCTTGGCTGAAATTACAGTGACTGCAAACTCAGCAAGTGTGTGTGTTTGTGCATGCATGAGTCGTCGTTATTTGCACTAAACCAGAGCGTTTAGTCTCCTAATAGCCCAACATGCCACTGTCAGCAGCCATTGTTAACCCTGAACAGTGTAATCCCCTTGGGATGGTAGTGAGATTAAACATGCTAAAGAAACATGCAAAATATGAGGTGCGCACAAGTGTCCAGATGCCATCTGTTTAAGTGTCGTTCTCATTTATCTTGAACTTTGTGTGCATGCGTTCGGAGCGTGTCCTTGTCACCCTGTCAAAATGTCATTCTGATAATGTGGACTAACGTGTCTTCCCCCCCTCCCTCTCCCTTCTGCTCCTCCTCTGCTCTCTAGCCCTCCATCATCCAATTTAGCGGTGTGTGGCACTCAGCGGATTCCCACACTCCACCGCTCTTGTGCTGTCAGGCCCAATCAGGGGCCGGATCTGTATTGATTTTCAGCCACCTGTGCCAGGCGCCACGCTGCTGCAGGGACTCCCCTGCTCCCTTCCTCCTCTGCTCCACGTCCCTGCCCCAGGTCCGCCACCGTCTCCAGGGGCAACTGGCGCACAGTGTGCAGCGCAGTCCATTTGTCACCAATTGTCAGCGTTTAGCGGGGCAATGATGTGTGGCAAGATCCCGCTGGGTGGGAGGGATGTGGGGGCAGGTGGAGGGGGTGGAGGAGCTCCCTCCAATGGGATGAGAACCACGTCCCACCACGAATCTCCTTGCAGTGAGGACACATCACTCTAGACTGCAAATGTTTGTGTGTTTGTGTGTTTTCTCGCTTGCCCCTTCCAGTGTAGTAGCTAGAAAACTTGAAGTCAGGTAAGCACTTGCCTTCCTGCACGCCCTGTGTGTTATCAAATCTGAAGCTGTCTCTTTCATTCACCTCAGAGGAGCTATGGTCGCTGCATATTCCAAATCACCAGAACCTGATTTGGTTTTCAACAGGGGACTATAGAGTTGCACCCGCTATCCACCGGATTGCCTGGGGATGGTGTTTGTTAGCACAGCGAGTGAGTGAGTCTGATGTCCTTGTTTGTTTTCCTTAATAACCAGAGACTTTTTAAGAATGTCAAGGCTGGATGTCATTAGCGGGGTGCGGCTGGTCCCTAGTGAGAGTAGGCCCGAGTTCAGCTTACTCACTTCCAGCTCTGAGTCAACAGAGAAGGGGCAGTTTTACGCCATCACAGCGCCCATCACTAAGCCCAGACCCTGAACCCAAGTCAGGAGAGACTGAGAGGTGCCCCTGGAGGAGAGGAGATACCAGTGTCCTATAATTGATCTGTTTTCATTCCACGGGAAGTGGTTATTTAAGCAGACTATGGGGAGAGCCCCCCTTTCCAAACATCCATGGAGGGGTTTATACGCTCAGGGTGAATTGATGTTTTGAATGGAGGAGAGGCTATCAGGGAGACAGAGGAGAGGAGATCGGTGACTTTGGTTCACTCATTTTCTTTTTTGCCTCAGCTGATGGAGTCTGAAACCACAGGAGGAACACCAGGGAAATAATCACAGTTTCATATATATTCAGACTTATCTGTCAGTATGGGCTCTCTCACACATCCCTATGACGAATCTGTTTAAACCACCTCGCTGCAAAGGACCAAATAGCCCTAAATGTTCAACGTTTCTTCTTTTTTTTTCAGAGCAGAAAGTTGTTAGTACCATGGCACTGGCCTGCACCCATCTTAAGTCCGGGTGCCAGGGTTTGGTTTGGCAGTGAGAGATTGAAGACCTTAGACTTCCAGCTCATTAAAACTACATGACACCCTCTTCAGTCCAAGGCTGACAGAGAAGCTCAGATTCTGAATGCGACACCCTGATATTTTCTTCAATTTGCTGAAGCAAACAGAGATGAAATGCTCTTGATATACATTCCACACAAACAGCCCTTTTCATGGACTGCCAGGCAAAATGTGTTGACTTGGCCTTGACTTCAGGTGCCTCCAACAATTATGAAAATATGACGGGTGTAATCTTTAACAGGGCTTGGTGTGTATTTAAGTGCATGTGTATAAGTGCATGTGGGTGTTTTTTGGCAGGTTGCTGCTCCGCCTGGTGCCACTGTGCAGTCTGCTCTAATGGATTTTCAGTAGGGGGTGTCCTGATTTCCCAAGCGCCTCGCGTCTGCTCTCCTCCCGGGCCGCGGTGCCAGAGAAACGGGTCTTGGGACACGTTTTGAGGATCAGCTCGTGTAAACACAGACTGACCATTCCTGGGCCCATATGGAAGAGATCATCACACAGAGAGTAGTGTGACGCCTGTCATAGTGGGGCCATGGGATCACATATATCCCCACCCATTCCCCTAAATATCTCCCAGGTTCTCTTCCCCCTGAATACCACACCATCCCCTCTCTAGAAAACACATTCAAATCTGTCAACAGGGCTTGCAACCTGGCAAGCGCTCCTCACTAACTGAGCCTCTGGCCTCCCTGGATTGGCGGAGTACGGTTGCTTGCTCGCCACTAACAAATAATCAACCTGTTCTCAACCAGTCAAGTTTGTTTAATACACAAAAACATGTAAAATATCAGCAAAATCTACGCATAACACTCTCCCGTGTCCTGAAGCTCAGAGGTTAATGAGCAGCAGTGTAATTACTGTGCTGCGGACTTGCTTATTCTCATCATGGATGACTGGCTTGGGATTAACTCATTACCCCCTGTCCTGACCATGCAATTAGGCCTCGCACCACAATTAAGTCCCCATGTTACGCCTCACTAGTCACTTGACACAGTGATCGCTGCCAGGGCACCATTGCCGCTACCGCTTATCTCCAATCTGCGGATGAACAGAGAGCTATGGCCAGTGATCGTAATGACAGCTATTGTTTCCTATCTGGTGTATGGTATTGATTAGGCTGGGTGTGTCCCTACGACTCCTGAAGCGTGTTGACAGTCAGGCACAGATGCAGAGTTCCGTGGGCTGTCGGTAACATTTTGGGTCTTGCAGGGCCCCGCTGACGTCTGCCAGGGTGGCCCAGGAACAATGCTTCCCATCTGGAAGCAGCTTCTCCTGCGTCTGAACTGTCTGATGGATGGGGAGATCTCTTCTAGGATGTCCAGCTGAGCCTGCCGACAGGGATACAATCAATCACCCCCCTCCTGTCCTCACTGACGGGCACCCACCCCAACTGAGACCTTCAGGTCAAGGGTTCTGTCAAGGCATCTCCTCATCCTTACACTCGTCCCTTGACCACGGGCAAACTTATTTGATCATCTTGAGTGTGGCTTTATGGTAGGAGTGTTAATTGTGTGTGTACTTGTTGATACGACTTCCAGATATTTGCTTTATCTCAGCCATTCTGTTGGCCTGCTACTTGGTCCTACTGTTGTTCTTGTGGACTGCTGCCCTAGCCTTGAGTGTTTGTATTAGTTTGTAGTATTTTGGTATCTTCTGAGAAAAGAAAAACAAATGTGTCAGCTGGGGTATATTTCAAAAGACCAAGTTATCGGGCTGGATAACATATCTCATGCTTCAGGCTGCATAATGATCCACTTCAACAGCCATAAAGGAACCCATAAAAAATGATTTTCTTCTAATAACAACAGCAATGACACAAATACATCACTTACAGTAGCTGCACGTTCTGGAAAGTCTTTGATTTACGAACAATGCGTGTCCTCAATCAAGACATTTTGACAGCTTCACAATCTATTATCTTGTCAGGATCTCTGAGCAGACGGGAAGTGAAAAGCAGGTCTTTCAACCGATCTCCTGCGCCGTGATTGATGGCGTTTCAGGCCGATTTTTTCCATTGCTCTGGAGACGCCACTTGTCAAGAGACGTCTCAGGTTTCTGGCAATGGTCTTCAGTCGCAGTTTTGGAGACACATATGCAGACCCACTTAGCATATGGAACTATAGAGACTGATTTATGATCGCAATATATCTTTTTATGAATTTGTATCTGACAGAAATGGTAGTGACAGAACAAAACAGTAGTCATAAGTATTTCTTTATGCACTGCGTCAAAAAGGGAGATGAGGGAAAGGTGTAACAATCGATAGAACTGGTTACAGGGCCAATGGGAGGCCTTTATTTCCTGTCGCTCAGTTGGCCCACCTCAGCACTTGTCAGTCATAATGACAAATGGCAGCTCTTGATGAAACAGAGGGGTTACATCATCACTTCTCTAATGAGGCAGCTCACAGCAGGAGGGGGAAAGAGGGAGCAGCACAAGCAGTATGGAGGGATGGAGGGATAGAGAGGAAAGAGAGGGAAGACCACTTTTCTGTTGCCAAATAACCAGTTGCCCAGATATTGTCTGCGTTTGTCAATGAACAGAGTTTAGGATTACTGTGGAGTACTAAAAACTGCAATCAGTTGTATGACAGAAGAGTATCTAAAGTGATTACTTCTGTTCTTGAGTCCAACTCGCTGTCACATTAAAGTGTCTCCCTGCACTGATCATATAAACCGACCTGGGGGAGATAGCTCAGCTAAGCCCTCTGTAATTTGGAAAGCCATGTGGTAGACGGCCCCAGTGAGGCAATGTATATTTAAACAGTAGCATTTCACAACTTTTGTTCATGAGGCCACGAGGGACAGAGATAAAGATGTTTGATGAGATCTTTCCGTTTCGCTGACAGCGTATATGACTTGTCGCGGCGTTCGTTGTGAATGTAGCGTGGCAGCAGCCCGGCCAGAGGGGCCATTCCCTCATGGGCCTGCGTCTCTCTGCGTCTTTATGCCTGGCTCTGGACTTGGCGCTGGAGTCCGAGGGGGAGATTATCTGGCCCGTCTGCCTCCAGGAGCTCTCGGGGTTTGTGTCTTTGTGCAGCATTAGAGCTGGCTGGGAGTGCGCCCACCGAGGAAGGGGGAAATGTGTTTGACATACGCTCAGCGCACACGGTCGGGGAGGCTGGAACAGCAGGATACGATTAATGACCACAGAATAAGATTGTTACAATATGGCTTCCCTCACCCCCACCTTCTTCACCGTGGGGCTGTCATATTTCACAGACTTGCCTGCCTGTGTGTGTTTGCAATGTGTTTGTGTGTCTGTGTTGGGAAGGGGCCCTTTTATCCTCTCTTTTTGTTTTCTCTCTCTCTCTCTGTGTCTCTTTCTCTCTCTCTCTGTCTTTCTCTGTTGATGTGGGTCATTGATATGCAACAGTGCATTCCTGGATCTTACAGGAGAGCCCGTTCTCATGGTTATTGTGGAGTACTTTGGCAGATTGGACACAGACACAGGTCCTTGGACTCTTGTTGCGGTCCGGCTTGGAACAGAAAAGCTGTGAATGTCGAGGTTAACAGACCCGTGAATTATCACTCAAAAATAAAAAGTGAGAAAAAAAACAAAATAAAAATGAATAAAAAAGTGCCCAGTTTGAATATTCAAGTGATTTGCAACTAAATATAATTCACAACTGTAGAAGAATATGTTGTTTCCCAGTTTTTGACAAATTCTACGAGTCTCTAAGTCGGTGGTAATGTTTGATATTCATCATTATAAGAGTCAAAGCGAGTGCAGCTGAAGCACTGGTTACGTATCAATTTGCTGTACAACAATAATAACAAGCTTGGAGATTCAGGGGGAAACCTCAGGGGAAAAAAAAAAAATCTGGAAGCCAAATGTTGCCAGATTGTTGTGGTGGTTTCGGAGGCTCCTTCGACTGATCCTCGGGGCTTCGGGGTCAGTGGCTAACGTCCAAAAGGCCACAGGGGCACTGGTGTGCAGGGATACAGAGGGCAGGAGACGGGAGAGGAAAACCTTAACAAGGTGTCAAACAGGATTGTTGGATCTTTGCACATGTGCACATGCATAGCTGAACCTGCACTGTGATGTTTGTTGACACGTCTGGGAGAGAATTCTGAAGTTTTCACAGAGGAGAGAGGACATTATATCCGGAGGGGGCATGATTTTTCCCAGGGTTAGGAACTGCGTCTCACTTGCTATTGGCCACTGCCAATAGGCCATCAAGGCCAATGAACGCCCAGCAGGCTGTGTTACCGTGGCAACCAGTGGTAATAGAGTTAGGGGGGAATTGCTATTCTGCGGTTTTATTCTGAGGCCTTTGCCGGGAATCTGCTGGGGGTTAAACCGATCAAGGATTGCATTTACCAAGTAAACACAGAAATGTAGTGTTAAAAGACACAACTGAGCCAAAACAAGAAGAGGTAAAATTCCTCTGGCAAGCAAAAAAATAATCTTTAAAACACTATGTCTTGCATTTCGAAGAGTTGGCTTTGCCGCACATGAAAACCAAATGTCTGCCTCCTGATTCTTCTCTTCCTGACGTCTCCTTGGAATTTCACAGCAAGTTACAGAGAGGAACTGGTGAAAAAGGAGAGAGAGAGGGAGAGAGAGAGAGCGAGGGGGGACTGGATGTACTGTCTGGCAGCTTTGGCTCTGTACTCGGGCACAGCGCTCACTCATTTATTGAAATCCCACCATGTGATCCTGCTTTAAAGGGAGAGATTCAAATTTCTCCCTCATCTAGCCCACGTCAGAAAGACACTTAACTGGCACCTTTTTCTCATTTCTTTCCCCCAGCGTCTCTTTCTCCAGATGTTTTGGCGACCTTTCCTCCCGCTAATCTGAAGAGACACAAAAACATACATGTAGTTCCAACAGCGGCTATAGCATCGCAGTCTCTCCCTCTGCACTTAAGTAGAAATGTTGTGTTTCACGTATTCAACATGTGGCAGACCTCACCACCCTCACCATGTGCTCACCACACACACCTGCTCTCCGCAGTTGCTGCTCCATGCAAAGCATTCTGGGAGCAATGGCTACTTAAGTGTTTTCTAAGCCCTCTTGGAAAAGGTTCTCCAGACGTTTGGTTTTCGTTTCACTATAGTTTAGTTAGATTGAGTTTGTTTCACACAACAAAAATATAAAGTGGTAGAAAACCAGAAATGGCTTATATGAAAACCACAACCAAAAGATTTACAAAAGATAGAATAGAAAACATAAAAAATCATATACAATCATATGCATTTTGTCTATATACTGGTATTAAAGAGAAAATTGGACATATATTAGTATAACAGAAAAAAAATACAGAGAGGAAAGTATTTATTGTTGTGAATACAGCTGCCAAATTCGTTTTAAACCTTAACATCTTGATGGCCTGCCTTAAAAGGGACATGTATGACCATCAAACAGATGAAACTGTCTGATAAGGAGTGGGCATCTGTAAAAGCAACTGCTCTCTAAAATTAGAGGCACATAAAAGCTTCCTGTAGAGAGTCCCCCTGCACCTAGTTTCAAAGTATTCCCTTCTGCTCACAATGAGGCCAAAACTGCTGATGCTTCAGAGGTAGTTGGAAAGCACTAAACTGCCTGTGGAGAAAATAATAGGGGCACAGAGCAGAACACCCCGAGCTCTGCCCAACCCCCATCCCAGCACTGCTACCAATTAATGCACAAAAGAGACTCCACACGTAACTTTGTGAAAGTTGCAGGATGGGAGCATAAGAGATATAATTTTTTTGCAAAATCCATAGCTTGCTGCAGAAAAGCTTTTTTTATTTTATTTTTAAAGTGAATGCAGATTTTACTTTCACCTTCCCATCACCTAGTTATGTGACCAGTCAGCTGTCTTGCTGCAGTGATCTGCCAGCAAAGCTTAAGCAGCGCATCACAAGACACTTGTGTCTTATTAGCCTCTTTTCTCAAATTGAGTTACCGCTTCTATTTATTACAGTGAAGTGATATTTGCCTTAATTTCTAAGGGAACCTAATAATGTGCAGTTTCCTCCTGTGCTGTCGGCATCGGGCCCGGGGGCTCTGCTTAGCGCTCTGTGACAGTGCACTGTGTGCAGGAAATGAGGCTGGTGAAGACCCCATTTACCGTAAGGCATTCTGCCCATATTTCACGATTCCCCTGTCCCAGAGGAGAAGGCCACTGAGATGAACCATGTCGGAGCACATGCTGGGACTGGGGGGGTCAACAAAGGAACAAGATTGAGAAACATAAGGTAGAATAAACCTACAGGCGACTATACACACACACGACTATAAACACACACATAAACTCAAAGGAGCATGCAAAGCAGAGGATTGGAAATCGTGGGATAGAATTTTTAGTTTGAAAGATAAACATACTGTGTGTGTGTGACTCTGTGTGAGAGAGCCTGCAAGGTTGTGTGTGTGTGTGTGTGTGTGTGTGTGTGTGTGTGTGTGTGTGTGTGTGTGTGTGTGTGTGTGTGTGTGTGTGTGTGTGTGTGTGTGTGTGTGTGTGTGTGTGTGTGTGTGTGTGTCACTCACTCTGTGTCTCCATGACAGACTGAGACGTTGTGTGTAATTAATTGGTTTACTGCCAGGTTAGGCACCGTCTGTCTCTCAGGAATCTGCATTTGGGCCCTGAACTTTACTTTTACATGTTAGTTGAGGTATTAATTTATTTGGACAAGGGATTAGGGCTTACTGGTTGTCCCGCAGATAGAATGGACAAACATGGGGGAGGTATGTTTGATATGCTGGGTCTGTAAGTAAAGAGATGGCTGCTGATAGCTGAGAAAACGTGCACATACATACACTCCACCCTGTGTGTGCGACTCCTCCCAAATCTTCTACGCACATAGTTGTCCACATTGTTATCCAGCACTGGAGGAAAGTGAAAGAGAGTTATGACCGTAGCAAGAGAACAGAAACCTGTAATTCTGGGTATTTTATAAAAAAGTTGTGGTCACAATAGAACAACACAGAAGCGAGGCTGTACAGTGTATAATCTCTATATACAGTAAGGCACAGCAGCCACAGCTATACCCCAAGGATCAACTGCCAGAGCAAACAACCTGTCATCACATCCTCTGTAAAAAGAAATGTTCTGAGGAGATTTAACAGGTACACATGAAGAAGCAAAGGCAAACTCCTCTGATCCTCTGGCTGGTTGGAACTGGAGTCTTAATTGGAGACAAATGTAGGTGGTTGGAAAATCTCTACTTTTCTGAGGGAGAATTGATGATGGAGATAAGGATAAGAATCCTTTGTTATTATTAAAAGTTTACAGACAAATGCGTCATCTTATTCAGGCTCCTGGAAGCGTTTCATCCGGACTTGGTCTTGCTTGTATAGGAACATTTCCTGTAACTTTTTACTGTGACAGATTGGTGTCAGAGATGGCAGATTCCCACTTCGTGTGATTGGATGCATACTTTGGGAATGTTCCACCTGAGGACTAGAGTAGTGCGGTGCTTGTTTTAAACCTGCCTGTTGAATGGGTTGTTTGCTTGGCCTGTTATAACGCAGCTCGCAGCTCTCTCTCTAAAACCATAAAAGTGAAGCTATCGCGTGTCCAAAACGCACCAAATCCGACACGGCACTTCCTAGGCCCTTAACAAGAGGGAAGTCGATTAGATGACGGTTATACGAGACACATACAGACAGACAGACAGACAGACAGAGTTTTTTAAATTATTAGTTTGATATATAAGTCAAGGAAACATCTTTGAATTTGGCGTTGAGGCTAAAGATATCCCACAGCCTATGGGTTAACTCTGACCTGGATATCATCCCCTGACTTCTTGTCTTCAGCACAAACCCACCCACTGCCAGCCCTCGCCTACCTTCCTCCCAGACTGAGCTGGAGCTCACGAGGCCTCAGACACACTTAATGGGATTATGGTAATATAATTTTGTGACGCTGACCTCGGGCCGGTGCCAGGTTTCTTCCACATCCTCAGACAAAGGCAGGGAGCTCACCAAGGGTTCCAGCAGGCCGGCCCAGCTCGGCCTCTTGGCACAGGCCGACGTCCTCATGGGGCCAGAGCAAGATAGATGGCTGTGGGGCAAAGTCTCACTTCCTAAAGTCTACTCCAGCAGTGAGCAGAATCAAACGGTGGCAAGAGGGGAGTGTAAACTTTAAACGCATATAATTTCCCAAGAGTGAGTCGCTGTATGTTCGTGTAATTCTTCTGATTTAATCACAACCATGATCAATATGGTTCAGGATGTAGGAAATGTGTCCGCCCTGTGCTCCCAACTTTAATCAGAACATGGTAGTTCTTACGCCGAGGGTGTCGCCTCCATGGAAACGGCCTTGTGGTCAACTTGTCTCTCTGTGTGATTTAGCAGCGGTTTCCACTGGATGTGTCTTATTGGTTTAAGAAAGAATTTTATGGACTGGACAATTTAAAACTCAGCGTGGGGGGGCAATTCAAACTGTCCGTGTAGGTTATTTAAACGGAGGAATGATAACCAGTTTACCACAGCCCATAATACACTCTTAAGTAACCTAGTCTTCAATATCAAACTGTCCTGAAATACAGAAACATACAAAAGACACATACACACCCAGACACACAGTCCAGTAACTAAAAGAGGTAGCTGTATGCTTGCAATATGCTAGAACTGCTGTTTGACTCTTCATCTCCTTCTGCCTCATTCTACTTTATTGTGTATTTTAATGTTGTCCAGTCTCCGCGGGTGTATCACCAGATTTTTTTTCTTCCCCTTTTCCTTTTCTTTTCCTCTTCCTTTTGCCTTCAGAAAGACCACCCATAGGGTTCGGAGGGGGCAGACGTCTCTGTGGAATAATAATGGGGTCGTCCTGGGAAAATTGCCCATGCAAAGGCCTGTCTGAAAAAAAAAAAAGAAAAAGAAGAAGAAGAGAGAGAAATTTGGTCTTGTTTCCGATCCTTCTCGGAAACATTCATCAGGGCGCTCCTGCTGTTTTGGAGGGGAGCAGTCCCGTCGCAGCCTCTGAGGCGAGGTCAGCAGGCTGGGGCGCACGCTTTAGAAAGAAGTTTTTTTATTTGGCTTGCCCTTTAATTTATATTGCGGTGATTATAGTATGTATTTTGAACAGCCTGTATATCGGCTCTTGACAGTTGTTTTGATATTTCTTACTATCAGAAGTCATAATCTGAGAGCATCTGCTTTGGGACATGGCTGTAACTGTTATTATGTGTTAAATGTATCATCATATTTGGGTTGCTACTGGGCAAGGCGGTCTGTGTCCACAGGGAAGCCCAACTAATGAGTCACCGTGGTCTCAAACAGCGAACGTCTCAATAGTGAGGTCATTTCCTGAAATGATGCTGCATCATGTGACGTATAATTCTGATGAAACTCGCTGAAAGTGGCTATCGTCGTTCCTTGTTTTTTTTCTTCTTTTAGGAAAGAGCAGCAAAATTCACATATATATCACGTATCAGTATTTACTTAATTTTATTTTAATTCACCCCTTCCACAATGCTTGTTATTCATCTTATTAGAATTAAATGAGCAAACACGCTGGGTTCTTCACGAAACCTTCTTGGGATCATATAGAAATATCAAAAGTTCTGCCTATTTTTTTTATTCTTATTATAAGAATTTTATTCTTATTATTTTTATTTTGAAAATATAAAATCTTGTGGTTAGTTTTTTAACAGCTGGACATTTCACATTCCCCATGCAAGCACAAATGCTGCCAAAAACCTCAGAATAGAACAATCCAGCTAAAATCTTCTGGTCATTCTCTGAAGCTGGAGGATGATGGACCTGTGTTTACAGGAGTTTATTTTCCCCTATTTGCCAAACAGAAATTTTTAGTTACAGCTAAACCTTCAGGCCACATTATGTTCTGTAATACTATCTTTTACTTTATCTATCCGCACGTTTTTATTGCCAAAGGTTTGAGTGGCGTCACAGTTTGAATTAAGTGTTTTCCCCTGATTCCCTTCACATTGTTTTCCCTGATAATCTGACGTTTCAATTAGTTGAGTAATTCCCATTCAGAATTCTCCTGAAAATGACGCGGCGTGTTAATATTTCAGTCATGTCAGTCAGGAACACGAGGCCTCGCTTTGACGGACAAAAACAGTGAATTAATACGATTCTTCTGTCCTCCCCTTGTGACCCCCCCGCTGCCCCTCCTTCCTGTTCCCCCCCCCTCCCCAGGCTGTCACTAACCGGCCTCCCTTTGCCCTCTCTGGCCCTGAGGCTCTGCCTGCTACCTCGCTGCCTCGCTCCGGGTCTGAACCACTGGAGATCCGGTGATGGATGTGCCTCGGGGGGGCTCTCTGTGGGAGGTGGGCTCAGAGCTTCACACACTCACTGTCAGAGGGAGAAATTTCAGACTTCATATTTAACCAGAGACGATGGAGGAAAGTCTGCCGGAGTATCAATGTCTCGTGATCAACACAACAAGCCTAAATATAACTTTGTATTGACAAGGGTTGTTTTATTGTTTTCCTATTTTTGCTGTTTTAATCAGCTGCTCTTTCCTGAAAGCTGCAGTGTCAGTAGTGGCAGCAGTTTTTTAAGCAAAGCACAGAAAGGAAGCAGAGATAAAGACAGAAGATTATAAACAACCTCAGATTTTACAATCCATTAAAACAAATACAGTGATGAGATGTTTTTTTATTGTTTTAACTCCAACACATCAGTGATTGTGTCATAATTTAAATCAATAGAGTTAAATTGTGGATGCCAACTTCAAACCACAATTCTAACGATATCCTGCTGATACATGTCCTCAGTGAATTTCATGCAGTAGCGTGTGCTGCAATTTTGTAATTTCCCCTTTTGGTTGTACCCACATTCCCACAGCTTATACTTCTCATAGTTACTAACATTCAACAAATACCAGAGCGTGTGAGAGAACTACAAATTCACATTTTTAAGTATTGATAAAATAGCATACCAAAAAAAACAGCACAACTTCCCTTTACGCTATAAATTAATTTAAAACTTAAACCTACAAAAACACTGATGAAGTTTTATTTAAAATTAAAATTTGTACTCAGGTTTATTTAATTAAGCCGTGTGAGGAATGATTTTTCAAGGAATTATTCTTTCCTGCTTTTTATGCAGTAAAAAACAAACTTTTTGGACGAAGTCATACAGACTGGCCATATAATGGGAATGGACTATGATTCTATTTATGTCATCAAAATGGTGGTTATTGATTTTATTCTTTGTCACATTTTAAAATTTGCTTCGAAGCAAGACAATGATGACTCTGGTCATAGTATGAAAATCATATTTCCATATTTCTATGCAGTGCGGACGTGTTGAGCCACATGTTCAGTGAAGCCGTGTATGATGTGTAGTGGGTAGTTAAGGAGTCAAGATAAAAAAAACTAAACAACTATCCAGTCATCACAGGGAGACGAGGTGCAGCGGTGGGTGGCAGAGAAAGGTTCAGTCCGGTTGACGTGAGGAAAGAGACGTCATCTCTGAATGTGCCTCGAATTTCAACACAAAGCTATAGTACCTGATTGTGTTTACACTGTCACTGATTTATTAAGGGCCGCTCTATTCCTATATTACTTGGCCAGTAATGAATAAACAATATGCAACGTCGAGTTTGTTTCTTTAAGCCGTCGTGTATACAGGGCGGGGAGGGTGGACATACGTCTTCTCAACAGGCCGTGGCAATAATGGACCTGTGACCTCATGGTCTGAGAAGCCAGGGGCAACGACTTCACTTCATCAAACCGCTGCGACAGGTTGACTCTGTCACATTAAAACAAGCTTGTTTATTTCTGTTGTTTCTTTGAGCGTACGAGCTGGATAACGACTATTCCAAAGTCATTCCACCTCAATGAATAACATCTTGAATTCGCTGGTGTGCTGTGCCGTCGGTGGAGGGTCACTCGTATGAATAAACCCCACTGATCTTATCGCTGTATATGCACTGCACCACACAGCCGTGAACAACATATGATACTGACTGAAACATGCTTAGAATTAATCGCACAAGAAGATCACATATTTCTCAGTGTTTTGTTTTTATTGCAAACAATAGAATACAAAAGATAAGCTTTTAAGACAACGGCATGTTTACCTATAGGGAAACTGCATTAAGAAAGATGACAAAAGAAGAACTAATGATACAGAATATAAAATGAGGAACACAACTTTTTTTTTTTTTTCAAAAACAAAAAGTATCCTGTGGATTCCAGCAAATTCTTTACAAAACGGCCACGGCTTCCATATACATTAATTCATTTGTTAGAGAGAAAAGACAGAAGACTTCCAGTTTTTCTTTTTTAAGAGAAAGACTTATCGTGTAATTATAAGTAATCTGTACATAAACTAGATCATGAATAAAGGAAACTTTAATACGGAAACATTTACAAATGATAAATAAACAAATTTGTACCACATATGTCAGCGGCTGTAAGCTGCTGCTGAATTAAAAAGATAATTGCAAATAGTTATTTTCAAATAAAATTTATGCTAAAGAATAAATTAAGAAAATAAAAAGGTTAGGAAAAGGCTGTGGGAATGACAGAAGTACGCCAGACTCAGACCTGCTGGCTGCTGAGGAGAGTCAGGTAAATGGTCACTTCCTGTATTCCCCCCCAAACAGGAAGTCAGAACTATGCTGTGGTTTTGACACTGCAATGCCAGTGGACTGAGTCGCTCTAATGTGGCTCCAGAGGCACCAATGGTATCAAGGCAGTACCCAGATAAAAGCAAGCATTGCTCAGTTACGTCTAGCAACACGGTAAGGCCCCTAGTAGAGTTACATGGCACCTGCTATAGCGTTTCCAACACAATCGTTTGAGCTAAAGCAAAGAACGAGAAGTAGAATATTTGACTAATTCACTGATGACACAGTCATATCATGGCCAAACAATTCAAATCTATTTCTAACGTGCATTGCTCAAACCTTGCATCTCACGGGAATTACAATAACATATGTACAGTACAAAAGTTCAAAGCAGAATGAAGGCTATTATAAGATGGCAGTGTCAGTAAACAGACGTTTCTTACTTCCTGTACAAAAAATACATGAGTGAGAAGTAAGGCCACTGAGGGTGTATTTACTCGGCACTACTGCTCCTTTAAAACGTGTGAGACCTTCAAATCGTGACGATGAGGATTCTAATGACACTGATTACCAAGATGAGGATGACAAGAGCAGAACACATACACAGTACATACTAAAATATTTATAACCAGTATGTCCTCACAGAGGATTTAACTTTTTTTAAACATTATATCTAAAAAAATATAATCACAATTCCAACCAATACAAAAAGGCACTGTTGTGAGCCAATCCAAAGATATATTTCAGTACTATAAAAAAGTCCTTGTCATGTTTTTCTGTTGGCAATGCGGGGGGTTGTGAAGTGGCGGCGCGAAGGCCACCGGGCAGAGAGAAGTCTATGCGCGGGGGCGAGTGTCGTACAGTCAGTGCTGAGGCTGCCTCTTCACGGCCTGGACAGCTGTGTGTAAATGGGCTGCTGCTCCCAGTGCTGCGGACTGTGGGTCTGGGGTACAGAGGGCACTCCGGTGGTGTCGGCGATCGGGGTGTACATCGGCCTCTGGCTGGGGCTCATGTAGCTGAAGGTGGAGTACAGGCCGGAGCCCTGGCCAGCTGCATGGCTGTAGTAGGAGTTGGCACCACCTTGGTGTTCAGAATAGTCATACTGTGCTCTTGTGATAGAGGGGTAAGAGGAGGCGCTGTAGTGCTGCAGGTTGAAGGACCCGTAGGTGACGTGCTGTGGGGAGCCTTGCTGCTCGCTGTAGTGACTGGGGCTCAGCTGCTCCGTCTTGATCTGGGTGGTTCTTTGTTGACCCTGCTGGCCCTGCTCGCCTCCTCCACCCAAGGTGGTCAGAGAGTGCTGCTGCTGCTGCTGCTGCTTGGACATCCAAGCGTGGGCCCCGACATTGGCCGCCTGGCCGACTGAGGAGCTGCTGATGCCGTAGCTGCCAGTGTAGCCGGCCTGGGCTGCGCCGGCCACCCCAGCGTGGCTGTGAGGCGGCAGGTACTGATCAAACTCATCGACGTCAAAGCTCCCCATGTTGGAGATGACTTCGCTGCTCAGCTCGCCAATGTCCACGGCGCCAAAGTCGATGTTGAGCTGGCGACTGGTGCCCTCCTGAATGGGGCGCCCCTCACGCTTCAGGTCAACCTTGGTGGTGGGCAGGTCTGTCTTGGGGGTGGTTGGGGGTGTTGGCGGGCCCTGGGATTGACCTGGTTAAAAAGGAAAACAACGTTATGGTAAGTTCACAGTTAAAATACATTTAAAAAAAGATCTGATCCAATTAAAAAAGTATTTCCAGCATGAAGCACTAAGCTCAATAGTGCCATGAAATGTAAATGCTTGTAGGAGGAGGAGTTTGTTGGCACTATTCTGACAGGTGTATTTACATGATGCTTGTAAAACCCACTAATCATTAATCATTAGACATTGACAGGTATAGTTCAAGGCCCTAAAGTCAAAAACGAATAAATTGTAGAATAAATGCAAATAATAATAATAATAATAATAATAATAATAATAATAAAATACTTTTTTTTCTTTATTTATATCTTCGCTCCGTCTCTTACCTGAATGTTCTCCTGGAGAGTGCGCCTCGCCCATGCTGGACGCCGGAGAATCGGCCTGCTGCAGCGCCTTGAAGATCGCATTGGGAGATATGTGCGTTTGCTCGCCGTCCTCGGGCTCGTTTTGTCCGTTCTTCACAGACTTTCTCCGCCTCGGCTGATATTTGTAGTCGGGATGATCCTTCTTGTGCTGCACTCTCAGACGCTCCGCTTCCTCCACAAACGGGCGCTTCTCGACTTCGTTGAGCAATCTGAAGGGGGGGAAAAAATCACAGAGAATTGTTTTTTATTAAAATGAATCGAAAACTTACACGAGAAACGACAGATTCATTGATTGAAGAGGTGTTACATTTGAGCGTTAATTGTTTCATTATCAATCGTCAGCAGGAGGCAGCTACAAAGTTTGCGTATCAATACAACTTCTTAGAATTAAAAACCCAAAGTTCTGACCTCAATCCCTAGACCAACAAATAAAATCTATCTTTCACAGATAAAAATACATTTCGAAAATCATTATTACAAATCTGCACAAACTTGAAACAGCAGGCAGGTGGTGCGTTTCGTCCGAAAACGCTGCGCACAGTGACGCGTAAAAAGCGCACAGCGAACTTGACTGAGTGCAAAAGCGAACCTACCTCCAAAGTTTGCCCAGGGTCTTGCTGAGTTCCGCGTTGTGCAGATGCGGGTACTGGTCGGCCAGCTTCCTCCGCGCGGCTTGTGCCCACACCATGAACGCGTTCATGGGTCTTTTGACGTGAGGTTTGTTTTTGTTTGAGCCGTTGACGCGCACTGGCATCGGCACCAGCGTCCAGTCGTAGCCCTTCAGCACCTGGGACACCGCATCCCTGATGCACACGGGGAACTTCTCTTCCTCGCCCTCCTTCTTGTACTCTGGGCCCAGGAGGAGGTGGTTGTCGATCGGACGGGTGTTCTCGGTGTCCGAGCCGGAGCCGGACGGGCACGGAGAGCCCGCGGAGTCCTCAGACATGCTGGGGCTGGGAGCGTCGGAGTGACACTTCTCCTGTTCTTCTGTCATCTTGAGGTAAGGGTCGAGGAGATTCATGCGAAGAAAATTGAAAGAACCGCGTATCACAGATAAAAAGGAGGAAAAATCCTTCTTTCTAAAATCCAAGCGCTGTGCCCAGAGACTGCGGTGACAGTCTGTGAGGGCGCACAGCTCGACTGGCAAACCTGAATCCTTGAGTGCAAAACAGAACCAAAAAGCCAAACAGAAAAAAAGTTCTGGACGCTCCTTTGACTTTTACGCAGACGAGAAGGCGAGTTGCGAGTGATGCCGCTCTGATGCTTGACTCTGAAAGTGTGACTTTGAGGAGAACTGTGAGGAGAGACGCGCTCTTGGAGGATGGCTGAGGAGTCTAGGGACACAGGAGGCGCTGCCTGGATTTATGTTTCACGGCGAGGAAGCGATTGGGGGAAACTTTTTGGAGGCGGGGACGTAATATGACTCCGCTCCGAAAGGCTCCTGCAGTCAACAACAGTGGAAAGCTCGTCCAGCGAGAACAAGTGTGTGTGTCTGCCTCTAGAAACTTTGCTTTGACTGAACATTCACATTTAAAACTTGAGGATTCAAAGTTAAAAACCAAAGTTAAAAAAACAAAACAAAAAAATTGAACAATGCTGTAAGTATCTCATGTCTAACTAAAAAATATATATATAATCTTATAGCTACTGGTGTCGAGGGAGATAAATGTATGATTTGTCAATGATCACAAAATCAAATCCGTATTATTGACATTACAATATTCATTAAATTATATGTTCCTCCGTGATTTTCTAAAATCACACATTTCTATTGCAGACTGTATTATTGTCTTCTTTTTCTAATAGAATTTATATCGTTTATTTAAACCGTATTGAAATGACAGGCAATTACAGGCATGTACAACTTGAGCCCAAGTTGACAAATTAAAAATAATACATGTTGAAATGCCTCCATCTTAATTCCCTCGTTCACAGCTGAATTCATCCTCGTGCTGAGTTCACTTTTCTCTGAGCAACAGCCTGATAGCTGGATACAACTGCTTCAATTAGAAATAAGAGCAGTAAATACTCTATAAAACTACCAAACCTTAAAACAAACTCGTCTTTAACAAGTGTTATTTATGTTGGAATGGACAGTGGTGCTTGTTAGTGTCTGTTTTAAACGCGGACACTTGTCTGAAATGTTTGTTGGATGAAGTCGTTACGGAGCAGCAGCCTCCTCTCATCAGCTCTCTCGGCGCTGCAGTGACCACATGGACCAATAGGGGGAGACAGCGGTCCAGAAACTTGAGAGCGACATGTGTGCGGGGGCTGCGAGAGAAAGTCCGAGGGGATTTCAAAACATATTTCCCACATTTAAATCCCCGATTCACATTTATACTTTAGGTCTTCCTCTTTCTGGCTTAAAATGTCATGTTCCAAACAAGAACAAGAATATTACAAAACAAAAAATATAAATAAAATGGTTCTTTGGGACTAATAACAAGAGATATGACTTTATCCTAAACAAGAATGTCTTTTAACATCAAAAGTCATTCTGTTAACTCAAGATTTAGTTGATTGACGTTGTTTTAGTGACTTTTATTTATTTTATTTACAAACAGTACGACTGATACAAATAATAACAACAGTTACAGTAACAATATTATGTGTAACTGTATGTGAATGCATGATCATATTAAATATTATACAACATATGATACAAATAATTTTTCCTCAATGAAGCCGTCAAACCATTGTGACTGTACATTCCATGAAAAACTGGAATGAAGCAAACATGTTTGTTTTGCAACACTAAAATCTACTTTGCTGGATTTGCTCCAACACTTGTTGTCGGTGCACAAAGGACACTTTGTTGAGAGAGTTCAGTCACTATAATCCATGGATTCAGTTTTAGAAACTAAATCCCACTGTAAGTTATGAGTCCATATTTAGCCACGAGAAGATTGAAAGTTTTTACTATTTTTACCATAACCTTTAATAATTATTTGGTCTACATCATAATGATTGTATAAGAAGAAAAAAGTAGCAGTACTGTTATCAGTAAAGATTTATAGGCACACACACACACACACATGAAATGGTACTTATTAATAAAGAATATATTTTTTAAACTAAAGCTGCTTATATAATGCTTATTCATAATTTTGTTAATATCAATCACAGAAGAAAACTGTAGAATATAAAGAAAACATTCCAAAAAGACACACAACATAAATAAACAATGTTTTTTTTGTCTAAAGAATTCTCTTTCATCGCTAAAAATAGATGCTTTACTGTGAAGATAATCTTTCTCCATGGATGAAGGTGCTGGTTTGAGGTTTCCAGTTACATTAAAGCCTTCCAGTCTTTCCTGACTGTGACATTTTCATTAAAAATAGCCTGATATGTCTGTCAGGTAGATGAACCTGCTATTTTTGCTCCTTGTCTTACTGGTTGACTGGTGGCTGTGGCAGTCTGCTCCAGTCAGGGACTTCCCCCCCCCCCACTGAAATGCTATTCCTCCAAAGTTCATGTTGGAGAGAAAGAGACAGTAGATAAAGATAAGGCATGCAAGTTAGTTTAGTTTCGTCGCCACTTGATAATACGCTGATTTAATAAGATTATTCTCTGTACTTGGACAGAAAACCTTGGTTAATTTCCCCCAATATCTTATGTGATAATATGAGATTTTTTGAACGCACCACAGTGAGTATTTGTTTTGATTTCCCGATTTTAATTCGGTGCGTCGTGGTAGGTGTGAGGAGGCCTGGTGTCGTTGGAGAGTTTCCATTCTGAGAGGCAGCTGGTCTCGACACACAGAGGAGGAAACTCGGTGATGGCTAACACTGAGGCATCAGAGGTGTGGTCGGGCATGTTCGCGCCCCCGCAGTGCTGACTGCAGAGGGTCTGAGGTGCCCTGCAGACTGA
The DNA here is from genome assembly GCF_022539355.2 of Hippoglossus stenolepis. Taxonomy (NCBI): domain Eukaryota; kingdom Metazoa; phylum Chordata; class Actinopteri; order Pleuronectiformes; family Pleuronectidae; genus Hippoglossus; species Hippoglossus stenolepis. The sequence goes on from NC_061498.1 coordinate 9,725,399, forward strand.
CTTATGGTCGATCAAGGGAGTGAGTGTGTGTGTGTGTGTGTGTGGGGGGGGCGGCACACACAGGTCCTCGGGGGCCAGGCTCACAGCTCAAACAGGGAGAGCACCCGCCTGTAGGCCGAGCGGGTCTTGGGAAACTTCTCAGCTTGACTTCGAGCCATGGCGTCAAAATTTTGAGGCAAACACTGAAGGTAAACTGCCAAATCATGTCTTCCACCTTTTCGGGCTTTCTCAGATTCCACTGTAAATGTTTGAGCAGAGCACCCTCCCTGCTTTTCTTTTAAAAAACAAAACAGAGTTGTGTATGTAATGATGTGTTAGTGCCGTAAACGTATGAGTCTTTGTTTTAATGCCATTCAAGTTAAGAAAGGATTAAGTGCACAAAGGACATTTAGGATTTTAACCAAATATCTCGCTGATATCACAAATATGGATGACTTTGCTCAAAATTCATTAAAACCCCCATTGTGTTTAAATGATCTGTTGTGAACATTTGAAAGAATTAGAAGACTTCACGAGGTGATGGATAGTTTGGCAGCGCCAGAGGAGGCAGAGCTTCAAGCGCTCACAGCCGGCATGACACCTGCCCGAGACTTTCCGCAACTAACGCCAACTGCCCCAGACACGGCAGAGGACTGCAAGAGGGAGAACTGAGAAAATCCTCTCAACGAACCATTTGAACTCTCCTTTCCGGATGCCTCCACTGTCCCTCAGTTTGCGTGTTAGTTCTTTAAAAATGTTTATCACCTTTGGTTGCAGAATTGTACCCTAGCTCGCCCACTGTCGGCCGCGGTCTCGCCCGGGGATGGGGTGGGTCTCCCCCAGGTGTTTGCCTAACCAGATCAGAGCACTCTGGTCACGGGCAACTGTTGACACATGGCATTTTGCAAAGGGTAAAGTTTAAACAGGACTTATCAAGGCCCTGACATCCTCAGATGGATGAGCTTAAATTCTCCGCTCTGACTCTCTCACACCTCCCTGATATCCCACACATGACCACAACAGCTCCCAGTGGCTTCAGCAGCAACAGCGAGGGAGTGGGGGTTGGGGGGGTGCATGCAGACACTTGGAAACAACCTCAGATGAGTTCTGTATCTCTAAAAAGCTGTAAGATTAATAACAAGAAGAATAAAAAACGACTTTCCAGTGTGATTATTTATTGACTTGGCAGTTGTCACCTCCATCATCATTTCAAATCAGAATCAGATAACGCATGAGATGGCTCAGCTATCCCGTGAAGACACAGATGTATTCCGGCCTTCACCCCTGTGACCAGCAGTGTGTGATAACTGCTGCCGCACGCTTTCCTGTATATCTTCTCCTTTCTCCGGCCTCCTCTGGAGATAGTGCCACTGTAATCTCGGCCTTATCTGCTCCGGGCTTCTAGTAAACCGAAACACATTGGCCACTCATTGATAGTGTATCTGCGGGGAAGGAAATACACACTGATCTTGGAATGCAGTGGAACCAATAGTTCTTGATAAATGTCAGTGTCATAGTTTTCCTGTTTAATCATCAAACCGAAACCATAATAAAGCAGAATATGTTAAGTTCAACACATGAAATGAATTAAGAAGAGGCCACCACCACGATTCAGCCTTAGACATACCCCATCCATGGCAGTATTAAAGAGAGATAGATGAACGACTGTACTATTTTTGTAGTAAACTAAATAGACAGTAGACACAGTCAATGATGTAGACCATTGAATTATTAGGAATATATAGGATACACTCAGAAGGTACTTTTAATACTTAAAGTATGTTTAAAAGTGAGTATTTACTTTCTTGCTTTGCTCAAGAAGAACATTTTATGTGGTATTTTCACTTGAGTACATACTTTTACCTCACTGAGTACTTTCTCCCCCCCCTGGTGAAACCTTGTAAAGCCACTGGCATTGAACAGAATCCAAATATCCCCCCACCTTTCTGACAGATCCCCTGAAAAGCTCTCATATTGAACTCTGCTGAGTGACTACGAGCTCCCGCCCATGCCTTCAGGTGATGTGACCTCAGAGTCAGTTTAAAAGACAATGAAATAGTATCAAAAGCAGGGTGAGATCTCAGCAGGTCACTCTCCTGCATTTCCACTAATAAGGCCTGAGCTGTAATTACGCCCGAATGACAATGGCTCATTGTCAAAGTGCTGACAAAATGCAATGACATAACCTGGCAGAGGCCGATACTGCGCTGTCGTCTTCACCGGGGATCCTCTCAACAGAGAACAGGTGACGGGTACGAAGCATGAGATGAAAATACACTGATCTTACAAAACTTCCACACGACGATTGCTTTTAACAGAGAGAGAGAAACATTTAGAGACTAAAAGCAAAACCCTGGCTCAGGTCAACACACTCACGCACTGCCACTTCACTCACTATGACATGCATCATTTGACACCAATCAGACAGCAAATCAACATTGCAAAGATTTTTATTGCAAATTATAAACCAATGAGGTATGTTGACCCCAAAAAGCAAGAAAACAAAACTAAAACTGGATCCAGATTTTTATTTGCATCTGCACCACATTTCACACGCACAGATAAGTATCAGTTTTCTAAACGTGAGTGATTCCCTTCTCATGCATGAAATCAACGAAAATGCAAAAGAAATAAATAATTCTAATCTGGATCAGCATCAGAATTTAATGGGACCTTCTTTGGGTTGTGCCCCCCCCCCACAAAATGTCTTTAGGGTCAGTGGTAGATTTAGTGTAATCCTGCTAATAAACAAACCAAAAAACAGACGAAAACACAACCAGTGGTACAGATAACTAAAGGTCGACTTATTCGATTTTCTCTTAACTTGTCTTTCTTCAGCTGTTTAAAATGCTGGTAGCCGGCTGCTAAGGAAGACAGTTAGATATGGTTAAAATTTAACTTGAAGTTTTTAATTTTATTTAATTTTATTTTCAAATAAACAGTTCCCGAGGTCAGAGCTTTTCCTTCCAGATCTCCAATATGTCTAAATAAATGCCAATAAATATCTCCCTTGCTATTGTTTATGTCAACAGTCTTTTTTCTGATTTACCATTAACATTCTAAAACCCATATTTAAACATGTACTCCTTTCTAATAAAAACAAACATCCCAGTTTCCAGTTGTTTTTGTTCCTCCACGGTCTTGAAGCTCCGGTTGTTTGGAGCAGATATGCTGTGTTTAAGCTGTGAGACTCTCTTCCGTCATGGATTCTTGCACATTCGTGTCTGGAGCGTGTAGCGCTGACTCAGGCTGGCTTGACGGTACTGGCTGCTCCCTGGCACCACTACACATGAGAAAAAGTCACATCCCCAGCTCCGGGTGATGTCAGCGTGCACGGCACCTCTGCCTGCACACAGAGACACCCTTCACAAAGAGGCTGTATTCAGCCGGGTCTGCTCCACACGTAATGGAACATTCAAGCCTCCTCCCGCCTCCGTACCTGTTTCGAGCATGAGTTGAAAATGAGGCTATTGTTGTCGCCTGCGGTGTCATAACCTAAAAATAAACCTCAACGCGTTTCCTCACCTCAGCTGCTATTGTTGACTTTTGTTTATTTTTAGCTCACATCGATACTCCTCTGTCATATTAAAGCGACAACAGGCTTGATCTATAAAATGAGATGGACATATTTAGAAAGCATCCACCTACTTTGGCATAATTTTACAAATCCCTCATGTCTTAGGTGTCTTTTTTTTCTTTTCTTTTGCCAGACTTATCCCTGCTTTTCTCTTGTTTCATTATCCTCCCACCTTAACCTGGCCCTTTCAGCGCGGCTCATTTGTCGGGTTGACCTATGAAAAGGGCCATTCATTCCACACAGTCACCGTGATACCAGAAATACTGAGTTAATGAAAGAGTGATGATATCTAATCACCTTCCAGAGGATAGCACCTGCATCCGATGCCAATGGCCCGAACCTGTGCTGAATGCCCACAAGCGGACAGCCTACAGATGTACTTCCTCCTCGCCGCTCGGCAGCGACCACAGTTGAACCTTTGATATCACTTGTTGCGGGGGGGAAACAGGAATACCTTGTGTGGTCAAGCAGATCCAGTCCTCTTAGGTGTTTCTACTGGGGATTTCAGCATTAGACCGTGGCAATGGGATTAATACTTTCAGAAAGGGCAGGGGTGACATGAACAATGGCATACTTCAAGGGCTTTAAAACAGTGTCTTGTTACAATGGAGAGAGCCAAGGCTATTCTTGATTAATCCTATATCAGGGCGAAGGGAAAAAGAGAAGGTCAACAAACTGCATTTAGTGACACTACACTGTATAAACGTTTTTATTTTTTATTATTAAAATGAATACAGACTTTTTGTTTCAGCCTATTTTAGGATCAGTGGTGCTTTGTCCATTATCACTGGTTTGATTTCCAAGTAGAAGAAGAAAAAATAAACTTTAACTTCTTCCATTGATCTGAATGTGTGTGAGAATTAATGTTTGACCAAAAAGCAAATGTACATATAAAGCTTAAACCCTCTGGAGCCTGTCTACTCGATGGGCAGGGAATACACTGAACATGTTTTATTAACAGCAAGAAATGTCCTGACATGTGACCCTGTGATGGACTGGCGACCTGTCCAGGGTGAACCCTGCATCTCGCACAATGTCCGATGGGATTGTTTCCAGCTCCCATGCCACCCTTAAAGGCTAAGTGATAGGTTATAGAAAACAGATGGATGGATGGCCTATATATCACATATAAAAACAACAGTCAGAGCAAAACATATTTTTCAAAATGTGAAATATTGATATTTTTCATTGATTCAAACTATTGGGACAGTTTAAAGCATTCATTACCATTATATAAACATTTAATGCACAATATTAAATAAAATATTTCTGATGTACAATAATAAAAACTCCACCCAGATAATTGATTCATCCAAATCTTGGATCAGTTTTTTAAAAAGGTTTTTTCAAATTTTTTTTAAATAGCAGTATGATAAACGCTAGAAAATACATAAAGCTAATCTTTAAATCTGAGGTAACAGTCATCCACCATAATAGTGGCTTTCTCCTCGGTCTCCACCACCTTCCATGTTTTCATCTTTTCTTTTTTTCCTCCCTTCTCGCTGCCTGACGATCACTTTGCGGCCTGATCAGGGGCCAGAAGTGTAGACAGGGAGAGACGTTGGGTGAAATGTTTGCCAAACATAACACAGCGCTCGGGGGGCCGCGTGTGCCTCCCCTCTCTCCTTCCTCCATCTCTTCCTCCAGCTCCTTTTCGGGTGCTCCTGTGTCCAGGCTGGCTCAGACACCGCGGGGAAGCTCCATCTAATTGGAGCGGCCCAGCGGTGGCGGCCCCAAACCTCCAGGAGCCAGGCTCGTGCGTTCTAATGTTACGCTCTGAGGAAATTGTCCTGCACTATTTCCTGAGATCCAATATTCAAGCAGCTTGGTTACCATTCGTGGTGGGAATAAGAAAACTGGAACTGGTTTATTAGATTTGCTGCAGAGCTCAGTGCCGGCCTGTTATCTGTAGCTTGCTGTGTCCAGGCACTAGACTGGGGAGTTCACTACAAGTTACAGAGTGGGTTTTTCTGGAATATCATTGAGCACAAATTGCACTAATCTAGTTGGTGTTAACGTTTTACAAAGTTGTGCAACAGTGTCTTAAATGTGCCTGCAGAATACAACATGGTGCTGTACTTTCAGGTGACGTGAACTATAATTCAAACAAGGTTTTCTCTATCAGCCAATCAAACATGTGCATTTACCACAGCCAAGTTCTTCAGACTGACAACAGCACCAAGTATTTTAATTTCAATGAGACCAGTGATTTGGCACAAAGGAGATCTTTCTGGGTTCTGACAAAAATGTAAAAGAAGAATGGATGAGAACAGGATGCTAAAGGGCTAATGCTAAAGAGGTAATTCTACCACTGGCCTAGCGATTTTTTGGACAGTGAAAAATTACTTTACAGAGCTGCAAAATCTTGTCTCATATAATAAACTGTAGTGATTAAATGTTTGATAAACCTAAAATCTCATCTATTTGTAAGGGCTCTTTTACACCAACCTTGTTTATTCTGGATTTTTAGTCAGACTTTCCAATTTAGTCCAAACCGACATAATAGATGTGACACTTGCCTCGTACCAAGGTCCAGACAAATGGACAACAATTCAGCAGGAGCAAAAGAGGTAGTCTCGGTCAGGATCAAACTGAATTGTGGTTGTTTTTGGGATAGTTCCGTACAATTGCAGGAAGTTGAGACGGCATTAAACAATGGAGGAGGAATAAGAAGCTGAAGCGGCTCGCATGATTGCTTGCAGGTTCTGACTCTGACGATATGATGTACGATTTTTAGACGAGGACATTCTTTTTGCTGGTAGTAAAACCATCTAATCAAAAGGAACAACTTACTTTTTTCTCTGCGCCTTATTTAAAAAAAAGGTTTGTGAATACAATGGATGAATTGACAACACACCGAGGTCGTAATTGCTCAACTGTCCACAAACTAATCAATGCCCAGTATAGGTAGACTCAGCCCGACAAGATGATGATGACAGGACGTATATATGTCATAGAAAAGCCTTTAGCCTGCCTCCTACATTTACACAAAATGGACTTTCTGAATCGGAAATCTAAATGACGTAATTCAAACCACATAACATAGACTTTGAGCTTTGACTGTGGGTCCATGTCTCATACTTCAAACTGGATTTTTCACTGTATCCTGTTGGCGGCTGTTACTTTGAATCTATAGGAAGTTCAGAGAGATGCATCGACACATAGCTGCGGTTTTGTCCCGTTCTCACATCCTACGCCCCGTCTGGGCGACAAACAGCCTCTGACTCACCAAACGGGTTATCAGGAAGCTGTGACCCTCTTTATCGCACACTCTGTAATTAAAAATCTAGAGTTACACTGCACCTACACCTCAGTGCACTCCTGTGACCTGAAACTGTGGCTTCAGCGCACCTCAGCCCGGGTTGAAGTCGCTCACTGAGGCCTAACTCTAATAATGGGTGTCTTTAGCCGCGCGAGGCCTTTGAGAGAGCAGAGCCTCCAGAAGGAGCAGTGAAGAATAAAGCTGGGATGGGGAGCATGTCAGGGGGGGGTGTGTGTGCAAAGTTTTGTCAGTAAGCACAATCCGAGTCTCTTGGGGCACCACTTAAAGTCGTGCGTGGAACAGGAAGGAAAAAGGAGCAAGTCTGAATGTTCCTCACCGGCCTGAAGATCAGAAGCCAGCGGAGGGAGAGGGTGCAACACAAGGAGCGAGCGGTCCCTCCGGGGGCTTGAATTTACAGTTGAAGGTGTCGGCTAATGGCGAGGAAAAACAACAACATGGAAAAATGAAAGAGAATTTGATCCGGAGGGGGGGAGAAGTTCAGAATTATTGTTATGTTACTGGAGCTGAAGGAAGACAATTTAAGTATCATATCAGAATCATCTTTATGAGGACTGTCATCTGGCCTTGAGGTGGCATTTGAGTCCTAAAGAGAATTTATTGCTTTTGTAGGTTTCCAGGCGTACTTTGAATTGAAATAAGATTTTTAGCTTAAATACCCAACGTACTTTATAGACCCTGATTTACCTTCGGACTACTTTCTACGTCGGGAGCCAGCATATAAGAGAGCATTAATGTGGAAATCCCTGTTTCAGGCGTGACTGGGTAGACTCTTTGTCCTTGGTGGTGACAGGACATACACAGCCACCTCCTCAACAGGCGCCAGCTGATTTTTATCACTTCTGAAAACTGACTCCACTTCCCCAACCTCCCGGCGCTCTGGGGTTCTATATACATTTCTTATTGACACAAACGATTACAGGTAATTCTGCGTGGCTCAGTCCCACTCTGCCACATTGTTTTTACGAAAATAAATATTTTTTCGACCTTTACTAGCTCCCGAAAATAACCGGTGGACACTGGTGTATTCTGGGAAACATTTTAAGGTTTGCTCAGTTTGTTTTGACATTCATCATCTGACTAATGCATCCAGCGTCAAGACGTTACCTAATGTATTTTAACAATGTCAAATTTTATGCCTCCAGGTTTCTGTCAGGAAATGCAAACAACATTAATTCATGTTTACGCTACAGTGATTAAATATGTTTGTTATGGCATCTATTTTGTTTCCATAACACAGACTGCTTATGAATATTAATCAACTAAAGGTTAATGTAATCCCCCAACTGTACTTGCCCGGCATCCTGGAGTAAATCTGGATTCCATCAAGTCAGAAAATACACTCTCCTGCGCTAATGGTTTTTCTCTTCATGAGTGAGGTTTATGAAATTAGACCTTCATTACATTAAATAATAACCGGCTCAAATCCTATTGTAGGACTTCGTAGTGTTAATCGTCCGCTGAGAGGTTTGTTTGATTGGCGGCTGGAAGTTGCAGGCTGGAACAGATATGGTGGATCCTGGTGCTTTTTCTCTAATCGCCGAGGTTTGGCTGATCTGCAGGATACCAGTGTGGGCGATGCCGTCTTTCACACGTCAGGAGAGTCTGCAACAGCAGCAGCAATTACATAATAAATGATCTCATCCTTCTGCAGCCGTCCCAGATGACAGCAAGCCTATTTCTCTGTTACTGTCATCTGGGTAATCGCAGAGAAAGTTGGCATCATGATACTGCAAATTATATGAAGGGCTCTTTCAGGACACACTACAAGTTTTATTCTGAACAGCTGAAGTATTAATCGATAGTTTGCTCAGTGCCTTTTCAGTAAAACATGTTCTGTGCTGGAACATCTTCGTTTTGATGTATTTTATTTTAGGGAGGTAAGAAATGTGGTCAAACTTTTGCGTTGAATTAGAATTACGCCTCGGTTTTTGTTTGGCTTGGACGTGCATTAGGTTTTATGATGTAATTCATGTTGGCGTTTGAGATATACCATACATATATGTAATACATTAAACTGGGCTTGCAACTCATCACATGTATATAAAGATAAATATAGCCCCCAAATAAGCCTGGTCAATGTGTTACACAGGAAAATGCTCAGTTTACATGAGAATATTTAAAAATCGTTTCATTTGAGCAGTTTTGTTCATATTTGGTTTGACATTCAAAAAAAATGTCGTGAGTTATGCTATCTATGGCCCATAGTTGGTGTGTGAAATTGAATTTGTCTTTGCTGGATCCACAGAAGTCAGTAATTAAGAGAAATGCCAGTCCCTGTCTGTGCCAGCTGTCTGCGCCAAGAACAGGGGAAATAAAGCAGGGAGACAGAACAAGGATGAGGTGCACGAGAAGAGAGCGGACAGCAGCCATGAAGTTTACTCAACTGAGCCGACCATAAAATGCAGACTTTGATTAGTGAGGCAGCCTGAAGCAGTCACATTAGCCAAAGGAAGCCTAATCATCATCATCATCATCATCATCATCATCATCATCATCATCATCATCATCATCATCATCAGCATCAGCATCAGCATCATCGCCAGAGTCTTCATTTCACCTCCCTATTTTGTTGGACTGTGCATCGGCCCCATTCCATTCCTGTTTTTTCATTCAGCCAGCGTCACCATACAAGTGATGGAGTGTCCTTTCCAAATCAAACTCATAAAAACGAGCCCCGCTTCCAACGCTCATGCACCACCTCTTTCCTGTTCTCCCTCCACCCCGACCTCCTGAGAGCTGTCAGCCTCGGACGCCGTTCCCTCGAGGGTAAATCCAGCCTACGAAACCTCACAGCCGCTTGCTCGGCCAAACAACGGCAGGCCGGACAGCCCTCGCGGTGTATCGCGCTGTCATAAGGTTCCTATAACGCCCGGCAACTGATCACCATTTTACAGTTGTCTCACCAATTATTGCTTATCCTCTGCAAAATGTGTGGGATTGCTTATGAAAGAGTACAATATTCCCCAAACCAGCAACAGATGTGTGTGCACAGGCTGCCTGGCTGAGACGGGTCAGTGAAGTTACCGCTGCACTTGTACTGTGATGCCTGTAGACAGACCGTTGGGACTTTGATATAAGCAGCCTTGCTGCCAAGAAAACATGCATGTTAGGTTTGAAAGCAATGCATCCATACACTGATTAAGCAATCTGTGAATGGCAAAGACCAGCCTGGGTGATTAAACTAAACCTAGTTGGACTAAGGAGTGGCAACATCTGTCACCATACCAGAAACCTGAAACTTCACGATTCCGCAGAACTCTGGATGAGATTCAATGACAGCACTTTGCCATGCCAATGTTTAAAATTGCACAATATCTGCACAACTGCAGCGTTGGGGAAAATATGCGAGGAAATAAGTTAAAGGTTAAAAGGTGGTTAAAGCCAAAAGAACAAACAAATTTAAGGTAAAATAATGTGTTTTAGAACTCTTTTATTTTTACAGCACTTGCCATCAGTTGTTTTACATTAACGTAAAAACATGTCGAGTGAAGAAAGAAGCAGCGGTTAGACAATCGTACATGTTGTGAACAAGCCAACACCATTGCCAGATCAGCTAATGATTGGATTTGAAGATACCAAACCAAAAGTTAGTGCTCCTGTAATGTCTATATTAATCTATTATTACATAAGTAACACAATAGGTCAAAGTTGAACTAAGAAGTATGGATGTCGATTTGCCAAGCGTATAAATTGTAGTTTTAAAAGTTAAAAAGAAAAAGAATAATACAGGTCTGTGAGGCAGAGCTCACTCCTGTCTTCTGCTTGAATGTCAAATGCCACACATCTGTCCACCAGTACATCCCCTACATCCTTACCATCCACTATGTTAACTAAATTATGTTTTGGCTCGGGTCGGGTTCGATCACGTTGGCTTGGCTCAGATAATTTTCTCTCAGGCTCACTTGAGTTCAGACAGAAAATAGCAGCCCAAGACTCACTGTCTACATCAGCGCTGAATTTCGTCATTGGATTTAAATCAGGATCGGCTGAATTAACCAATACCAACATCATTTCTCAGGATACTCGGCTTATGTTGTTTCTCTCACTCACACAAGGTCCCACTTTTAAACGCAAGGTGTATTTCCACCACTTGTTGACAGGGATAATTTCTTTTATCGAGCACGAGGAAAAGTAAATGCTCACCGCTGTTGTTGACTTGATTGAACTCAATTACATCCCTCTACAGCCAATCAGATTCACTTAAAGCCAACAGAGAACAGGCCCCCGGTAGCTAATTTCTTTTCCTAACCCGCCCGCACCCACTCCGCCAACCTCGCGTTCCTTCCCTCAGCAGACACTTAGATTCACTTTGTCAGCCGCTCTCATTAAACATGCAGAATAGAGAGGCCCTCCACTCTACGTTTCAGGAACCAGGTCAGAGTTCATCTGAGGACGCCCTCTTAGTATTCCTCGCCCGGTTGCAGACGGCGTGGTGCAGACGAGAAAACATGAGGAATATTCTGCGCTGCCAGGTGTGTGTCAAAGCTGGAGGCCACCGGTGTGAATTTTAAATTGAATGATATACATGTACAACACACATTTTCCACGACCTGAGATATGATTGCAAAATAAGTAGAAGAATGTAATAATCTTAATTTTCCACTCACAGAATCGCAGACTTTAATAATGTATAACATCATCAGCCTTGGACTTAGGTGCACGCCCATGTTTCCTTAGGTACTGTTGTTAAGTTTGACATTTAAACACAAGTATCCTTGAAATAATTTCACTGGGAGCTGATGTGTTTGACATTTTATGCTGAATGTTATTTATTTTATCTGCTCGTGCAGTGATGTGAACCTCTCTTCCTTTTCTTTTTTTTCAATCTTTCCACAATTGCCGGTTGCTTTTTATCATTACCATAAATTCCAAGTGTTGTTCTCATCCCGCATGCTTGAATCATTAAAAGCACAAAGAAAGGCCACTGCATGAGGAGGTGTGTATGGATGTGGTCATAGCAGCCACTTGTGAAGTTAATATGTCCAGTAAAAACACTGAAAGGGATATTTATTACATCTTCATGCATTAAAGAACTTTATTTTATTAGGATTTTATGCTTCCTTGGGGTGACTATAACCTTTAGCTTTATTTCTAGGGTCGTTTTTATTTGTATTTGCGCAGCTTTTTAACGCCGACCATCCCCTCTGTTCCCTCAAACATCACGTGCCATTATTGCGTGGAGCCGCTTCCTTAATTTGAATTACTGAGCTGTATTTTGTGGAATCAGCATGGAGTGGCAGACAATGAGACGCTCCCGCCTTTGCAACTTTTACACCACTCTCTCAGCTAATTTTCAGCCTTGCAAGCGTCCCCGAGCGAAGAGGTTTGAGTTGTAATGCATGCGCTTGGCAGTCATTTCTCCGTCTGCGTCCAGTTGTTGCTTGGCTGATGCACAGCACACTTGTCAAATGAAAACCTAGTGACGTTTCAGTGGCAATTATTCTCTTTGTGCTCAAGTGGAACTACACACATGCGAATGTGCACGGGCGCACACACACACTCAGGAAGAGATCTGCCAACGAAATCCACGTTTGCCAGGAAGTAATTGTTTCCATGAAGCTGTGTAAGATGCAAAACTCAGCAGCTTTCTCTGTGTTAAACCGTTTGCATATTTAGCGTTTTAAATATGCATAATTTTACACAACATAAAACCTGTAAGATGCCGTTGTAGAACTAATAGCTTGCAATTGAACATTGTATGTTATTATATCTTTTTTTTTTCTGGCAGCCTCCCTGAGTAGATCCTGCACCTGGCTGCCAGTGAAATGATTTGCCTGAGAACAACATCATGTTCTTGTCCTCCTTGTCACTTGCGGTTTGATCTCGACAATAGTTTTCTATTTCACCCCCGTAATAGGACGAAAAGCAGCTGCCAAGACTTGGATTTGACTTTTTTCGTGGTTCAGCCCGTGGACAGGAGTTGTGGCGAAGGAGAAGGGTGGAGTGAGAATGCTGAGAGGGAGGGGCGGGGTTTTGATCGGGAGGGGCTCCTCCGTCCGACAGCCAACTCCTCAGCACTGCTTCTCAGGCTGGTGATGTTTTCTTCATGTCGGGCCCTGGAAAGCTGGTGAACGTAAAAGTGCTCAGTCACATTCAGTTCAGCTGATTGACACATATTAAACACAACGTCTCTGATAGGTTTTCGACATATATTACTGCTGGACTGTTAATATTCTTCTACTTATGTAAATTACATATAGCGGGACTAAGCATCTACTTTATGAGATTTCCACCGTCCGAGTTCTGACCTGTGATCCAGCAGATTAATCATAAATTTCCAATTGAAGCGATCAAGTTCAAAATATGATCATAAAACATCTTAATGTATGAGCTGTCCAGTTGTCGCGACACAGAGGACTCACAGAAAGTTAGTGTGAGCCCTGCAGCGGTTTTATGGCTCCATGGTTTTATAAGACAAGGGAGGGGCGGCGGGAGGTGAGGGGGGGAGCCAGTGAGCTTTAACAGGCACTTGGGGGTTTGATGGCTGCTGAGGAGCTACTTGTGGAGTTGTGTCATTTTACAGCTGGGGGTTAGGGAGGCGAGGAGCTAAGTTACATCCAGGACCTCAGCTGCGGGCCCGGGCTGCCAGCCTCGAAACGTGAGTCACACAAATGATGCCTTCCTCCTGTTCTATAGGACGGAGCAGGCGTTGTGGATGGAGCCTGCGTGTGAAAACCTAAATAAACCTACTGTGGGTTTCGGGAAGGGAAATACAAACACCTGTCACCTGGGTGTCAAACACCAGCAACCAATTAGACACTCGTAGAAATAAAGAAGCATGGAAATGTTGGTATTTTGGGAATTAACGATTGTTTTTCATGATGGAAAATTTCAATGTGCTGCACGTTGCTTTATAATTGCATTTACCTAGACCTGCACATTATTGCATGTTGGGTAAAAGGCTAGTGTGACTTGCTCACTACATCAAAGGTGAAGGCTAAACAAACACTTGACCCCCTCGTATCAGAGAGGCTCGAAGCCCTGATCGTGGCACCCTCGAAAACCCAACGAGACGCGGCCCTCTCACGCACTTGCATTTCTAAGTAGCAAATCTGTTTGTTCTGAGTACACACTCCGAGCTGGAAAACAGAGGGCCTCCGAAACTGTCACGTCAATTTGAGGGCGGAGGAGGATGCTGAAATCCACCCTCGTTAACCATCTGAATCGGGGCGTTTGTGAGACGTCACTTGAAAATCCAGTCTTTGCATTTACGATCCATTGGTTGCTAGAAAACAAAATGAATCAGATCTAACACGCTCATCTGTTAATAGAGTATCTCTTCCTTGGCTCGTGTTAATGTGCATGTATTAGAACTGTCCAACAGATAAATGATCACCAGACTCAGTGCGTAGAGTAGCTGTCCCAGCTGTAAACCACCAGGAGCTTAGTGCGTAGTTAGAGGTCAGGGGTTAATATGGTGCTAGAGGCAATACAAGACACTCTCCTAAATATAGCTCTTTATATGTAGTCAGGACTGTCATTCGACCCCAGGGACTCTGGAACAGACATTTAAGAGGTGATTTGTCTCAGTTTGTTGACAGAGGACACTGGATGGCATTTTTTTATTATTATTATTATTTGTTATTTTCTTCAGATCTCACAATGGGGGGAAGATGTCACACTTATTGACAGCTCAAATTAATTTTTTTATGAATACTGCATAGCTCAGAATAATATGGAGTAGGATTATTTAATCAGTGAAACATATATTTCCGTTATTAAGTCTAACAATGGACTAATGTTTCCAATTTGGACGTAGAACTAAAGACAGGAGAAGCATCTGTTGGTAATTACTCAGCATGCAGCTCACAGGCCTGCAGTGACTTTGAGAGGAACACTTTTCTCACTGCCTCTCAAGGAAAACTGGCCCATAGTGGTGAAATTTATCAGTGGCAATGTCCCATGAGTTCTACGCACAGACCACCTCAACCGCTGTGAATGATCAGGCCTTCCTATTTCCCTGTGTTTGAGCCTGCACGGCTCAGTGCAAAGCAAAGCAGAGAGATGCTACGAGTTGGGATTGCTCCGGGTCCTGCAGTCAGCCGACTGTGATGAGACAGATTGCGCTTTTGCCTGGCCCTGACATCTCGGGCCGTCTGCATCGTGCCAAGTGGCCTTTGGAGACGAGGAAGGAAAGGAACTGCCCCGGCGAGTCTGTCTCGTCTCAGCGTCCACCCGCTCGGGCCTGCTTTCCGGCCACGGCTCTTAATTGTGTCTCTGGGTGAAGTGGTAGCGGGGGGGGGGGGCACATATGTGTGATGTGAATAAGACCACACACAATTACATGCATTCACACATATGCACATTTACACAAATGCTGTAATACCGTGGCTCGAATAAATGACCATCGCAGTTGTAATGAGAAGTGACTGTTCTTGGATGTTTGTGGGCCACCGAACAGCCCCAAGTCCCTCATACACACCTGGACCAAGCAGCGAGAATATCCGACCGGGTTCAGTCTGCGTGGTTTAACAAAACATCAGGGGTGGATGCCGCAATGGGTTCTGTTTTTAACGTTAGTTTGACCCATATGCAGCAGGAAACAAAGATTTCCTATGTTCACTGAACCCATAAGAAGGTAGTTTGGCATACTTATTGAATACTAATACTTTAGGTCTCTCTCTCTCTCTCTAGATATATATGTCCAAGGTATTTTACGCTTTTAATCATATATTTAGATAGAAAAAGTGTCTCTTATGGAAGATGGTGTGTGTATATATAAGCAGAGCCAGAAATAGATTCTCAGCAAGTCTCCTCCCTCTGGCCTTATTCGTCTGAAGACTATCCCCACAACAGTGATGTCACCGAGTCTTCCTCACACTTAGCCGAAAGGTTTGAGCGCTGGCTCAGGCTGACCGCAGTCTGGCCAGCTTCCTGTCCGACCATCGTGGGCAAACACTAAGAGACGGGCAGCAAACACGGGCGCATCCACCTGTTAACACAGCCGGGTCACAGAGGCCAAAGACAGCAGGGGAAAGGGTCCGGCTTCACAGGGAGAGATGAGAACTAGAATAAAGACAATTCTGCTTTTTCTTCCCTTGCTTCCAGTTCACTGCTTTGCAAAATATGTCTTTTACTTAACAACTTTACCATGAAATATAGTTGTAATGATTAATGTCACTAGCGGTTGACTCTCGAAAGCGTGCCCAGACTGGTCACCGCTCCAGGGTTTTATGATATTTGGCTCAAGCTGAGCATTTTTCAGTCTCAAGTTGTCAGATTCCTTAATTGGGGAAGTCCGACCACCTAGGCAAATTTATCTTATGCGTGTGCATGCAGCAGACCGAGCATCGTGTTTATGTAGCAGTAATTGGTGGACAGGTGGCATGGAGGCCTGTTGTTTTGCTTAACCTTCTCTGTGGTAATTCAGAACACGGCTAACTAGACCTTGCTTAACCCCCTGACTTTAGCCCCAATCAACACATGGATATTAGGCACCATGTAACCTCTGCCTTTGTGTATCCGAGAACTGGCTTGTGGTAAAAACCTGTCAAAATATCCCACTCTCATTTCTGTTCGGCGACAGCAACAAGACCTCTACAGTAATTTCCAGAAATCTGTCCAAATTGCTTAAGTCTTAAATTATCTATAATTGGCCCCTGCGTTAGGTTACTGGGGGTTGCCTCCAATCATGTGGTGGGAAGCAGAAAGGGCTCTAGTCACTTCCAGCTGGTTAATGACGGCCAAACGGGTGCTTACCAACATCACGCCAGTTGCCAAAGGTTACCACGGATGAATATTAGCTGCATGTGAGGTTTATTTTACAAAATGGCACTGGCACTTATGTGTGGCAGGCCCCTATTATCGACTATGAATGATTTCACTCCCGGTACAAAGCTGATTTGTGTGACTTGTCAATTTCTCCCGTGCCACCTTATATTTGTGATTGCAACATTTCGAGATCAAACCGGGACACTGCTTGTTTTCTGCAAGGTGAAGATTCACTGAACTGGATGCTCTCGATAACTCTTCCTTAGTGAACCCCCACAGCTCGCAGTCAGCCTACGCTATGTCTCTATTATCTTTTTTAGTACCTGGCTCACCTGTAACCTGAACTCTAAATAGCAATGATAACAGGCTTCTCTTCACGTGGGGTCACACTGCATTAGGGGTCAGGGTGAAACAGACTCTCTCTTTGTGCTTTGCCAATGAAGTTTGGGACCAGGGCTAATCAGGGGGACGAAAGCGTACACCACTCCAAATCAGCTCCAGCCAGGCCAGCTGAATTTATCTCAAACTTATTAACTTTGCTCAGGGCTCAAATTGAAACCAGCTCGGGCGCTCGCTGCTCCAGAGGTGCTGAGTGTGAGAAGTGACAGTGTGATTTACAGGGGGAACCGCGCCGCAGATGCTGCGAAGCGAGGGCCGGTTGGGAGGGAGGGAAGAAGTGCCATTAGACAGGAAACCCTGTAAGTCCAGGAAAGTGATTGCTTTGTTGGTCTGAAAGTGACAGAAAAAAAACTACAGGATGGCAGAAGTCCAGTCATGACGAGAACATCAGTGTCAGCGCCGTGCGTCAACGTGTTGTAGTGTGTGGGCTCCAAACTCAGCACACGTGAAAAGTCAAGTTGGTCGGACTGGTGGAGCTTTTTAGATTCAGAAACTGATTTTGTTATATGTTGATGTGTCCTTGACGACGACACAAAAACAAAAAAATCTTTCTGCCAAAGTTTAACAGTAAAACCTTTAGCATGGAGCAATATTTCATTAGAAACAGCCTTTGAATTAACTGTATGAATAGGTTTACTTTGCCTTCTGCTTTGGAGCAAAAAATCATTTTTCTGTTTTCTATTTTGTCGAGTTGACCTTTAGACAGTAGATGAGCAAAGCGAGTATTACGACTTTAAAGCTCCGATGAAGACTCTTGCAAAACAAAGTTCTCTTTTAAATTCAGCGTTTCTTACCAGGATTTTAAGTTTTATTCTTAAATCTGCATTGTTTACATCCATGTTAAGATGCCAGCAGTCGTCTTCTTCACTGCCTTTGGTGGCACGTTGCTGTGTGTTTGCACTGCAGCCACCTGTGGATCAGCTGGATACCATTAAACCATAAAAAAAACTAATCATTGCTTGGTGGCTTTACTCGTGGTTGAAAACGACATGGTATCTTTAACTGTCCTCTGTATTTTTCATGGTTACAAATCACCAGTGGATGGTTTCGTTTAGCTTTTATAAGGAACAAAGTGAGTTTGTGTCTTCGGTACTTAAGTTGCAGATGCTCCTTGTGAGGGACGGTACATTCTCTCAGCTGGAAAATAAAGTTTCACTGGCTGGCAATAGATATTTTACTGTTCCTGACCCAGGCTTCACAAGAGCGTCTCAAAACACATAAATCCTCAGTAATCTTTCCCTCAATGTTTTTTAAGCGTTGCCTCTACTGTTGCTTAGGATGAGTCTGCAGATGGCCTTCATAGAAATCGCTTATAAATACTCTCTTGTTTATTTAATCTTATACTGGTAGTAGTCAGATACATTGTATCTATGTGTCTCTGTGTGTGTGTGTTTGTGTGCTTCTGTGGGAGCATGCCTCCACGCATGCTCATCCCTCCCCTCTTCCTGGGCTTTGTTAGGCCAGGTGTGCCTATTCTCAGTGCAGTGCCCGGGGAACCGTGAGAACGCAATCGCCGGCCCTTCTCTCCCTCCTCTATCTGATTTATTTCAGCCTCTATGGCATTTTAGCAAACAAAAGTGCCGCTCAATATTGATCTGGATCTCTCCCATTTCCCTGCTCCGCTCCCTTTGTTTTTCTCAGGTCTAGGGTGGCTGCTTTAAATCAGCCCCTCTTGACGTTTGCTTAATGTCTAATTAGCCATGGGTGGGCATGGCCTTTGATTATAGGAAGTGCCTGGGGGTGGGGCTGCAAAGATGACTGAATTTTGACAAAACACCGCAGACTGATCAATCATTGCCTGACACATTGTTTTGTCCTTAATTTTAGACCGCTTGGTTTAGGGATATGTCCTGTTGGTCACCTTATTCTGGATCCAAGTGATGTGATTTCCTCTCGCCAGCCCATGTGCTACTTTTCTTGGGCCATGATGCGTGTCTGTAGATCCACTTACACCGACTCCAGGCTGTGCAATGATTGACTCGTCAATCTGCAGTGAACTAGTGAGGGCTGAACCTCATCGCTAGAGTTGCAATTGTTTTTAATCATTTAAACTTTTACAAATAACCCTTCATTAATGAGTTCCACAGTGTGTCTGCAGATATTTGTCAATCGGGAAAAGTTTTGAGTGTTGGATGTAGTAGAAGTTGGCAGTTGTTGTTTTTGCTGATACACGCTTAAGACTGAAGGTTCTGTGCTCTTAAAGGGAACATCATGGATTTTGTACCGCTAAGACGTTTGGATACTGAGCATCAAACATGAAGCTTTCTCTCTCCAGCTCAACCAGCCTTCAAGGCTTCCCCCTCTATCCTAAACACTGGCCAGATGGCCGGAAAGTTGACTTTATTTAAATTTGGTAATTCCGGCTTCTTCTTTTTTTCCCGACCTCCCCCCACAACGCTTTGCTCCCACCCCACCACCACTCCTCCGCCTCTCTATCTTCTCTCTGAAGATCACGGCAGCGGCGTGTCAGCGGGAAACAGCCTCAGCTGAGAGCAGACGTGAGAATGACACAGTGATGATATGCACCTGCAGAGCGGATAAGAAAAGTGAAATATTAAAACCGATAACAGATTCACTGAGAACACAGTAAAAGAGAGAGTTTTTTTTCTACAATCTAACATATTTTGAATAGTCTCTCTAGAGGAAGACCATTGTTCACAAGACGATTAATTACATCTTTTAACCCCTGTCCATATATTTGTTTGTTATTTTGTTTGATTGTTTTGTCAGATTTCCACAAAACTAGGTGGAACATTGGCCAAGAAAGAACCCTCTTTGAAACTGAGCCAAACTCTTGAATCAGAGGCAAACGTTGTATTAATGTGTGTGTGTGTGTGTCTACACATAACAACCTGCTTCAGCTTCTGTTTTGTTGTTACACATCATTACTCCACCTGCCCATCATTGTCTATTGGAACTGCCATCTCACCTGCAGCCCACACTTCAGTGGGCACCTTTCATCTTGCCATCCTCCGCCGACTGAGACCCCACACTGACAGAGTAA
Organism: Hippoglossus stenolepis; assembly: GCF_022539355.2. Lineage (NCBI taxonomy): Eukaryota > Metazoa > Chordata > Actinopteri > Pleuronectiformes > Pleuronectidae > Hippoglossus > Hippoglossus stenolepis. The sequence goes on from NC_061498.1 coordinate 9,745,352, forward strand.
TGTCCCTTATTACAGCCCCCATTAAAATGAGGGTCATGGGTCAATCAGCAGGCCACAGGACATCAGGCTGTCATTAAGCCTAATTGTTGGCTTGTGATCCTCCTTCCACTGAAAGATACTGCTCAGTGTCTATACCCCACATTCCTTATTGTTTTTTTGTTACCTATTAAACATCAGTGACTTGCATGCTTGAAAACATCTGGCCTGCTACGCAAAGCGTTAAGTCCAGCGAAACCTCTGACATCACCGCTGCGTGTCATGAGACCCCCTTGGTATCTGCATCTATCCCAGTTCTTCCTGTGTCACTCTTTCAATTCTCCCCACCTTAGCGAGTCTGTCTTTTAAGCATCCCCTTTTTTCACAAAAGAGAGTAGCCCACTTCAGTAGCCCTCCACTGTGCGGCCATCTGAGAAGGAAACTGAATATAAATCCCTAACAATGGGCAGGGTGCTGGGGGAATAGGCCGAAACGGCCATTTAGCAGGTGCACCTTCGTGGCCTTCACACAGTTCCCACACATATCACAGAGACTGGTGGCCTGCCCTAGAGAGTACCCCTGAATCACCATCGAAGATCAAGTAGCGATCAATTAATGGGAGAACAAGGCGTCCGCTGGGGGGATGTCCAGTGTCCCACCCTCGCCTGCTTTGACTCATAGAAGTGGCCATTTGCAACTCTATCTGTTAGGCTGCTCCATGTCAATGTGTTTTGGGCTAGGGGGACGGAGATATTATCGGGGTGACTGTGAGAACCGGCACTGGCATTTTCTTTGGGCCGTCCTTTGTTTGTGTGAGTGAGGGCCGGCTGGCGGCACCGTGATAAGGTCACCTGGCAAAGCAGCAGGGGGTCCCTTACCTATTGTTTACCTGGAACAGTGGGATGAGAACTGGGGTGGGGTGACAAAAAAGACTCTTTGGCTTTGTTTCTACAAATTAGGCAATCTCATGATGAATTTATGTTCTGACTAGATGGGAAATAATGAGTATTTTCCTCTTACGTAACGTTGATCCAACCTGTGCAGACAGCTATTTGGACTTCAGGTTGTATTTGACATTCCTTTCCTATCTGCTCGAAAGGAAAACATGTTTGCTCATGGGCGACTGCAAATGATATGCTAGCATTGATCTGTGAGGGTGACTCTGCTAATTGCATTCTTGTCCATAAGCAAACAGACTTAATCCTGAACACTGATAAAGTCGTGAAGGCAGGACATACCAGAAAAAGAAAACATCTGCGGGAGAAAATGAATGAACATTTTATTACCGTGTTACTGTTTGGTTCCATACCTGACGCAGGGCCGTACCTCCAGAACGTACCGCGCGCTGACAAGTTTGAGTCCAAATTGTGGGTTTTCTGTAAAAGGCTGGGAATGTGGTGAAAGGATATTCATAGCTTTTCCAATCCATGTAGCTCCCCAGTGGCAGCATAGCCACCTCTGAAAGCCCCAGCAGCGAATAAAGCTCTGAGTTATAAACAGCCTTATATAACTCCACACCCTAAAAATATCATTGGAACATTTTTATTTTTTTTACTTTTAGGTAGCCAGTGAGCCTCATTAATGCATTGATTGATGGCTAAATTGTTCTCTCAAGGATACTTTTTTTTTACACAGGGAATAAAATAAGAGATTCCGCGTAAGAAGTATTTTCTAACTTATGGTAAAAGTGCAACTGCCAAGGCGCTATTGTAGCTTATTTTACTGTCTAATAGCAACGCATAATTATTCGCAAGTATGGCCGAGAGAGGAGCCCACTCACACATGCATCTTTTTCACCCAGCTGATTAAATGGATCCTTTCTTTTCGCCGCTCTGTGTTCTCCTTTCTCTTCACTGCCAGCAGACCATGGAGTGATGGACAACTAACCTGCAATTACTGTGACCAGACAACCCCAACAAACTGGCCTGTAATCACCACTATCAACCAAAGCGGGAAGGGGGGAAAAGAGTCCATAAAGGAACCTGGCCTGCCCCCCCCCCGTCCACCAGTTTCCCCATCACCCCCCAAGACCAAAGGAGAACTTGCGAAATGTACTCTGCATCATTACACATGGGAGGTCTTTCAGGTCTTTGAGGGGCTTCCCTCTGTTTTCCATAGTGTCAAGTTATGTCAGGAGCTCATGCAGGTTCTGCCCTTGGCTATTATGACAGCAAGGCAGATACGCTCTCGAACCTCCTGTGATACTGAGACCAGACTTAACCTTCTCTCCTGAGGTCACATCCACTATACCACACCAAAACCATGACAAAAGATCAGCCTCTGTAAAATACTTAAATCCTTAAAATCCTAAAATTGAGATTTTGATAAATATAAAAAATATATTCATATATTTATATATATAGATCTCATGAATACTGTGCAAGTGCAACTATTTCTACCATTCAAGTCTAATCTGGTGAGAGATATCTTGGATAAGATACATTTGTGTGTTCACTGAACTCCACATCGCCCAAAACACACCAACATATTAGTCCATGGGTAAATCTTTACATTCATATGCCTCATATATTTAGCTTTATGTTTTTCTTTGGGAAGCAAACTTGATTTCTCAGGTCATTTAAATTTACAAGTGTCAAGCAAATGGAATATACATACATGTACTTTTTCGGAAAGGGCAGTTTTATGGCAACAAAAACAGAATCTGTGGTCTCGACAGTCCAGGCTTGATGCAAACGCCTGTGGAACCTTTTATGCAACCTGGCGTCCAGGAGACTTATGAAAATATTTTACTTTCCACCCTTTTGAGCCTTTTAGCCCTTGCTAAAGGAAAAGTGCTAGCTCCAAAAAAACCTCACAGAAAAGAGAAAAATCCACAGGGTCAAATGTCCTGAGTGGGCCATTTGCCAGGTCTGTTCCACAAGCAGGATGCTCACACACAGACTGGCTCCAGCCTCCCAATCCTGCAGAAACATATGAAAACAGAAACAAATCCCACCACGAGAGCTAGCACCAGTGGTCCATGAGAATATAAGAGGCCGTTTTAGTGCAGGAACACCGTAGATCGCCCAAGAAGATTAGCCTCTGTGCTACAGGGCCTCGTGTAAATCTCTTTCTAATTGGCAAGGGAATTTGATTTGACTCATGCACGGTGAGAGGCCAGTGCTCATTATTGCTGCCCAGTTAATGCATAAACAGAGGTCTCAGCAGGTTCCCACTAAGTGGTACCAATGATCAGATAGCAAACTCTTGGTCTGAGAGGCTGCCTTTACAGAAGTTAATTGTTCTTAGTTTATTGAGCAGCTCCGATCACACTGCAGGGTTATTTTTCTGACCCCTGCACCGAGGTCTGTTCGCTTTTAGAACCTCATTTTATGCTGAATGAGTCACAACAACGTCATTTTCTGTCACATTTATTCCTTTTAAAAGCACTTTGTTTCGGCGTGGGTCATTGCCTGTGAGGGTTTGTCTGTCGTAAGTTATCAAAAGTTTCCAATTCTTGTGAGAGTTGTGATAGTTAAATAGGCTGAGCAATTTCAATAAAAAAAAAAAACACGTATGTGGATAGAAATGTCATTGCGGCATTAATAACAGATATAATGTGTTCATCCCTAAATTCAAACTCTACTCTCAAATTCCTGAAATTATCAGAATAATATCACTGATATCACTAATTGTATTTCAGCAGCAACAGCTTGTTGTTACTGTATATAGAGAATTTGAGACGAAATGATTATCTTCATGCGGATGCAAAAAAACATCCTGAGCCACTTCCTCCCAATCTCGGAGTGCAAGAATGTTATCAGCAGGATGAAGTGGGAGTGCTTTTGTTCTTGTCTGTCCACCTGCATTCAACAATACTGGTCCCTCGCTGCTGTCAGGGTGATTATAGGTTCTCTCAAAGAACAAGATTTGAGATTGGTTACTAATTTGTCAAAATTGAGCTGCAGGGCCCAGCAGGCTCTGACCCTCTGGTTAGTGGCGATCATGCTGAGAATACCCACAGGCAAGGGTCACAAGGGAGAACGTAGGCAGGTCCTGGAGACCGTAGCGGAGCCAACCACCCACCAGTGGGCTCTGTGGGGGTGGAGGGACAATAATCCAGGATCCATTAAAGTGTGACTGATGCCATTCTTGTTGAGTCTTATGACTGGATGTCTTGCCTGTGGCAGCCTGAGGATAGCTGGCTTATACTGTGGGACGGACACAGACAGACCCACAGCAGGCTGCTAACGATCCAGACCCTGGCCGTCAGACACTGACCTCACAGTGGAATCTGCTTTCCTGCCAAATTAATTTTTCCATTTCACTAATGGGTGATCTCAGTATATACCAATAACATATTTAATATGACAGCTTGTCAGGATAGTAAATGAAAGTCAAACTTGGAAGCTCAATCAAATATCGACACACCCTGCTGTGAGCTAAAAGGTATTTATTAGAGGTTTATTTTGTGTGCATGTGTTATTTTGTTAAGGCAAACTGGGCATGTGCGTCATTTTGTAGGGACCTAAATCAGTTTGACAGTCATAATATCCCCATATTAGCATTTTAGACTTAGGTTAGGGTTCAGCAAGTTGGTAAATTAGTCTCCAGCAAATTAATATAAATCCATGTAAAGTCCCCTGAGGTCTTGGAGACAAGGTTGTGTGTGTGTGTGTGTGTGTGTGTGTGTGTGTGTGTGTGTGTGTGTGTGTGTGTGTGTGTGTGTGTGTGTGTGTGTGTGTGTGTTTGTGCATGTAGCATTCCTGAAGAAGTCATCTGGAATTAACTGTTCCTAAGTATCATGTAGAGCATTAAACTTGCAATTTATTTTATTACTGTAAACAAACAGGATTTGTTCAGGCTGCTGCCCGTGGTATGAGCAGCTCCTGATTAAATCTCTAACTAACAGTGGGTGGTATATCCTACCTTTCATCACCAGCCAATATTCTATGGTTGGCCCCAGATTTGGCCTAAGATGAGGGGTGACAGGAATCAGGATAAGGCTTGCTTACCAGCAGACTAAGGCCAAGGTCCTGTAAAGTCCAACAAACAAACAAACAAACAAGATAAACATATTTAAATAGAAATACTTGTACCAACTGGTTGGAAATTCAGGGAAATCAAACTACAACTCCAATGTCCAATTATTTAAAGTACTTGGAGGACTGGCAAGACAATGACGTAGAATTAAATTCACTTTGTCGGGCAACACTGAATTGACCACCCTATTATTTTCTAATGTCATTATTTTTATGAGAATTTCTCTCAGCAGGATCAGAACTCGGGGATCTGCTAAAGCGGGTATATGGTCTCATCCTCGTAAGCCCTGATAAAGAGGTTTCACTCTCCAAATCCTGTTTAGGTCAAGCTGTGCTGAGTTGCAGCAGATGATCATTTCAAGCCCTGAGGAAGCCACGGGGTCTGCTCCATCCCCAGACTCCATCCCCAGACAGTCAGCAGAAGTGTCTCTTGAATGGTTAATGCCCCCACCTGCAGTGCTGCTGCCCAGGCCATTTGCCCAGGTCCTGGTCATATTGACTGGTTGACCAGTGGAAAGATCTGCTTCAGGCTACGGCTGCTGCTCGGGGTTGTGATCCCTCTAACCAGAGGAGCGGCACCCCACTGGTCTATGGCTAACTGGCTTTAGATTATAAAGCGCAGACACTAATGGATTCAATATGCATCACATGAAAGTCAGCCCTAAAAGTGATTTATACCATTCTCACATGTTGGTAGCACAGAATGGGGATAACAAGGTGTAACTATGACAGTGTGAGAGAGACCTCTGTTGAGATAGTTCTGATACGTGCAAGGGGTAACTCTTGTAGTCTGATCACATCATTAGGCGTTGATCCCCCCTGACCCCAGACTCTGGGAGACTGAGCTGTAACCAAGGGAACTGATGCAATGATGAGAACCTGAGGGGGACCCACGTCTGAGAGCTGAAGCCACTGGTGTAGATAATGCTAATGAACAGTCATGCAGTGAAACAAAATGGCTTAATTGTACTGGATTCATCTCGTGCTGAGCCACAAAGGCAAGGGGGAGGTTACGCTTCCAAACGTAGATTATTGTAATCCTCCAGTAATTACTGAGCCACATCTTCTCATGGGAGCAGAGGGGCACATGAGAGGAGTGGACTCGGCATTCTTATTCAGTGTGGCACCAACTGATGACAAACTGTTCCCAAAATCTGCACAAAACACATTAGATGTCACTCAGACAATACAGACTCATGTGGTCCGAACGGCGCCTGCTGAGGAGGCAGGCAACTGTGAAAGTCCGCGTCGAGGGAGCTGACAGAGTTGAACGCCTTATGAGACCTCGTTGTATCTTGGAAAGTTGGAGCTATGATGTGCTCTAAAACGCTTGCCCACAGCACAATGGGCTTCACTTTAGCCTTTTCAATGCCTTGAAAATGTTACGCTTCTATTCTCCCTCTGAAGCCACAGAAAGCCCACTTGGCCAGGCCGGCCCTTTCTGGCTTTTGACAGGAAGCTCATGATTTTAAATGTACGGCTCATGCATAATGAATGAGACTGCACAGGATGTGAGGGCAGTGCATCCAGAGAGCACCTGGGCCAAACAAAGATGCCCTTTCTGCCATGGGATTTGTGCCCTGGTACCCGCTGTCACCAGCGCCCCGGCTCACGCCCAGCTGCGAAGCATTCAAGCTCGCCACACACATTCATCTCGTCAAAGTTGACTCCAAAAAGTGACACTGTCCACTCGGACATAAAGAGCTCTTTATGGCATTATTAATGATACGCTGAAAGCAAATGTTTTGAGAACAAGTTTGTTACTGTGGCTGAGCGTCACTTTGTCTCAATCCATGCCCGTTCAGCTGGGCTGCATTCTGCTGCTATAATGGAGCCGTCTTGTGGGCACTGAATGTGTCAGAGGTTAGGAGGCACATCTGATTGTCCCCGGTCTTGGAGTATGTTTAGTGTCTGTTTGTCCCTATTTAAAAATCACACACAAGAAAACTTTGCTCGACAACAGCAGACTTGCAAGCACAAGGAATAACTTGTGATTATCCTGGAAAGGGACGACCTCGACACGGCAAGACAAGGTGACAGGAGATCATCAAAATGAATCTTAGACTTGACCCCTGCACATGACACAATCTTGTCTGGCCTCGTTAGACAATGCCAATGAGACTGAAAGGAATAATTAGCCCCGTCTGGGCTTTCATTTAGCCTCAGTCAGATAACAGAGCAGATGATAAATGATTAATATATTTATACACCAAAAAAAAAAAAAAGCTACAAACAACCCCACAACAACAATTTATTTGTGAGCATGTACGTGGTAGCCGTGTGTATGTGCTTGTGTGTGCATGTGTGTGTGTGTGTGTGTGTGTGTGTGTGTGTGTGTGTGTGTGTGTGTGTGTGCGCAGAGCCAGCCGACTTGGCAGAGAATGACCCAGTCGCATTGTTGCAGTGTTTGCAGCCTCAAGCATGGCAAGATTTATGCCGATGGGGGTGTGTTGGAATCCAGGCTCTCTCATCCAGCCCAGCTGCATAGAGAACAAAACCAAAGGCCCAGCTGCAGATATTAGCATGGGCAAGCACTCTCTCTCTCTCTCTCTCTCTCTCTCTCCCTCTCTCTCTCTCTCTCTCTCTCTCTCTCTCCCTCTCTCTCTCTCTCTCCCTCTTTCCCTCTCTCTCTCCCTCTCTCCCTCGCTCCCGGTCCATGTGCCCCCCCATCCCACAACTGTCACATGCCCATAGGCTTTTTTGTGCCTGACTCTGTTGTTATGGAAATGACTCAGCCCACAAGAGAGAACAAAACAAGGAGAGATGTTAAGAGTTGATTGCAGACAAAATGAAAGAGGGAAAACCAATAGGAAACAAAGAGGGCACAAAATATAAAAGAATTCTTAATTAATTATTGAGTTCCGCTCAGAAAGTCAAGTCAGTGTTGCCAAACAAAAGCACACCCACACACCCACACACACACACACACGTATACAGCTCCGTATGAAATGCAAACAAACCTTGCTTGTTGTTTGACTTACATGAAGACCTGCTGGGCCTGTTTAAAATGTAAATAATATTAAATTCCTTTATTTCACTGCAAACCTCCTGTCAGGCCGTCCACCTACCTGGCTGCGCTCCGTGGACCTAAAGCAAAGATTACATGTGACACTGGCCATATGGCATCAGTTACCAGAGCGAAAGTAAAGGGAACCCAAACAAAAATTTATTACATTTTTCTTCTTTTTACAGAGCTGTGTCAGCTGTGACAAAGTCCAGTGCCATTAAAACACCGAATCTGTAACGGGAGCTGAGAAGTTTAGGATCAATTTAGCAAAACTGCCAAAGCAGTGCAAAATAAATGAAATACACTCCTGCTATTATTATCGTTCCCCTCTTTTCAGTGTGTTTTTGTCTAGCCTCAAAGGCCACGATTCCACAGGTACCTTACATGGCAAGACCTGCCACAGACTTGGCGTCCGCATGTGTGTGTGTGTGTGTGTGTGTGTGTGTGTGTGCATGTTTGAGGGTAACCGGCAAGGTCTCCCTCAGGTCTGGAAGCTCTCACTGCTGCTCCCCACACTCTGTGGTCTAACACATAATGCCCTGCTTTGCTGGAGAGCCGGTAAAAGGCGAGGATCTTGCTGAGTAAAGAATAACCTCAGTTCTCCTCAAAACCCATGTATTGCCACTTCACGCCTTTTGGCAATCCTATAGCAATATAGTGCAACCAGCCGAATCGTGCACTGGTTTAGGCTTGACTCCTTCTCCACCACACACACCCAAACACACAGAGTTACTGTTGTTCCCGCTGCCCAATCACCCGCCGCTGGTTGGCAGGTTGGACAACTCACTTGTGCCACCGCCGCCTTGCTGTATTACAGCGATCAGACAGATGGCTGTATGAAAGGGGGGACTCCCTCTGTGTGGCCTAAAAAATCCTGGCAACTGACAACTACTGGATGCCACAATGGTGAAGGGACTATTTTCAGTGTCCTGACCTCAATAATGGTAAATGTATGCAAAGTGTCACATGAATGTGATGTATGTGCACCTTTGCCCAGACATGAGTAAAGATTTCCCTTTTACTGCGTCTGACCTTTTCACCAGAGCGAGTGCATTTGAATGCATGTTCACAGTCTCACATCAGTGTATTGTATGTGGCACTGTCTGCTGCATAAACACACTCACGCATGGATGAATGTACAAAATGAACAACATAGGTCATGATTTATTTATTTATTTATTTTTTCCATTCCAGTTTTTCTCCTTTTTTTTCTGTCTTTCTTTCTTTCTTGCTGTATTTATCATTTAAAACACATTAATTAACACTTTTTAAAATACATATGTTCTGAAAATCTTTTCTTTTTCCGAGCCGTGTAGCCCCAAATTACAGTAGTCAAGCGTTTAGACTTAGGCAAGACAATTGAATTAAGCAATTAGAAGTGTCACTCATTGACTGTTTATTGACCTTAGATAGGCCACAGGGATAGGGAGAAATCCCTGGTTTAAAAGCATACCTCGCCTAAATTCAATCCATTTCCTAATTCAGAGGTATTTATCTATTGGCGTCAGCCAGGGACACTTAAGTCTAGTGGGGCAACGTTTGTCAAAATAAATTTCCCCATGCATGGCTAGTGGAGAGTGACAAGTGTGTATTTAATAAACCCAGATTTGTTTACCAGCTGAGCACTTAAGACCATAGGCTTCCTGAGCAACGACAGCTCGGACAACAGTCAAATGAATGTTGGGATGCAATGTTAGTCTCTGTGTGTACACTGGAGTAATGAGACAGTCCTGAACATTCATTATATTCTGTGCAGGTTTTTTTGGGGCGTTTGGGCGAATGTGACTCTCAAGGTACCTCAGTAATCATTCATGTATACACGGAGCTGTAGCATGTTTGGTGTAGTGCTGGGATCGCGATGTTAGTTTCATATTGACAGTGCCTCTCCTTTGCTGCACAGTGATCCAGTCCTGACTTTGGACTTTGTTCTCACTCTGTTCTTTAGACTCTCAGGCCATAGCAGTGATCTCGTCAGATCTCTAAGCCCATTGGTTGCTTCAGTTTAAGACGTCTGCTGACGACCTCTCTGACACACCAGTGGGTAGTGTTTGCTTCTTATACTGCAGGACACCTATAATGACCTTTTTACCTTGAACAAATGAATACAAAGGTTAATACCCAGCCAGGAAGTGATTTTTGATTCCCTTTATGACATTGATTTATTTGTTTTGTACTTTTTTAAGAGACATTGTAACATTTTAATCACCTCACTGTGCCCTCCACAAAGGGTAGGCGTGGCTAATCTGTCCATTAAAACTGCAGGACATGAAAATATATAGTTTTATAGTTTGGACCACACACCAAATTAAGATTATATGAAAGTAAATTAATCCAGACCCTATGGCACTTCTTACATAGTGGAGTTGAAATCAATCAAACTGTTCAACTAAACACCACAGTTATATGAAGAATCAATATCTTGCAGATCAATTGCCGGCTTGTAAATTTATATTGTTTGAATCCACATTTTGTGAATGGCAACCTCGGTACAAAATGTTCCCAGGAGCTGAATTATAATTCCAGTGTTGGCATATACACGTCTCTCCAGGAAGCCCGGTTAGAGGCGAAGAATATTCAGCAACATATGGAGAGCTGACCATTAAACTGCCCTTTTACTCAGGAGGACGGACAAACAGGAGGAGATTTACTGCCCTAATCAAAGCCCTGCCGGCTGCTGGAAATCGACCGTGAATGACGTCATCAACCTGTCTTCACACTGATGGCTTGATTTATAAAGAATGCATGAAGCCCGGGCGGAGGGAAAAGAAGCACGTTCACAATCCGACACGATATGTGCAGTGTGAAAACAAGGACCTTTCTTTTGTTTGTGTCCTGTCTTGCATCAGGCCTGGTGATCCTCAGCGGAGCAGTCCAGTGTTGCACTTCGATCCCAGGGCACATATACTGGTTGAATGGGAAGCAGTGTCACCGCAGAGGTAAACCCGAGTTATCAGCACCTCATTTGTTAGAGAAAATTAACAATAAAACTGATCCCGGAACTCCATTAGATTAAATAAGACACATTTCTATTTAGGAGCAGCCACAACTCATTATCTTCGCTGGATATTAGATTTTTTAGTGTTTATGTTACACTGAAGCAAGTGGGGTTGTATTTACCCTGCATGTGATGATGATGGTGTTCACCCGGTGTCTGTGCAACATCAGACACAGACTCTCCGAACACCTTTATCCCCTCTGAGCGTAAAGGAAGTCAAGTTCACCCGCTCTTCAAATCCCTGGCTGGAAGAAGACTAATTTGGTGACTTGCTCTGGGATGATGGATGGATTGTGGATAGTTTGCAAAAACAGTCATGCTTTTGGTTTCAATAAACAACTTAGACCCCGGAGGATACTCCAGAGAAATTCTTGGGAAGCCTTAGATGAGGCCCATGCGCCTTTCCCCATTTTCCTAAACCTTCTTGGATTTAAAGTTTTTTTTTTTTTCAAATACATTTTAAAACCATCAGCGTACAATTAAAGGTTTGCTGAGTCCTAGATTCCACATCAAAAAATAAACTCTTACAAGACGTAAAATGCATTCAGATTTAAAAAAGTGCTTTTTCAAATATTTGAAGCAACTCTCAGAGATGTCTGAAAATGCCCCGAGGTGCTAATGAATGGAATGTAAATTGATTATGTTTTTATGGGACTGTTGTGTTGGACTCGGAGCAAACCAAACACTGGCCAAGTTTTCCTGGCAGGAACGTTTTATTGGTATTCAAAGATAATTAAAAAACCCCGACTTATGCATAGGCTTACGTTTTTTAGAGGGAAGCAAAGGCTGAGTGTAAATAAAGGGAAATTAATTAAATGTTAGGCAAGTTAGTGTGGCGCCATGGAAAGAGTACACAAGTTCAAAACATGCCAAATTTGAGATGAATCAAATCGGCGGTGATCTGTCATATTTTGCCTGGTTTTGACAGGACATATACAGTTTCAGTGATGTGACTGAGCAATTGAGACAAATTAGTGGGGGAGCTCGCAAAGTAAACACACGAGAGTCTCGGGACATTTTTTTTTTGTTTTTGTTTTTTAAATCTATGCATTACCCGAAAGGTTGACTTGAACTTTCTGGTAGAAGTAACTGAGGTACTCTAATATTATGAGTTGTCATTGCTGTATATAGGAAATATTATTTCATACGTAGAACATACAATCAAACATATAAAATCGGGTTTAGACAAATTTATTTCTGAGCACAAAACAATGACAATTTCTGTCAATGTTGTCATAAAGTATTTCTGATTATAACACATATAACATAATGCATCATATTGCTTTATGTAGAAATAGTCTCAGTGAAGTGTAAAAAAAAAACAGAGAGGCAATAGGGCACTTGGAGCTATGAGTGTCTGATTGGGCCCTCAACAATGATTGTGGTCTGAATGGTTTCACAAAGCCCAGAGCCAGTTTTGTATAAACCAAACTAATCCGAGCGTGGAGGCGGGACAGTGAAATTGCAGGCCTCCTGAAAGGTGATCTGGCGGCAGAGCAGCGGTACGAGGCCTGAAGTTTACATAGGATAAATAAAAATAATGGAGAACAAAATAACAGAGCTGGTTGCTAAGTAACGACGCATTTATCTTGTACAGAAGCGGCTGGTTTTTGTTATTGTGCACTTATCTGTGCTGCTGCTAGAGTGCTTTACCATTACCAATTTAAATGCACAGAAAATGTATTTATTTGAGGTATCACATTGACATTTCTAGGACTATGACCAGTTATTTGATGTTTTGAGAGTTCAAATATTCATAAATTTGAAAAAAAAAAGAAAGATGAATGTCACAGAATACCAGTGTTGACAAATTAATCAAAGGCTGAAGGAAATAAAACTTTCCTCATCACCTTCATCACCGGGGTGACTTCACTCTCCGTCCATTAGACGATTAGACCTGACAACCTTGTCCTGCACGTCTGCACCAGCAGTGTGGTAATCAGCAGTGTCTGTGCAAACCACCAGTATGGATTTCAACCCAAGACTGCTGAGGACTTCCATGGCTCACATGTGGCGCAGAACACCTCTGCCAGGCCTGTCAGTTCCTGTTCCAGGCCACTGCTGCCTAAATGGATCCTGATTGGCTATTTGGACAGGGAAGTGTGCGAAAGGTTGACACATGAGAGGTTGAATCACTGTCGCTCCGCCGTTTCACACTGTAGAGAGAAACATTAGGGGGGGGGGAATGCAATCCATGTAAGCTACATGAAATCCAATATCTCTGAGGTGACCTTTTTCATCATGTTGAATCACGACTAAAACGTGAGACGATTAATCTTTATTTCTATCATGGATTATTATGACATTTTGATATGATCAATGCTACCGAGGGCCTGGCGATGGGGCTGTTTTGTCTGAATGTTTGTACTGTTAAGTCTGCTGCATGATGAATGAGTTTTGTCATAATAACTTCACCTCAATCTACCCCGAGTTTTGTCTACCTGGCGTCCGACCTGCTGACATACAACAGCAATCAAACACCACAGGTTTAGGAACAATTTCTCAAGTAGCAATCAGAAAAAAAGATAACCGCAGTTGTATAATTACAATTTGTAACGACAGGGAGAGATATATGACCGGGGTGCGTATCACGGTAGACTTGTTGTTGGCTGTCGGCTCGGCTACAGAGTTACAACCTCGCTGATTCCCCACCAGGCCGCTGTGAACTTTAAGGCCCTGACATACTAGACCGCTCAGTCGTTCTCTTCTGTCGTTCTTTGCACCAAATTGGCGTTGAAGATTCTCGTCTCGCGACACTTCCGTCTGCAGCAGCAGCCCCGTGGAAGGTAGGTTGACTACCGCTGTACCGAAGGTGATGTTTCCACTGAGGTCGACCCGGGGAGAAAACGGAGAGGGGAAAATACTCAAAGACTGAAATCCCTCGAGTTAAACTGGAATAACCTGACATCAGGTAAAGAGAGACGGCCTGTTTTAAGAGCCTTGGCACGGGAAGGGGGCGGCCAGTGATGCCAAGCTGAGACGGAGGAAAATGTCTACCACTTCATGTCAGCTGAGCATGGTGAGACAGAAGTGTGAGGCAGAAGGTGCACGGTGGGGACAGAGCAAAACTCTCAATAGCGATACCTGTGGTCTTATTTAAGGAGGAGGAAACATTTGGCAGCGTTCGTAAGTGGAAAGTCAGACAATGCCAGACAAAAAAAATCTTGGGGCTTTCCTCTAGTTTAACCAGCTTCGTGTAGCACCAGCCTCCCAACCATGGTCAACTGGGCTGTGACCAAGTTACAATCCCCAGGTTGATCCATACACACATATGTGAGTATAAACGAAAACAAATATATTTCTTAAACTTCTTGAACTTCCCTTGAAAGGCAGACATTAAACAGTAGCAGCCTTTTTGTGAACACATGCGAGGTCCAGGGACCGACACAGCAGCAGGGGAGAAACAATACTTGCGTGATAGAGGGAAGCTGTAATCTGCAAAGTTTTCCTAGCATTTCAATTTTTGTATCTGTTCAAGGCTGCGAGCTCAGAATTTACACAAGCTGTGATTGACTGACGGCTCGATCTGTTCAAATTTCAAATAGTAATGTTAGTCCAGCTTTCTTGTTCCCCCCCCCCCAGTACTTTTCATGCGCAGCACCTGAATACAGTAGCGTGATTAGTGGGTCCACTTTCACACCAATCAGGGAGCATATTCGTTAAATTTGTGTATTTACAGTCGGCAAAGCAGAAGGGCGAACCCCCCCTGTTAATTAGCCACTCACAACATTGCTTTTTAATGAAGCATCCATCCACCTGGTTTCTTCGGGCTACTGTTTATTTAATGTCTTCATTGTAATGGAACTCAGATGCCTCATGTTTACACCAGGAGAAGAGGTCACAGAACGTTTTCCTAATTTGATTCAAAAGAGCTTCAGGTAAAGTAAACTATATGTTTTCACACTGTTGTTCCACCGGAATCATTAAGACTCTTTTTTTTTCCTTTTCTCTCTCTCTCGTAATCATGCTGAAAAAATATGTTTGCAATTATGTCACGTCCTTCTGAGTCACTGCCATGCTGCTGCCAACGCTGCTACCAGGAGTGATGACAGTGAAATCTCTTTGTAATTAGAAGCAGCCAGTGAGTTTGGACGATTAAAGAAGTTCGGTCTTGTGCACGAGAATAAGGAAATGTTATATTTGTACAAATTTTTCTCAAAGATATCCGTACGAGAGACGTGAATGTGAAAACGTATTTGATTTTATGTGATAATACAGATGTAAGAGGTCGTGAAATCTTGCTTTATTCCTTGCAAATATATTCAAGGGACTTCAGTGACTTCCTGCCACCAACACTGGTCGGGTTACGCCGAGGGGCGTATAAAGATTGTTATCATCCGGTGATCCGTCAGAGTAAATAGGACATCTTCTATACACAGGAAATGCATGCATTCCACATGAACTGAATGGTCAAAAAGTTCCAGGGCAGCTGAGGATAAGTGGTTCGTTCTTTGAATGGAGAAATGAGGGAAAGTGAACAAGTATTGTTTGGTCTGCAATTTGTCTTCGAGAGAGACAATGCCTCTTTGATTGTATCCTCCGTGGCCCCGAGATTCAAGTTCAATGCCAAGGAATCAATAGTCTGTGGCGCAGGGGCCCCGGTTGTCAGAGGTCAAACGAGTGGGAGGGTGCGTTGTGTGCGAGGGGGGGCGGGGGGCGGAATGGGAACTAGATGTGTTTTAACAGAGAGGATCCCTGTGAGGAACACGACAAAGCAGCAGATCACTGTAAGTTTTATCTGACCTTTGACCCCCAGAATGCACTTTGCCTGTGACCATATCTAATTCTGATAGCGGATAAAGGCACCGAAAGCCAAATAATTCACACAATCACACACAATTCTGCTGAAAAAAGTGTTGTGGGACGACGCAATGATCTTTTTCCACCTGTATTATAGCAAAAAGACAAAGTGGCATCGTCTTTATGTTTTTAACTCGACATTGTGTCAGGCGGTTTCTGTGTTTTGCACAAACAGTAGCATAGCACTCTCTCTGTCTCTTCTCATGCTGTGTGTTGATGTGCGTCACTTTGAGTCAGTTTCTTTTTAAAAAGTATTGATTTTGCCCCAAAGTTAGTAAATATCTTCCCCAAAAACATTATATTACATTTTGAAACTATTAGAACCTCATAGTTTAGTTTGCATGTTCTGGTTTCACGTCCCTTGATTATGCATAGATCTGCTCCATACACTAAAGTGTCTGTCAAACAGCCTTATAGTGAATCACCGGTGGCTGTCTGGAGGATGTATTGTCTGAGTATTAGCTGAGACAGCAGCCTAATACTGTCTGTGTCTGAGATCGTTGGCCCCCTGCCCACCGCGCTACTGTCTGGAGGACGAATATCAGAGAGGAGAAGCTGAACTTTTGACGACTGTGTCTTTTCGTGCACGTTTGTGTTTGCATAGATTTGTGCAACCTTCAAATCCTGGATCTATTCCATGTCAAACTGCTAAATATTATATTTCCTTTCCATTTATTGACTCACTTTATATAAACTTACAGGACATATGTTTGCTAAAAGAAAACACACTGATCCCTTAAATGACTTCCACTGTAGAGTCCAGTCATTGCTGGAGAATGGAGAAAATGATGGAGAAATCTCTACGTCCCCGTTTGAGAGCTGTTATGTTTTAATTTCTAGTATCAACTGTATTAAAACAAGTTATTAAATTAAGCCAAATGATAAATCTTTAACCCCGAAAGGTGCTTTCCCTGATAATCAGAGTTAACAGGTGAGGGATCTAATTGCACCACTTACACTTACAGAGGAAGATATATGGAAGGGTGTGGACATTCATAACACAACTTTAATTATAGTGTCTGGGTAATAGTATCTCTATTGAGTCACATGCAGTGTAAGTGCAGCGGGCGGGAAATTCGCTGTTTTCTCAACCCGACGTGTGATGTGCGACGGGGAGGATTTGCGGCAGGAAACTGTCAGTGGATTAAACGTGCGCAGAGTACAAACGAGGGGTGAATTTTACAAAAAATGTTCTCCCCTGTAACACGGGCCCAAATGAGACTGTTGCCACAAAGGAAGCCACAGTGTATCCGCAGCACACCCGCCTTGTAAGCAAACGCTGGGTCAGACCGTGTGTCTCAGCTGCGGCGGCGGCTCCATCAAAAGCGGATTCTGTTGACGTTACAGTGCAGAGACATCCACCCTGCATACGTGACCGCCTGAGTCATGAGACGCCCGGTGCATCACCAACCGATCGACTAAGACTAGGCAAATATTTGACTTGCCGATGCCTGTGTTTGTTTTTCCTTCAGCACCGTGTTTGTCACTAATGAGACACTTGTGTTTTGGCTGCGCCTACAGCTGTTCGGAGTCGCTGGTTCTCCCCCTTTTCTCTGCGGCAAGCCCCCTTCGTTCCTCTATCGTCAGATCAGCAGACGCTCAGATAATAGATTTCGCCTCCAAACCACACTTGGGTAAACTTTGTGGGTCTTGTGGAGGAATGCTTGGTTGCGCCATCGTCCGAAAGAGGAAACGTAAAACACATGCAACATGAAAAGGCTGTAATTATTGTCTGAGAGCTGTGGTGAGGAAGGTATACTTTGTGTTGGTGGTGAAGGATATTTCATTGACTGTGGGATCTACATACAGAACCATACAGTGGGGGCTCAGTGTTTTACAGTGTGTTGATACAAACAAATAAATGTTTTGTCTCATAGGAACAAACAGAGCTTCCTTTTCTTGTTGCATTATCTTCCGGATTGTTTTAATGTGCTTGACGTTTTCTCATTCTAAATCAACATTATCAAACATCAAATTAAGTCTGTACTTACTAAATGTAACACTTCTAAACATCACATTGTAAATTATTTTCTTGGGCCCAACAGAGCAGATTCATGGCTCCGTCCTTGTGCTGACATGTTAATTACACTAAAAGGAAAACACAACTTGTGTTAGCACCGGGCGTGGAGAAAGCTGTGAGTGACGCTCGGCAGGGAAGTCAAATTCATCAACGTCTTCATCCTCCCTAAGCGTCACTACGTGTGATAGCAAAACAATTTTTAAATACTATTTTCTTTTTCCTGTGAAACTGTGGGCTATTTTTTTTAGTAACGTCAATTTTTAAATTCTAAATAAAATATTTGTGAATGAAACCATCCAGCAGTTGAAATGATGACATACCCTAACAGCAAGTAAAGGGATAGTTCATTTTTCGGTGAACGATCCCTTTAACAACTTGCAATTGACTGGTAATGTTTACAATTGTTTCATAAAAAAATCAAAAAACAAAAAGAAAAGGAGAGTGATTGTAAACTGTGTGCAAAAGTCCAGCACGCCTCAGAAAACCCTGCACCGGCAGCAGGAGCGGAGCCGAGCCCTTTGACGGAGTAACCGCAGAGAAATCTGCATGTGCCTCCACACTGTTCCTTTATCTGACTCACCCTCGCCAGGAATGCAACAGTCATTTCATCAGAGGCGGTGGAGACCAAAAGCTCCGAGGTTCACGTGGAGGAGCTCGGTTTATCAGCATCTGTGCACCAAAGGTTGTTTGATGGAGCCCGGTGCTCAGGTGTCCGACGGGAAAATTGCTCGTGCGATTTGCAGCATGTTCAATGCAAGTCACTGCAAACGCACAAACAATAGGGAAATCTCTTCCTATGTGCAGGACAAAGAAAAAGGAAAAGGAACTTCACAACTTACTTTGCACATTTCCAACCATGCAACGAAATTAGAAATGCACCAAAGAGGTTTTCCCTTTCATTACAATATAATTGCACATTTATTTATATCTTGTGCTAAAAAAAAAAACTGGGCAATGTTATTACTGTTTCTTTTGTAGTCCTGCAGAGCAAAGTCAGGGAAAGACATGTGGTGTATGATTAACCGCATCCTGTTCAGACGTCGCTATCTGAATCATACGACTTTTTCCGTCTAATCTTTATCGTAATGGAGCTTTTATTGGTCTGGCCAAAGTAGTGCACCTCATTGCGTTATCGGCAGAGTTCCACCGCAGCCACACTGTTGATCAACAGGCCATCGCTGCTGCAGCAAAAATTAGTTTAGGCGCACGGCCCTGCTCTTAGAGGAGGAGCCTGTGAAGAAGGACCAATAGATGGAAGGTATTAAAGACCTGATGGGTGACTTCACCGTGTAGTCAGACCTGAGCACAGCGCCTCTTTTTCAGGTCACTCAGTTGGCATTCCTTTTCAAAAAGGAATGTGCCTTGTAAAAAAAACACGAGTGATTGCTCAACTTTGTCACAGGAGGCTCACTTTACTGTAGCAATAATCTTGTAAAATAGTACCCGTAAAATAGTTGAAGTTCTTTGATGCTGGTAATTGGCTTGAGATTTTGATCAGGCGAGTCTGTACCAGTTTGAAGGTGCATTATTGTTTGGTATTTGAATTGTCTTACTTTCTTTCTTGTGATTCTTTTCGATTAATTATACCTCCCCCAAGAAGGTCATGTCTTCGAGCCTGACCATTTTAAACACTGATATTCATGGGGCAGATATCTTTGGTTATAATTGTGTATGATTTGGGTAAAGGCCCTGAAAATCCCCACAGTTTATATAATATATAATATATAATATTACTACAATCATTACTATAGTCATTATTTATAATCAGTGCTATTAATGTTTAGTTTAGGTTTAATTTTTAAAATATATCTTTGATCTCAAATTATCATGTATAAGTTGTTTAGCAGCAACTTAAATAAACAACTTGTCTGAAATATATTTGACCACCTGAATAACAGCACTGCAGTCATATGTTTTTCAATTTAGGAATCCGTCTCCCGCAAAGTTTTCGTGGACAGGGAGATAATCTTGATATAAATGACTTTGCTTATTTAGAGAATGTATAATCTTTCATTTCTGGGTTTGTTTAATCTAATCCAAGCTGGGGATCCATGCAGGCGATACGATCTGCACATCCTGACAGGCAGGTAATATATCAATGAGATCTGAGGGGCCCCCCCCCGGATCAGAGAAGAGCAGCTGAGCTCATCTTAAATGATGAAACCATAATCCACGGATCAAAGCAGCACAACCCAGGAGAGTCAGACCTGACCACAGACCTGCCTGCCCGGTATATGTCACCACTGTGTGTGTGTTTAATTCTGTTTAAACAGTCAAGCAAAAGCTGGTGGACAGTGGTGTCTGTGGTTATCGGCTACATTTGCCAACTCATGTGGTGGATATGTCCCTTTGTATAGCAGCCAACAGCTTTTAAAAGCCTCATGCCTGCATTGAATAAGTAATCGTCAAACAAAAAATCCTTTTTATACATAATTTGTGCTTAGGAGACACTTGTCATGTAAGAAATGTAGATCATATTATATATGTCAGTATATATTATAGAACAATACCTTTGGGAGCTGTAAGGAAATTCACAACATGTTTTGTTCTACCTTAACATTTATTTAATTAATTCAGATGGTAAGAAAGGAAATTAAGAAAAATCCAGCCTAAGGTATCGTAGACTGTTTTCCCCAAACCATAAAACACAGACAGGTGCACAGAAATACCTATTGACTGTTGGTGTGGATCAACCCAAATCCATTAATCAGCATATTACCGTAACATATTTGCTTAGCAATAAAATAAATAAGGACCTTGTCTATGTTTACTCTGTGCTTTTAATGCCGTGTGTGTCCTTGTTTCAAAGCTTTGGTACAAAACATTCATCTTCAGTGACATGTTTGCATTCATAGAAACCAGCCAAAGTAACTTCTAGTAAATACTCCATTAAAAAAACAAACACAGATTATCTGTTTTCAGTGTTAAAAAGAAAAGAATTAACCGATAACACTTTAGAGATTATTAACAAATGACTACACCTGAGGGTTTAAACATTAACAGAACCTTTACTCTTTTCCTGAAAATGGAAAGAAAGACAGAACAAAACTTGAAAAAAGCACGCGGCACGCCAAACAGATATATATTTACATAGACAAACATGGGCGACAAACAAATCCTGCACCTGTTTCTACACTGTCTCACCGACTCACCTCAAAGATCAGGAGCAGATATAAAAGATACAGGAAATAAACGCACCAGTTTAATTTAATCTCTACGTAGTCAAAGAATTATGAGCCGGCTGCTGCATCAGCTCCTGAAACCGATGTCCACTCCCGCAGGTCATCAATCACTCTTGTTGTACATGATAAGTAGGCCCAGGAGAGCGGGAGGCATACTACAAGGTGAAAGTCAACACTAAAAACAGTTTTGGCGAGTGGGAACCTGAAACCCACCTGACACCGAAGTGGAGTGCACCTCCTCATTTATCCTCCCGTCCTGGCTGCTCTCGCCGGGGATGATAAAAGCACGGAGGTTGTAATGCTTTGCAACCTCTGATCCGAAAGCCAGCCAGTCATGGATACTGCGATGGAATGATGTTGTTTTCTTTTCTACTTTATAATATCTTCTCCTTTCTGACCCCTGAAAAATCATCACTGACATGGTTGTGTTTCTCTTGCACATTTCTCTTTTCCCTGATGTGGCATAAAAAGCTTCTTCTGTCTGAGCACTTTGTGTTTTGGTGAAAGATCGGATCCCCTTTGCTTGAGATTTAACTCACAATAAATATATTTACATTATTTCTTTTCATCTTTTGTTATGTCTGTCTAATGCATCTTCCAGAGTAGAGAGACTTCACTAAGTCTCAAAGTCAAATTGATGTCACTTTATCCAGCAGGATTTTTAATCTCAAGGCTGTTTTGGGTTAAATAAAGGTTAAATAAATACTAAAAAGGTTTTTGATGACATCATTTTGGGCTTTTGGGCTCTGACTGTACACTGCATGCTTTGACTTTTCTTATTTTGACTCTTGTATTAGTTTGTATCTGTCTTTTCCATTTCTCCGATACACACAAAAATCGGTTTAAACACCTGTTAACCTGCTTATTCACAAAATGATGCAATCAGCTGATTCAGGAACTTCACTTCATGCTGATCTAATCACTGATGATAGCCTGGGGCCTTTTTAATGCAGGTCTCTAGAATTGTTGCTCAGGCTTAGTTTTAGGGTTAGTTGACAATACACAAAGAAATCTCTGTAGTGAGCAGTGGTTTTTCAGACAGAAACACCTTTAGGACAAGAGAGACAACGGTAACTCAGGTAATGAATCTTACAACTGTGGTGAGAAGAGAACATGTGGAAAAATTGTGCCTGCTCTGATGAGTGAGAATTTGGTATCTGCAGCATGAGTCCGTGGACCAAACCTGACTTGTGCCAAAGGTCCGGCCTGATACAGTGATTTGAATTCGGGCCCGTTCATACCAGTCTATCATCGTTTGAATGCCACAGATTGTTAATGCACCATGTCACAAAGCAAAACTGGTTCCATGAACCTCACAATGGATTCAATGTGTTTCAGTGACCTCCCTGCAGTCACCAGCTCTGAATCTATGAATGTGCAGATGAAGCAACAATGTCAACGTGGACCGGAATCTCAAAGGGATGTTTCCAACATCTGATTCCAAAGAAAATTAGGCCCCTGTAGGCCCCTGCAGTATGTGCATGTACACAGGAGTGTGGACTCCATAGCATGAAGCAGGGAGTTTGGTCTAAGTGATCATACAAAGATAAACATACAAACAAACCCAACTGATTCACTCTGATACTAATATATCTGGAATGAGCTAATATCAGTTGATATCATGAGCCCTGGGGATTTATTGGTCTAATACAAACACATTCCCATACTATGTCACACTGACACACAGTTTTACAGCACCCCCCCCCCTCCGAGTCCAGGACAAAGGCTTTAATGATTCGGGGATTCAACGCTGCTCCCCCAGTGTAACTTGTATTTCAACTCTCAAACAAAGATTTTTTTGTTCCGGCTCATCTAAAAAACCATAGTGTGTTCATAGCTGTCCTGACACCACCATGTTTACACTCTAACTGCTCATCTTCTTATTCTTCGGACATTTGAACATTTACTCATCTAATTTTCTCGCAAAGTCAACGGGTTATGGAAATTACAGTGCTCATCTGGGCTGGGCAGTTGTGTTGTTATTGACATCTGCCACATTGTGGCGATCATGCAAATGCTACATTGACAGACGAAGGGAAACCACCTTGGTTTTAGCCGTAGAAAGTCAAACAGAACAAACCGAAGTTAAATATCTGCAGCTTCCCTTCAGCTGGTTTATCATTAAAACCAGTTCTTTACCTTACAACTAACCATTGCATTTCACCAGCTACTGCAAATGTGTTGGTGTGTAATTCTTGGCCACTGCGCAGTCATTGGCACTTCCAAAAATGTATAATAAGTATAAGTAAATAGCTGCTAAGATCCCACTATTTATCATGCGGTATCAGTCCTTAAATAAATTGATTTCTCTCATCAGCCTGCTTTCCCTGTTCATTAAATCTAGACTTGGGCTTGTTTATTTAAAGCTGGTGAGAAAACACACGCAGCCTGGCAACTCCCTCCGAGCTGTGCGAGCGAGACGCACTCCGCCTCGGCCCATGTGAAGGGTCTTTTGAGTCATGGTGTTTTTGATCCTGTCCCCCTTTCATTCCTTTTGCTAATATTTAGATGGATTGGCAAAGCTGTTTACTGTGCGCTGCAAGCTCCAGTGCAAGAGGAGCTGCTGCAGAGGTCTAGTATGAATCAGCGGAGTCATCTGGAGGGCATGATGGCAGCTCAGGGCCCCGTGCATATCAGCTGATAGTGACAGCCGCTTTTATCTCTGCCCCCCTGCAGCTGCCTCACCCTCACTCCTCGGAGCGAGCGCAGGGAAATGACTTGACCCTGTTTTCCATGTGTTGCACCTGCTGATGATGATGAATAAAACAGGGGTTTCTGCTTGGATAAATACTTTTGACATAGCACAACGTCCTGCGTAAACTTCCTTCTGCGTGGGTCTCTATCCGCCAACTCTGCCTGAGGTTGTAAATCTCGTCAAGTGAGACCTCTCGCCGGAGAGAGCAGCAGACAGGATGACTTGGTGCTGCGGGTGTTTGTAAAGCTGCAGAGCTTGTAGCACGATGAACTTGGCCGACTCTGTTTCGGTGAGGGATCGGTGCCTTGGGCTTCAAACTAATTAGGTGCTTGAAACACTGCAGACAGAGACGGTTGCTCCTGTCAAAGGTCGCTATGATGATCAAGATAGGACACTGCGCTGTGAGTGTTTTGAAATTCCAAGTTTCCATGAGTTCACAGAAACCACGAGGTGCCTTTTACACTTCCACACAGCAGAGATGTATGAGTGCTTTCATGTGGGAACAGATGAGTAACTAACAGCCATGAGGAATGAGGCTCTGGCCCTGAGTGCAAAGACTTAGAACAACTGTTGTGCCCCCGGCTGTCAACTGGCATCTTTCACCGAGTGGTCAGCTACTGTGCAACTTGGCCACCGTACACACACGACTCCAGCCCGCAGATGCCGGCAAAGTACACATTGTCGTGCAGTACAAACAGCCCACTTCCTACAGCTCTGCACCTTCTGCATTACTGTGTCGTCCACACTGATTTACTCTGGTTCTCATGTAGGATGTTGCAGAAGCATTGCTGGAGGCCAGTGTGTCTTTCTGACTCTGACATAGAAATTAATCATTTTGTTCAGTCTTTTTTAGTTTATTCTAGGTGTCTGTGGGCTCAGACTTTTGAAATGTCCCAGAATATGTGAATGTTTGTGACATACTTGAGGGGGGGGGAGAAGAAGGCATCCAGGTCAATCTGGTGATCAGAGTGGGTTAATCTCCAGGCTGGGGTTTGGCACCGAAGGTTGCAACAGGTGCATCTCAGAGGGTCACACAAATGGATAAATGGCAAAGAATTGCTGATTTGTCTTTAAGGTCCAACTGTTCATGTGTCCCCATGATGTAATTCAATATATTTTAAAATATATACATGTTTCAACCTTAGGGGTTGGAACTTAAGGGGTTAGGGTTAGGCGAGTAGAAGTTAGGGTTACGTTTAGAATCTGAATTCATGGAGAAGCGTGTTCCTGCATGCAAACCTCCGCACCACGCAGCTCATTAAAATAAGAGAAGCGTGTGTGGTCCATTCCGTTGGTGTTTACAGTCGCCGGTCAGAGTGGAGGATGTCAGTAGCGAGGAGTGTGCGGCACGGCGCTGGGTGTGGGCCTCGAAGGATGCCAGTGGCACGAGCCAGGATCTGCACCACGAGACAGGCAATTGTGCCAACCACAGACGTGCACAGGAATCCATACTGCCCCCCTGGAAAAGCAAAACCTCTTCACATAATCTGAGCAGAAAGAAGGAAAGCACAGAAAGCCGTTCATGTATTTCAGCGTCTGCTGCAACAGCAACATTTCTGTGCTCACTTGTAGACACTGCGATGTTGGTGCATGACATTAGCAGAGGAGAGACTGGCCCGTATTCTTGTGCGTGTGCAGAGCCAGGGCGATGTCTCTCCTCCTGCACTGCAGCGATGTGGCAGGACAGTTTCCTGGCATGTGCACACTGTCAAGCTGCAGACCTGTTACCAAAATGCTAACTAGTATGATCGCCTACTGCTCGAGTTGTTTGAGTGCAGAGGGTGGAAAAACTGAACAGGGAGTGTATGTGTGTGCCGGGGTGGGGATGTAGTACTCAAATAATCTCTGATAATTGCTGGAGGGTCCTGCCTTAGTGTGCTCAGCAGAGGCACCATTTGGCCTGTTACATATTTAAAAAGGACGCAGGGAGGGAGCAGGGAGGAGGCGGCGCAGCCATTTGCACCAGACTCTACACCTGTGTTTAAACAATGAGGAGGAAACGGGTTTTATAATCAAAGGGACATTTGTCTTCAGATGAGCTTGTGTACGAACCTGCGGAGAAACACTGTTGCCACTGTTCGTTCAAAAGAAAGATCGGTGCAGAGATAACGAATTTGTTATAAAACTATTTAACATGTAAAATATTCACAGTTTTACAGCACAGGAGAACTGCGCACATGCGGTCAACAGATACTCAAAATAATTTACGAATATAAACTGATACGACGTCCCCTTAAACATTAATATTAATATTTAGTTATGAATGGCTAATATGCAATATTAAATGTCTGTTTCACATGTTTTTTAATTGTTTTTAACTCTGAACATAAAATGACAAAAAGCATTGTATGTCTTTAATCGTAAGCAGATCCTGTTTGAGGTGCATTTTGTTTTAAAACCAACTGAGCGATACTGTGCCAGTTTGAGTTTGGTCTGTCGTGTCATAAGTCACAGCCTCCAGTGGGTTTAATAAGTCAAGTCACCTTTAAGGAAAGACGCTTGTTTTGCCACCTCCATAAAACCGGTCGGGGATTTTGCTGTTTTTCCAAGCGTCTCAGGCTCGTTCAATACTTCAGGGAAACCAAAGCAGCCATTACTACCACTTTTACACGTTTGCCTCACAAGTGATGTGGGTTGAATTAAACTGCAACATTATATCTTCAACTCAGGGTTTGGCTTTTATAATGGGGGAGCCCGTTACTGGCATTTTTCAGAGTCCTCAATCAGTGTAATAAATTGGGTCTGATGGCTAATTTTAGCTGAAATCCAACCCTCCACAATAAGTTACAGGCCTTGCGGGACCCTTTAGTCAAACTGTGTCTGGCACTGCCACAGTAGAAAAGAGACTTTTTTTCCCCCCAAAAGTTGCATGTTTTCAAAGTGCTGCTCACTCCAGATACAGGGGTCACGCAAATAAAGTGAAGTTTACCGTGTCTAACACCTATGTTGATTTGTGCACCTTGGGTCACGTCATCCGTCGTCTGAAACTCATTCGGGACGCGACTTTTTTCATTTTTCATCGGGTGGATTTTGATTCGTTATCGCAGTATACTTCTGTAAGCCCCCTCCCCCCCCCCTCCCACCTCATGTGCAGACATGCGTCTCAGTCAGTGTGTTTTCACTGCACGGCCCTCGGCCGGTGCATTAGCAGTGACGTGATCATGATTAATGTTAATCATGCTGGATTTACTGTGTGTTTATTTTATGGCGCAGTTGGCAGAGTGGAGCTCAGCCCATCTACGAGGGCTCCTGCTGGCAGCGTAAGGAGGTGGGCCGGGGGGGGATTTGGACGATGTTTGCCTTGATACTTGGCCGTAATGTTGGCTCGTCTGAGGACCTCGCGGCTGAACAGAGGTCGCGTTGTCAGTCATGAGTGACTGCAAACATTTCCTGCTCGCTGAAAACCCACTGATTTCTCAACCAAAGCTGTCTCTTTCTATAAGGAGAAATGATTAGAGCTCGCAGTTGTTATTTTTATAAACTCAAACAGCTGTGAATTGTCTGGATTTGTGCATCATGTGGATCCACGCGGCTGCTCCATAGTCCTCAGCATTGTCTCCAGCTGCTTGGTACTGAGTGGCACGGAGGACTCCAGGTGCAGCAAAGACAGTGCAACACTGCCACCATGTTGACCATGTGTACTACAGTGTCCTGATCATCACACCATGTTATATTCACAACACTTCTTACGGCTTAAGGAAACATTTTCTGTGCTGTTGTGACAAAACCAAACAGTTTGCTTAAAAACGGGCCATATAATATTTACAATTCAGGATTTAACCATTAAAATTTCTCCTCAGCGCATGTCATTCTGTTATCTTTAAAGTTTACACTCACCAAAAGAAGGTTTAGTGAAGCAGTGATCGAGATGAACAGGGGTCTGTATGGGGGGGTGGGGGGGTTGCAGACTTTGCATCCAATTGCCTGTATTTCATTTCACCAATTCCACTCACAACATACGTATGCGCTCCAATATTTGCTGCAGCCACAGCCCTTAAAAAACACGGAATAACAGAAAAGGCTCAGATAAAATCCCAGTGTGCATTGTATCTGCCTTGTTTACACGAACGGATTCCCTTACCACTTGTGTTAAATGTAGCCCTCCGTGTTATTCTACCAAGCAAGAAAGAAAACAATTACTGAAAATGAGGCCGAGCTGAGAGGAGGCCTGTGTGTAAAATAACAAAGACGTGCGACTGTTTGGATCTGATAAGCCCTGTCGAGTGTTTCCTCTAATGCCTCTGAAAATAAACAGCTGGGTTTATGAGGTGAATGGAGGCTTGGTTTGGGTCCTAACCGCTGCTGCAGCCCTACAGCTTGTTTTAGGGGCTGGACCAGCCAGCAGCGGTAAAGGGCCCCCATCAGTGGCCCAGGCGCCGAGTGAGTTAAACAGGTTAGTGTGTTGGCTGTTTGAACCTGCTGTGACACACACACGCTTTTGCGGGGAGAGGAGACAGGCGGGGACGCAGGGACAGCGCAGAGGACCGCGCGCACGTGCCGATACGACAGACGCACAGAAACTAGACGGGTGCATCCCCGAGAGGATTGGAGACGCACAGTTGTTCTCATAAACTGTGCGAATGTCATATCTGTGATGACCTTCAAGAAAGGAAAAAAAATATCAGACGTGCAAAACACATTCTTCTGCCACATTCACACCATTCCTGCATACCTGTGTGTGAACTCTAAAACCTGACTGGCATGTCTGGAAACATACATTGGAATAAAACCAAATGTTAACAAAAGGGCATTCATTCATCGAAACAGTTTTTAATTGTAAATAATCTGAATTATTATTTCCATACCCTGTAAAACAGTACAATATGTGTATGATTAAATATTGGATGATTGTGGTTAAGGAACACACGAAATTTAGTAAAATCTTGTCTTTAATTTTAAATTTAATTTTTTACTTTCAAATCTATACCTCATTAGCTCCACGTGCAATGGTGCTAATGTGGAAATTCTGGAACCTAAGGGTTTGGATTGCTTAGATTTATTAGTTCTTATTTGTACAGTGCACCTTTCTGTGTCCCTGCACCAGTGACAAACAGTGGCCAGGGGGAGACGATGGGTTTTTGGGGTTATCCCTCTTTTTGTTCACATTATCTCAAGGACACCTTTCGGATATTGGATATGAATTCAACTCAAGGACAAACTTATTAGAATAGGATGTTCAAAGGTGAAGGTCAGTGAGAACTTACAAACACATTGCTGGTCTTGTGAATGCAACATCTCAGGAACACCTGGAGGGAATTTCATAAAATCTGTTACCAAAGTTCACTTGTTTTCTAATATTCTGTATTTATTGTGACCTGTTCAGGATTTGCTCCAGGAAAGTACAGTATAGATGATGGATGTACGGATGGATGAGTGGATGGATGGGTGGTTTTATTGCCCTCAATAATCTTATCCTCTTTTTCCATCAATTTCCAATGTGTTTTAAATTTTGTTTCCTATATTTCCTTACTGTTAATGCCTTCTGCAGAGCCTCATCGGGGAATATACAGTGTGTATCTGCACCTATATGCGAGTTCTGGTCGAATACATGTCACAAAAACTGCAGGTTCCTCCTTAATACTGCTCAAAAACACAGCTGGAGGTCAAAAAGGACACATTGTACATTTGAAGAGAAAATCATCAAGTCGTCTGTTGGTTGTCCGATCACTGACCAGCCGGGGGCCGGTTCTCACAACTCGGTGCCACTGAATCACCCTGAGGTGCGGGTTGTGTTTAAAGCTGACCTCATACGTGTAAATGCTTCTAAAAATAGTGTTTTAGCACGTCTGCACACCCACCCGCGCCCGGGCCTCCACGCCCAGCTGGTGTCATACCTGAGTGTCACACACAGAGGCAGATAAAATCACATGTGCCTCACAAGCTTATCGTAATTTACTCAGCTTAATGGAGCATCCAGTTGTTTACTTAGAAACAATACGATGGATGAAAACACGCAGCTGGATGTTAAATCGCAGGATCCTGTTGAGAAGACTAAATAGAAACACTTTAATCTGCTCATCGGGTCAGCTGATGTGAGCAAGGCGGAGAGAATGAAGACATTCCACCGTCGAACAGGTCGAGACAAGAACGTGCTGCCAGCGCACAGGAAACTTAATTTCATTCATGAAAAACCACAGGAGACAAAACATGCTTTATCATCCAGTCATGTTCATCTCCCGACCTGTTCTGATGACGCTCCCTTTCCTCCGCTGCTCCAAAGGTCGTAATAGTTCAGATCCAACATAACGTGTGGCGTAGAGTGATAAATTCAAATGTTATGTTATTTTGTATACAGTCGTAAAACATTATGTAGATTATACGCAGAGCTGCAGCCACGGCAGCACAGATTGACAATGAAATGAGACAGACGTCTGGATTGAGGCCAAGAGACAGGATGTCCCAGATCTGTCAATTTAGAGGAAAACACTTGTCCATAATTATGCATAATTCCTTTGTCAATATGTCCTACAATAAGTATAACAGCATTAGTCCTGAGTGAAAGGGTGCATTTGAGTTTTTTTCACTTTAGTTTTGCTAATATCCCCTAAAAAATAGCACATGTATTTTTGTTTAATTGCAACTTAAGTAATGTAATAACTAAAGTACGATTTGCGGTACCAGCTACCAGAAGAGAAATGAAGATAGTTGGTCGGTAACGCTCTTTGGCGCTTGCAGCGACGTCGGGCTTGAGGAAGTTTGGAGCCTCGGTTTGGCTCTGATTGCTCATTTGAGTTCATGAGCTTAAATAAAGACACTTAATCACAAGCGCTCAGCTGAGTTTTTCCCGGGCCTGCATGTGCAGGACTTTGCCAAGACCTAAGGCAGTCACATCTCTGGATTGGAGGAGAAATATTCCCCTCAATTACTGCATGACTCACAAAAACAACTGCCTCGAGAGGAATATGATATGCATATCATTTAGATTTTAACACAACACGGCGATCATGCCAGATTTTAGCCAAGCACAAGTCACCTGACCGAACATTTGAAAGATAAATCAGGAATTTTACAAAAATATGTTCATCCACACAACTGAAGAGTTCTGACTGTAGCTTTCTTAATCCACAATTTAACAAAAATAATGTTTAGATGTACATCTCAAAAGACTGAGCAGCTTTATTAACAAACCAAATCTGTTTCCATTGCACAATGTTGTTGTAAGTAACATAAAATCTATGTATCATATTTGTTGCAAATAAAATTGATCAAACCAAATAATTCATGAATAAATCTTTATTTAAAGTAAAGGTTAAAAAGCAATGACAACGAACTCACAACACTGAAACTGGTCCATTTTGTGTAATGTTGCTTAGCACTTAATTTCCAGAACATCCTGCTTTAACCGAACGATCGCCATTCAAAAAGATGATTCTAGAAAACAATTCAAATTCTCAACAAATTTCTGGTGGTCCTTTTTTATTGTATTATCCTGACACGTTCTACGTTGCTGTTTACAGGGTGGGCAAGGCCGTCGGCCCACACCGTATAAAAACAGCCTTAGTCACCCGGAAAATAAAATGCCATTGGAAAACATAAAAAATCCGCCACCTCTACTCATGACTAATTGGCTGTTAACACCGCTTTAACAAACTTGAGCTCCAGCGTTACACTGATGTGCAAATGAACAGGCATGACTGAAAGAGAGACGTGAACCAGTTGTTGGCTAAAGCAAAAGACGTTGGCTGAATGTGAGTATTTGTTTGAGATGACTTCACCGAGGTTGACACTTGAAACCAGATCTCATCTAATTGTCTTTTCGTAGATGGGCCTATTTACCTGTACAACATGTTCAACACACCTACCTGTGACAGCACAGCGTGTTCAAGTATAGCAGTGTCGTATTTCAGCTGTTGTGCGGCCAGTTTTCAAGTGATTTATAATACTGACTCAAAAAAACATGGGGATCTAAATGAAAATAACTGTTCTTCAAAGTTCTATCAGGAATCATTTGTGGACTTTTTGGTGATTATATTTAGTCACAGCGAGTGATTTTAAAGAAAAAGCACCAGTACTGTGTTTATAGATGCAGGGATCTGTCATGTCAGCATGTGTGGTATCGGATGTGTGAACCAGCTGTATATAACATCCAATGTTCTGTGTAATGGCAGCGTGCACGGCTCAGCCTGGAGGAAAACAGGTCTCTCCGGTGCAGCTCGGTGCAGCGCTGACGTGTCCGCTCCAGTCTCAACACTGCTCGTGCACCCGCACATCTGTGACAGTGACCAAACCAAAGTTTGATACAGAGAGGTTAAAAAAAGAAACAGGTGAAATCCAAACCGAAATAATGTTTATTTTACCGAGGGTTATTTTTAGGGGATTGTGACGCACAGCCGCGTTTTCCTGTCAAGATGTCTCTCTTTTCTCGCGCACGGCGACAGAACAGGTTCGAAAGGGAAGAAAGGGTAAGTCCGTCTCACTGAAGTCCAGGAAGCAGGTCGACAGAAAAGCTTTGTCTAACAAGGCGTCTGACGAAGTGATCCAACCTGTGGGGTGTCTAGTTGATTTCACTTCTCCTATTACAAGCTATTTACTGGGCAGGACAGTTTTCTCCATTGGAAATATTACACAATAATCTAACCATACCATACAATAGATAACACAACATGTTAAAGGCCTGAGATTTATAATTTAACGAGCTGGTTACATTATATATTTTAATGTGATAAATTTGAATGCACCAGTGTGTGTGCAGAATAACCAAGAAATTCTGAATCTTGTGTGTTGAGCTGTGGCCGTTTCTCCCTTTTCAGTCCCTATGGGTGAGTGGGAGTGTAAATGTCACTCTGAATTGATGCACTGCTTTCTGAGCCGACCTGTCAAATAAAGAATCTCAGTTTCAGAGACTAACTGATCCGTGCACGGGAGCTGATCTCGCGTGTTAACGGACTTGTCGCTCACTTCATTTCATGTCATTGGCAAAAACGTTTTCAGTTATCGTGATCCCTGAATTTGAGTTGTTACAACATTAAATAAACTTGTGCGTTGTGTGAAGTATTACACCTTGAATCAATGTTAACTCTTACAGTGAAAAAAAGGTGGAAAGCAGTTGATTAAAGCTCCGGGAGACAAAGGTCCTGTTAAGCCGTACAAAGTGCAGGTGACCAACTTGTATCCCGGTCATGTGGCCGGCTGTCAGGCTGCGACCTGAGGCCCGGCTGATTGTTAACACCCCACAGTGAGACCTGTTGCCCCGGGCTATTAGTCATCCTGACAAGCAGGGCATGTGTGCCACTCGCTCTGGTCATGACACACTTGTTTCCACCATCTCCCCGCCCTCACACTCACCGCTCCAGCTCTGATATATTCCTAACGCACAGTGGCAAGAGTGACACAGGCCACTGAACCAAAACCAGCACCTATCAATTACTGATGAAAGCCGCCTTTTACCTATTTTTTACGACACGCTCACAGTTGGACGCGGACGGGACGCATGAGGGAGGACAAGCTCCAGCGTCAAGCTTTGAGTTTGGTGAAGTGGAGGAGAAAATAGTCCCAAACTGTTACTTCAATTATGTCCCCAATGTTTAGAAAATGAGAAAAAAACATGTTTTTATCCACCTAGAGGTTAGGATGCATAACGACAGGAGCCTGGTTGACTTGAACAGTTAAATTTAAATGTTTTAAAATTATAAACCAAACTATTAGCCAACATTTTACATGACTAATAGACTAATAGACGAAAACAACGTTAAAATGTTACTTCTTCCCCTTATCAAGTCTTATAGTATAATTTACGACTTGTTTCTCCAATATATTCAAACATAATTTTGTGTTATATTCACAGATTTCCATTAAATCGTTTTTTTTTCATGCAGGTGCTCTGATGTACTCTAATGCTTTATATCAAATTAAATAATCTCAAAAGTGTATTTAAAAAGGTTGAAATATCTAAAGAGCTAAAAAGCTAACAATTTCCTGTATCTTCGTACAATTTTCTTTATGATGTATAGATTTTTCCATGGCAAGTGTATGAGAAATATTATAACGGCCACTGCTGTGATCTATTGAATATATAATCCGAGCCAGCTCTTTGAGATTTTCCTGAATATATGTCATCTATTCTCCACGGAGCTTTTTCTTGTCTCAGGTACGTTCGCCGACTGGCCCACACAAAGCACATTGTGAGCATGTGGATTCTTCTTTAACTGTGTAAGAGGAGGAGGTGCCGCTATTAAAATTCAATCAATCTGATTTATGTTGCCATCGATACA
This sequence comes from Hippoglossus stenolepis, assembly GCF_022539355.2. Classification (NCBI taxonomy): domain Eukaryota; kingdom Metazoa; phylum Chordata; class Actinopteri; order Pleuronectiformes; family Pleuronectidae; genus Hippoglossus; species Hippoglossus stenolepis. The sequence goes on from NC_061498.1 coordinate 9,779,220, forward strand.
GTTCATTTGCCGATCCTAAGTCTTAAACCAGCCACGGGACCATTGTGTTTTGTTCTTTGCATGTCACGCTTAACAGTTGACCTCTGCAGGGCCACTGCCTTGAAGTGAAAAACTAAAAAAAGAAAAGACGTGGAACCACTCTGACCCCGGCTTGTGATGTGATGCAATGTCCTTGGAAATATTCAAACTGAGGGAATGCAACAATATTTGTGTGTGCATTAAGGCAGTGATGCACACAAATACCCAATTTTGAAGTATTTTGAAGTATTTTGAAGCATAATCCTGATTTTTGTTTGGAACTGGTTTGTGGTCAGTGTCTGAGTTGCCATTCGCCAGCTGCAGGAAATATAAGCAGTGATTTAATATAAGCCGAGGCAGAGATTCAGCGCGCTGGTAAACCCATTAAGAGCTCTCTTCTCTTTCATCATGTCCAGGATAGGGAAGGCTCACGTCGGCCGCTGCAAAGACGAGACGGTGATCAGCGGATCAAATCCGGGGGCCACAGATAATGTATGTGCCTAATTTACAGCTCGGAGGTTTCTTAACCTTGTCCCGCGCCGGGCCTGAGGTGACGAGCAAAGCTGCCTTCAGAAACTCAGAGGTGTAATCAGCAATCAGAAAAAAGGAAGCCGGATGTCAGGCTTTTACAAATGGCTTCCTCAGAGGAGTCTGATTTACTGTCCCGAGCGCAGTTGAACTTACAGTGTGTGTGTGTGTAGGTGGAGGTATAGGGGACGCGTGAAGAGGCGGGTGAGCACAGAAGTACAAATTACATTTCACGGAACAATAACTTAAAACCAACTGTAATACTTTGGACGTCCGAGGAATAGATTTATTTAGTTTAGTCGGCATAAACCATCACAAGCACTGGAGGTCCTGCCCTTTGATCCTACCATCCCCATAGGAATAAACATCTGTAACAGCTGTAATGGGAATAGGGGAACGTGAACTTTTAAGTTCTTGTTGAAATACATAAAGCATGTTTTAGCTTTTATTTATTTAAACATAAATAGATGATCTCTTCATGATTTTAAAGTCCAGTTCATTTGTGTTCCTATATCTTTAAGTTTAATAGTATCAATGTTTTTTCCCATTTTCTTGCATTAAATATTATCCAACCACACAAGAACTGAGAGATCTCCGATTCTATCCCCAGACTATGGTTTAAGTATAATGTTATTTTTAAAAGCAGTTTAGAAACTTGATTTGTTGTATTGTCATAACGAACACATGTTATATGTGAGAAAAAAGAGCCCTTTATCACAGAGCCCTCAGATAGCCGTGTTTTCACTGTTTTATGTCCTCTTCCTGTCTGACTGTCCGTCCAAGGATAAAAAGTTATGACCATTCCTCCTATTCACTGCCTCACGACAACACTGGCAGAAGCATTGGGTTTTATAGAGCCTCTTTTGATTCTGGACGAGCCGGCTCCCTGACCCGTGCAGACCTTCCTGCATGAATTTAATTGTGCCTAAAGCCAGGTACACAGTGGCTTACAGTGCGACCTTCACCGAAACAGAGAAGATGACATAGATGACAGTCTTAAACTAAATGGACCGTGACCCAGGGATGTAAAGTATCTGTATTTTATTACTGTTTAGAGAAAATAAAACTGGAGAGAAAGGACTACCAAATGAAATGAGATGAAAATAACTGAAGTTGGTGCAGTTCCACAGTTTGGGGATGTTGAGGCAATGGTTTTACGATTGAATTTAGGTCCAGCCGACAATTTGGTTTGTACTTTCGTGTATTAACAATGTTAATATATAATCATGTTGTGTTGTATTTTTATGTTTTCATTAAATTCCTTTGTATTAGTCCTTTCTACATATTTTCCTATACATGACATTAATTATGCAAACCGTACATGTGACATCTGAGTTTTGAACATTTCATCACGTGATTTGAAATGTTGTAAGTAACTGATGTCCTCGGATGGAATAAGACAATAAGTCTTATGAGCCTCTAGGTGCTCTCGTGTGTGTTTATGTGCTACAAGTGAAGGCCTAACCATGACAGTTTTCATGCATTTGAGTTAGTATCTCTTTACCACATTCAACCATGGCTTATTTTATTTATAAGGAAGCTGTTACCAGTCAGGGGGTCGAATCCCGTCCTCATTACAATGTTGGTAATTGCTACTAAACGTCAATAAACAAATCTCTGTGAATCCAGAAACGCATTTGCGGATAACTTATTGGTCTGGAGATGTCATGGCGCAAGCATTTATCCCCGCGTCCTCCCTGAGGGACCCTCACCAAAGTGGAAAAGGGGCACATTACTCATATTTATGGAAATTATCTGGGAGAGCGTCTCCCATGATGCACAGGGGCTCTCAGCGGGTGCCGTGCGAACGCAGACGATGATCTCTCCGGCAGCTGCCTCACCCGGACAGAGCTGGGAATCCCATCAAAAGGCCACCGTCGGGTTTTCACAACAAAATAAACACAGTCCTATCACTCCTGTTGGGGTCGGTGCTGATGAAATGTGGTTTAATTGAGGGATGCGAGGTTGGACCAGGGGCAAGGGCTGTATTAGACTCACTAGAGACAACATTATCTTGGCAATATTGTAATACATTTACTTAACTTAACATATTTCTATCCAAATAAAGATAGAAATGATCCTAGAATCCTGGCAGTCATCAGGATTAAAAGCTCACACCAGAAAAATACTGTGCATATACATCAAATTGTAAATATCTACTGTTCATGTTGCACATATCCTTTTTCTAGTTTCTAGTGTTTATAATATTTTATACTGTTTTTATATTTTTTATATGTATGCTTGCACTAAGACACCACAGCAAATGCCTTGTATGTGTGTATGCCTACTTGGCAATACACCTAAATTCTGATTCTGATTCTGATTCTAAATGAAGTGCATCTGCAGAATAACATGATTATTCTCTAATGGAGGGTTTTATAAGTTTTTAGCCAAATTTGCTGATTGCAATAGCAACGAGAGCTCTGATCTCTCAACTTGCTTGATTTGGATGTTGAAAAGTGTGTTTTCTTAGGGCTCAAATTGTGCTTTAATAACTGCTGATGCATTCAAGTGTTTCCATTTGCTGTAAAACAGTAAAGACGGAGCCACACAAGCTTACCAGTCACGTTTCCTTCTTTTCAGTTTTAGATTTTTCAGTTTCTTTCACGTTTCATTTTTGGTCAACCACAAATTCCATGAGCTTAAAACATTTATTAGTCTCACCATCATCTTTTAGAGTTACACAGTAAGAGTGAGAGAGAGAGAAAAAAACTGCTCTGCTTTCCAAGACAGAAATTAAGAGCTGTCTTAAGTTGTTGCAAAGATCGTAATGACTTCACAGTCAGGATGTGACCCAGACTAAGAACCTGTACACAGTTATTAAATGTTCAGATCAGATTTCCTTACACCGAGCAGCTTCGCAGATACACAGAGAAAAAGGCGGCTGGTGTCATCATGCTCTTAATCTTCTAATCGCTCTGCTTGTCTGCGCGGCCTCACTTCAAAGCAAATGAACACTTTGAAATGAGACTTTGTCTGCTGTCAAAACTTGATGCTTCACTTGGTTATAACCCCAGAGAGTGACACAATAGAAAGACTAAAATCTCTAATACCTTCGTGTAATAGCTGGGATTTGTAGTTGGGGCTCATTTTGATTTAAGACACTGTTTATCATCCGATTTTTGCATGGTGACAAATAAGTGTCCAAACTGCGTAATTAGAACATAACTATTTATCTGTCGAGAAAGAGGAGACGTGTTTTTGTTTTTCCTGCGGAGCCAAAATGAATCAATGAAGCGAGGAAGGCCCAGACAGGCCCTCGCACGACCAAGGCAGGTCACCCTTTCTCTGGAAAAGTAATACCGAGACACAACCAGAAGACAAGAGCCAAAAAGAATATTTACACAAAGGCAGTGAATCACCGTTTGTGTGTGGGTTTGCCTGAAGCGGGCCGCTCTGCTTGCGCCTAAATCAAAAGCACACATAATGAAATATGCGTCCGGCTCGTGACGTTTTAACTGTCAACGCCGAGCGAGCCAACTGCCAGCATGTCACCTATGTTGATGAGTTTTATTTATTTCCTGTCTGCAGCAGAGTAATGTGTCATTTGCTGCTTCGAGCTACATTGGATTGGCCAAAAGAGCGTGAGTTGTACAAGCTCTTGACCCCTTGACTGAGAATTCACGTTCCCTGTGAAGGCAGAATGGATCTTTACGGCTTTTCCATAAGACTGAATCCACATTTCTGCCTCCTGAAGACTGAGGTGGCCTCTCGCTGATTTCTGACAGCCTCATGTGTGCGAGTGTATATATCAGCCATCTCACCTTTTTCAGCCTTGGCGCGGACAGCAGGCGCCGATGGAAATGCAGGGTGGGTGCCACTGACCGTCATGCCATAGCACTCTGGCCTCTCTCCTCTAGCAGCAGGCAGACAGGAAGGGTAAAAAACCGGGCCCTCGCTAATACGGACAAATGCCGTTTCAGTCCGTGTAACCCGAGCACCAGGGGAAAACGCTCTCTGAATGACAGACATTTCATTTATGGAAGCATCTATTAATCACAGCCTCACTCCTCTCTCATGTTCTGCTACTTCTCCGTTTTTCCTCCCTCCAAATGTTTCAAAATCAGTTGGCTGACACAAAAAAAAAAAAATGCTGCTTAACAGGGATTTAGAGGAAGTTGAGCATTTAAGAAAACTATCAAGCGAGGGAAGGAGAGCTGGCTTCCCTTGGCATTTTAGAGTGCTCCAGAAAATTGCATGATGATTTTGGCAGGTTGCTAAGTTTGCGTTTTTTCCTTTTTTCTTCGGTTTCTTACGCCTTCCCCATGATCAGTTTCTGGAAACCACAAACTCTTCCCTGTGGACATCCTCAGGCAGGGACCACACCTCACTGACCAGTGCACAACGTGTGTGTTGTTTCTTCTATTAAGGAAACACCTAACTTATTAACACATAAACAATCTTAACGCTCAAATGAAAATATGCGTGAATATGTACAATATTGTGTTCTGTTCTAATAGAAAAACATTGGAATAAAGTTTCAGCAATTAACAAAAGTCTTTAATTTTTTGGGAAATTATTTCTCTGGAATTGTGGAAATGAGACCCATTCTCACATTTTGGTCATTTTAAACCACACAATGCTTATTTACATTCATTAAAAATGTGACATGCACATTAACCTTATTATGCTCACTTTGATGAGGAGCCAGTCCTGGGAATTCAAAAGAAAACTACATGTGCTGAAGCCTGTGATAATATCTAGAAATTACATCATGTCTCGCTGCTACAGGGCAAGTGTGTACATGTGTGTGTCTGTGTGTGTGTGTGTGAGACTGGTGCAGTATCAAACTGTATCATGTGGGACCTCTATATCTGATCCCTATGGAGTTGCTCCCTCTAGTGGAGCGAGGAAAGCTGGTTTTAATCACTGGAGAGATTCTTACAATGATAAAATAATGATAAAACTTTATTTTAATAATGCTTATCCAAACAAAGTTACAAAGTGCTTTAAAAAATACATGGGTATAAAAAAACGCAGAGCAAAAGAAGACAAAACAAAATAAGACAGATGATATGAATGAAAATATTAACATCTGTCATAACCAGTATCAAATCAGGGATTAAAAGGCTTTCATATAAAAATCTGTTTTTAAACCTCTAATTTCAGAGGCTCTTCTTGATTCTAATTCGTAAATCTCAATCTGAAATATGTGGTTCAGATTTCAGTCACGCTGCCATAAACATACAGATTTGTGTTAATCATGGAGTTATACAATAACACCTTCCTTAATAAAACCGAGAAAGGATCCAGGCCGCTCAGAGCCTTCAGGTCACTCGTGTGATTCCTCGCTCTGTGTGCACGCCTGTGTTTATATGTATTATCATGTAAACATGAGTAATGAAAACATTACCGTGGCATAATACCGTCTGAGGGCTATTAAGTTAATTTCAGTTTAATTGTTGCATCTGGGGAATCATTAATTAGTCAATCAATCGCCCGCAGTGACAGGGCGCCGGGGCTGCAGGGCGCGATGGAAACCGCAGCCGGCTGTATGTAAATGGGAATTAATTAGCAATCTTACGTTTCAGCCCCCGTATTTGGACTGAAAACATTCTCGGGAGTCTCCACCAGCCCGCTGTGGTCACATCCCATCTCTGTCGGACAGAATAATTTCACCTTATTACCTCTGCCATGTATAAATAGAACTCTTTCCACCCACCGGCTCTTTAACGACATGTGCTCTTTAAACACCTACAATTAACCCCTTGTGACTAGGGCCTTGTGTCTACCCCCCTGTAGCCCCGTACTCTCCGAACTGAACCCACTCCCAGCGGATTACACCCCGTTCTCGCTGAACCCATACACCCCATTCAGGCTGAGTCCAGTCCGCTACACCTCCGCCTCGGCCCGCGTTCATTAAACAGTCATATATCTTGTGTTGTGTTTTCCCTCCAGCAGGATTTATTGGGTGACTGATGGAGTTTACAATGTGTCTTGAGCAGCACGAAACACGTCATGACAATCCACGCACGCATCGAGCTCAGCGCTTGCTCCCCGAAAACATGCCACACGTATGTCAGCCGGCCCTCACACCCACCACACACACACACACACACACACACACACACACACACACACACACACACACACACACACACACACACACACACAGGGATGTTCCATGTCAAGTGTATGATTTGTTTTTGGCGTGAGCCTGCTGCAGCATGTCATGAGGCAGTTCTGTCTGAAAAGAGGAAAAAAAGCGCCTCAAAGTTTGGGATATGGCTCCCTGGAGCCTCTGGGATGTTATTGGTGGCAGGCATCCAGCTGATGGACTGTAACATGAGTGACAATGTGGCTCTTCAGGTAGAAAGATATAGTTTTTTTTTCCAAAGTTACAGGTGCTGATTGCATCTCAATCTCAGCATCATGGAGATTTTTGTGGTGGGTCTCTGCAGGCACGCATGAGGTAAGAGCTGTCGTGCACAATGACTCCATTGGAGTGTGGTTTGTAGGTTCTTACAAGTGTCGAGCATCTCATATCTTCCCATCCTTGTGTGGATCCTCAGCCCCTCAGCTTTCCAATATCCTCCGTTCAGATAAAATAACACAGACACCGATCAGTCACGACTTGAATACCAGTGGTTTCAACGATGTGGCAGATCGGCGCACGTGGCCCAATCCATACTGACATCCGGCTAAGATATACAGGGAGCTTTGGGGACACACTTGCATCCTCCTTACCGCAAATAATTCAGTCAAGTGCAGCCTCAGAGAAGGTGAAGCTCACAATGGATTTCTCAGATATTCAGCACGAAAAACCACAGCTTTCCTCACCGCGAGCACCACCTATAATCACTGTGTCAGACTCCGGCTCGGCAGCGACCCCAGACGAGTTGTTCTTGGACAGGTACCACACCAGTGGCGGGAGTCACCCGCGCTAAAACTGGCAGAGTGAAGGACGTTTCCCCAGACTGATATAAGAAAAGAAAATGAATGCATTAGTCCCTGACCTGTGGCTAGTTCGTCATGTTTCCCTCTTTTCAAATGACACCAGTGAGCAAACGACAAGCCGACGCAGGAACTCTTGTTTTCTTCTGGTTAGAAGTGATATGACATATGACTGGAGTGAATGCTGTGTTAAGACCTCCATGGTGGATGCTCTGTTTGGCTTTATCGTGAAGAGCTATCTGATCTCGTTACTTTCAACAAAGCATAGAAAAAGATTTGAACCTCTCAAGTCGGAGAATAGCTGATGGCTGTGTGTACGATCATTACCTGATTTATTATTCTATCTTAGGTATTGAGGTTTAATTACTCTGCTGTTTTCTTACCTTGATTCCCAGTCTGTGCGCTGATAATGACATTACCACAGCTATTGTGGTATGCGTCATGACTACGACTGTTTGTCTGCACTCGTGCTTCAGGTCAGGTATGATGGAGAGAGGAGCAAGATGGTAAAAGATTTTATGCTCTTGTCAGACGTTATAGCTATAATGGTATTAAATTTTATTATCTTTGACCTCACGGAGGCCGAAGATATTATTTATTATCTGTTTAAAGCCCATTTCTGTAAATGCAAAAGAAAACTTTATTGGATTTTTCACTATTAATCTGATGAACTGTTTATTAAGGTTTATACACACTGTACATACATTTATGTTAAATATGATATCCCAGAGGATTAGACAGTATATTAGAGAGGATTTGTACTTTTTGATAGTTTTAAAGCCAAACCGCTGCATCGGCCTTTTGACGTTGTTCTTGTTTCATGAAACAGCATTCAGACCTCCTTATTGTATGATTCTATTATTAATCCTGTTTATTATGATACGAATTCTCATAGAGCATAAAGAGCTTATAGGAAAAAGCCATGTTCATTAAAGATAAGTGCAGAATATTTATATTTCTTATAATAATTATAGCATGCGACATGAAGTGCAACCAAGGAAATCACTTTGGCCTGTACAAGTGGGAGTCCACTTGCTCTCCAGGTTCCTGGTTCTCTTTAAAGAGAATATATTCTCTTACATGTGTTAATTGTGAAGTGAGAAAAATGAGGATGTTACGTAGGTAAAGTTATGAGAGCTCAACAGGCCAAACCTGCAGCCGTCGACCAGTATCGTGATACAAGTTTGTGAACGTTTGTACAGAAGTTTTGGTCTTTTTATTAAATTGTATTTAATCAGGACGCTCCCATTGAGATACAGTATCTTCTTTGATGGGAGGCAATGAAGTACAAGCAAGAATGCATGCACACGCATAGAGCAACGCGACATACTAAACACAGATTAAAAAAACAAACAAAGAAACATATAGGAATCTGTGGCTAAAATGAATTATAAAAAACACATGTTAAAAGAATGATATTGTTCCTGGGAATAGTCAGAAAAATACTGATACATGGATATGAAACACGGTGTGTATAAAATACAGGGTTCATGCAAAATCTTAGATACAACACATATTATATTATGGTTTAGAAAATGTTTACACTATACATATGGATATTGTTAAACTGATGAAAAATATATTGCCCCAAATACGACAGAAAGTTCATTTTGAATCTTGCATAAGGTAATAGAGTGAAAACAACGTATTCTTATTCTGAAGTTTCCACAGTCTTCCACCCTGCCAGTCACACAGAGCCCCTCAGTCCTCGTGGCAGACTATGAAGATATTAGCTTAATGTCTCCCCTCCAAATGATGTGGTTGATTTAAAACATTTAAGGGAAGCGTGTAACCCCGGCAGCTTTGGGCCTTGCCTTGGATAAATAAAAGGATACGGTTTCTGCATTAGTGACAGTGCCACATTATATATACTGTAAATGTGTCATCGTGCCTGCGCCCCCACACTGATAGTTTACTTGAAATGATGGAAATTAATGACGATGTGTCACCGAATCCAAAAGGTCTTTTAGTTTATATATTTTGACTTCTGATTATGGCCTGCACAATCACAACCTTTTTCTCATTCTCTCCCGAGCGTAGCACGCGTTCATGTTGACTTTGTGGTTTTCCCAAATTGGACTCTGGCTCCAGGTGGCCGAGTTTCCATAGCAACCTTTAGCCTTATCTGTTACTGGTGAAGCCAGACAATACGGCCTTTCACTTTCCTTGCTCCCCAGAAATTACACCTTTAAGTGAAAAGGCTATTTATGTGAATGTGAGCTATATTTGGGAAATAAGCAAACAATATTACATTTGGTATAAATACTGAAATCTTAAATTTCATCTATTTGTACCAGGAAGACCACAAAACAAATAATTCAAACACTCCAATTAGTGTGGATTGATTATCTTATACAGTCCATAAATACATGCATTTGTGTTACATAGTGTTTATAAGACAAATTTACAATAATTGTATAAATAAAAACACTATATTTCATTATTTTGGTTTTAGAAGGAAATAAATATCTGCATCTGTTAACATACAGATACATTAGTTGTATGCGACTTTAAAGTTTTCAAGACCTTGTCCAATACTGAGAGTGAATAAAAAAAATGTCTGAAATTTACTTTTACACCTATTTATTTTCTTGGAAATGCATTTAGCCCTGTTTATTGGATTTGTTTAGTTTGAATATGTTTAATAGATTTAGATAAAAAATAAAAGCTAACTTTGGTAGAACATATTGCCTGTTGACCCTCTTAATTAGACTTGGCCAAGGAGAGGATGTTTCCTCAGACCCTGCATGTAATGTATATTTTCTCTGATGGATGGAGCTGTGGCTTTACAACATTAAACCAAGCAAATCAATAAAACAAATAGAGGAGGAGATGCTGAGTGTTTTTCTTGGTTTAATTCCTACGTCATTAGATTTATTTTCCTTGCAAAATGTAATTATTAACAGGAAACAAAACAGACAAATTGCAATTCGTAAAACAGCACTGCTGATACTATACATTAAGGAGCTAAAGGTTGCATTTTGTAGCAGTTCAATTCACTTTTCTTATTTTAGCAGTAGGTGCAATATAAATACTGTCAGAAAATCTGCCTTAAAATGAGCCATCTGGACCTAACTCTAATCTTTAAATCTTTAATCTGCCTGGCCTCTCAAAAAGACATTTAACTTTTTTAGTCTGAATTTGGCTGAAACTATAGTTTTAGAATACAGACTGTAACCTGTTGTTGGCCTGGCCGTGCTCCTCTCACAATATCTCCAGACAGAAACATGAGAGGAAATGGTTTTGGTACTTATAACCAATATATCTTCTTATTGATATAAGAGCTTTAAATAAACAACTAAAAAGTGTAAAATATGTGACGTTTAAAATTAGGTTTTAGCATAACCAAAGACTTAGAGGTAGCTGCTTACCTTGAGAGTGATGACATTGATTAGTCAGTAATCTGATGTTTTAAACATTTTATGCAATAATATTAATGCATATTAAACGCATGCAGCTCTATTCTGTGTCTAAACTGACAAAAATGAACACATTCTCAGCATGACAGATATGTTTTTAAAATATATTTAATTAGTTAAACTTAAAATTACTCAATAATATGCACGAGTTACTGATTGTAGAATTTATACTTTATAATTTTGAAATTGGCAATCGGGCTCTTTGATTCTTCCATTTATCAAGGGTTCACACAGATATGTGTCTGTAGTTGCCATCCTATGTAACAGTGGGGAACCCGCTTGGACATTTAATAATACACTACAATGACAACTGTAGTCACTGAGATTCCCACCTCCACCATTGTCACTATAATAATATTCAGTCGATGTCAGCGCTGTGGAGTATAAACAAATTAGGACTATGATTAATGAACACTTCTAACAACTCCTCCACTGGCAACCGTGATGGGATTCCCAGTAAAGACTTCCCTCTGGCCTCAGAGCCGACATTAACCCCTTCAGCATCAACACGGACGCTCCCCCGACCCTCATCAATCTGGTGCTGACAACTGTACAACTCATTCTCTCCATCAGAGTTTTATAGGGCTCCACTTCCAGCGTTCCTATCAGCTCTAAGGCCGTGTTACTGGGGTTTTTTTCAAACTACAAAAGAACGCAGCTAAAGTTCTGTTTTGAAATTATTTTAAAAGGATCTGATTGCTTCAATTTTAGGTTCATTACTTTACTTTGTTGTTTCCTGACGAGACGTCTCACACAAGTGAATGACAGCGGATGTTCACCATGAAATGAGCAGAGTATACTTACTTACATCCATGACTTGACTGCAGTAAGTAACTATGCTCCCTTCCGTTGTGACCGTGTTTCCGTTGTGTTGCTTTTGCGTTCATGTTTTCTGTTCATTTTCTTGAGTGAGACGTCTCGGCCACTGTACATCCCTCCCTCAACACAGAAACATGCTTTCAGATAAATAATCAGTATCCCCACAAACATCCTCAAGCAGGATCCACGTGTAGCAGCATACAGAGTTTATTTTATTTGCCTCCCCAGGTGATGATGATCCCTCAGCACTTCACTTAAACGCAATCAAACACTGTGTGTCAACAGCTAACGGGCATCTTTGCTCACTCTATAGTTACCTGTCTCCTTGGTCCTCCTCCACTCCGTACTGTACCATATGCGGCTGAGGAGAACTGGCTGGCAGCGGATGGTGTGCTCTGTGCTGACAGCTGCGCCGGAGTTGATGGACGCGACGTGTCAGCACCGGGAGCGCCCTCCGAGAGCAGTGCCGGTGGCCTTTACAAGGATGTCTTTCTGCAAATCACTCGCTGGGCAAATATACAAAAGCTGCTGCATTGCAGGTTGTCCAGTTCGGGTAATTACTGAGCTTAAAAGGTCCATTTGATATCGAACTGACATCCTTTTTTACCTTAATCTGTTTCATACGCCTCTCTCAACACTCTGAGGCATCAAACATCTGTACAAATCAACCGAGAACAATTCAAAAACTCAAACCGACAAACAAGAGGGCGGGAACTGCATTAAAAAATACAAACTTTCTTTTAAGCGTGAATGTACGAGTGGGAAATCCACATTTTAAAAGTGTGAAGCTCCAGGGGGTGAAGTACATTGCTCACAATACAAGCTAATAACTCACATTAATCCCTGTGGTCATTAATGGAAATCTTTTTTTCCTCGTCAAAGCAAGCTGTAAAATAACATAAACATTTACCCATAAGCCATGCTACTTTATTAGTATCAAACACGCTGTATTAGCTCAACCCACAGCTCTTTTCCAAGCATTTATTATGCTGTAATCTCCCTATTATACAGTAATAGGCTTTAGATGTAATAAAGAAACAGCGAGGGAACATTTTGCAGCATGGGAGAAAGCAATAAATCATAACGTGTCAGCAGAGTGACAAAATTACTGATGTCATCAACACCACATGCAAATCTTAGCGTGTAGGCCGGTGCATGGAACAAAACTACCTCCCAACAGTTTGTTGTAAAAAGAGCAAACCTTAGACCAGAGGCAGAACATTTTGTATTTTAATATATTGCCTCTGATAGATAAACACAATACTGTTTGTTGTTGTAGGCTCGTAAATATCCATGCATGGTTATTCCTTTCAATGGGATGTTTTTCCCCTTGTCGAGCTTTGGTCAGGAATATTCATGACTGTATATCCTCAGTGCTTGGCCCCATGTTTTTACTACTAGGATGAAAATATTAAAAAGATATAATATGTAACAATTCTTCATTAAAATGTCAAAAAAACGACTAGTCTTTAACATGAATAAAACCTTAATACTTTACCTCATGCGTGAACATGATCTGCACCTGGGTCACATCAGGTCCTCTGCAATGGTGGTGAAGAAAACAACTCCCATGATCCCACGTTGCTTCAAACTAGGTCTTTTGTTATTGTTTTGATTGAGAGGCCCAGAGCTGTCGAAGTTACATATTGTACGTTTACGGTTTTATTTATACAAACAAATCTATTTCCTATATTTACTCACTTATATCTATTTAGTGTTTTTCTTTATGTTAGATGTTTTTTTTAAGAACATCCAACCTTACTGATTAGTACGCCATAAATTACACAAATACATAAACAGTGATTAATACACAGAGTACACTCAGACATCCTGTCATTAGCATTTGGCAAATCTTGCAAAACCACTTCATCTCCACAGTAGATGGACAAATGCAACTCATTACTTCAACAGACAGGGGAATATTAAAATGAGCAATCCCACCCGGGTGGATGGTTACAAATGACGAAGAACTGCTGGAAAGATTTCCACTCGGCACAGCATAAGTGTGACTACTGTACGGAGCAGAAATTATACAAGAGACAAAAGTAAACATTCCTAAGCAGTGTTTACTCAACAGCACACCTCATTTACCATGAAGAAAAATGAGTGAATTAAGCAAGGACATGGTGAGGACTGGAAGTAGCAGTGGAAAGCTGAGGAAAGTGCAGAGAGGATACTAAGCAAGAGACATAGAGAGATGCTGAACATCAAGCATGTGTCCATGAATGATCTGTGCCACCTTCTCACACAAGAAGGCGCCACAGGTTCTAGTCCAGGCTCTTGTCATCTCCAGCATAGACTACTGCAACTCCCTCTTGGCTGGTCTGCCTGCTGGTGCCATCCGACCTCTGCAGCTCACCCAGAATGCAGCAGCTGGACTGGTCTTCAACCAACCTGAGTTCTCTCACATGACACCGCCGTATCCGTTTAAAGACAGTCGTACTCGCGTACCGTGATGCGAACGGATTAGGGTCCAGTCTACATCCAGGACCTGGTTAAACCTTCCACCCCAGCCCGTCCACTCCGCTCTGCATCGGCCAATCGGCTTGCTGCTCACTCACTGCGAGGGACATCTAGCCACTCAACAAAATCACAACTGTTTGCTGTCCTGGCTCCTAAATGGTGGGACGAGCTCCCTATTGATATCAGGACAGCAGAGTCCACACATCTTCCGCCGCAGACTAAAGACAAGTCTCTTCCAACTACACCTTGGTGAAGAAGATGATGTCTAATAATCATCGTCAACTCTGGTAAAAAATATAAATGTTGCACTTACATGTAGCACGTTCTAGTTTATAGTTTGGCTTTTCTGAAGCTTATGTACTCACGTGATTCTTGCTGTTCTGGGTTTGTACCCTCATGGTTTAATGCACTTATTGTAAACGTCAGCTAAATGATATGTAATATGTATTATTCTTTTAAGATTTATTTGACAAAGCATGTGGTCATGACAGCAGCATACATCCCTCATACAGGTGTGAGATCTGATTCTCTCGGATGCAAGCTCACCCATGGATTCTCTCTGCCACTACGTTCAGACCTGTTTATTTGGACACATGCCATAAATCCAGAGCTTTCGGGGGAGGCACGGGTGGGCCGGGTTATGGTGCAGGAGGCCTGTCCTGCTCCAATGATAATTTGTGGTTTGGTGCATGTTCGACGTCCTACAAAGAGGCCTCAGACGGCCACTGCCTCTGGCTGGCTGCATCCGTGGCCACGTCCACTACAAATAAGCCAAGGGCCCTTATTCTGCGGAGGGAAATATTTATACAATGTGAAGTTATTTTCCTGAATTTATCTTGGGACATGTAGGGAAACAGATTTAATTTTATATAGTGTATATATATATAAACATAGTTTGAAGGAGCGGTAGAATAACTTCAGTGAGAGTAGGAACAAATAAAAGAACCAGAAGCCGAATTCATCGGCAACACAGTGACAAGACTGTGTTTATTGAAATTATATGAGAAAACTTGATTATACAAGGAAAACTGTAATTAAGACCATATTTCAAATATAGGATTTCAACCGATATGTTCTGTGGTTAATGGGAACTGATGTTATCACGTTTTTCAGTGTATTTATTAAAGGATTTTTTAATTATTAGAACTTCCACTTGGTGTGAAAATCATCCCAACATCCCAACCCTCCTCTGGGCCCTGATCCTCTTAACCTCTGCTCTCTTCCCGGTCAACACACTCTGGACAAAGTCAATTTCCTACCAGCACTCCCTCATCCACTCGCAGTGTTTATAAACCTCCCTCTGTAGAAAAAGGGCCGCTAATTTAGAGCTCCGCTTGTGTCGCCTGGTGAACCTCATGCCCCAGCAGCCCGATCGGAACTGCTGTGGGTCAGAGGTTACTGTCTGGCCCCTGGCTTATCAAAGCTGTGTTTATTTAAAGTCTATGAGCCGCAGTGGACGACAACAAACAGAAAGACCACAGGCAATGGGGGCAATTTGGAGGCCAATCCTGCTTTAGGAATATGGATTATGCGTGTGTGTTTCAGTGTATACCTGCAGAAATGTGTCACTCTCAATCCTGGTGACGATGGCTTGTTTTGCTCTGGATTACTGTAAGGCCAATGCTCCTCGGCACCTCGACACTCACTGAGAACCTGCAGAGGAGCCGGGCTCAGGTGCGTGTTTACGGGATTTTCTTGGGTAAACAATCCGTCTTGATTGGCACGTACGCGAGCGCCTCGTAAAGATAATGAAGTTATGGTCAGAATTCGCTGTCGGGCTGAGCGTCCTGAGCTGTCCAAGTAGATACTTGATATTTTTCCATTGCACAATTTGCAAGATAAATATCACACTCCCTGTTGCGCATTCAATCCCATAGCAAAAGACTGTGGACACCCTTGTATTACGAACGTTAGTCTGGTCATAAACACGTCAGACAAACAGCTCAGAGCCTTAATGGAGCCTGGAGGCCCGGCTCTGAATTCCTCCGTAATTTATTGAAGTAATTATCAAGGTGCGGAAGAAGGAGGGGAGGTCTGACAGATGTCTTCTCCCTGAATTCTCGTCTCGCTTGAAAAAATATTGTGCATGTTTGTGATTTTTCTCAATTAGACTGTGCCTACATGGGATGCATTCAGGTTCAGAGAGCGAGCATAGGTCATACACGTGTTTGCGCAGCACTCGGAGCCCGGCACACACTCGTCACTGTTCTTATTTGCATGAAACAAAACAAAAATAGACGTTTAAATGTTAACATGCGTAAAGCACAAGTGAAATGTGACCTGTTACCTGGCCTGTAGAGGCGGCTGGCGGGCGATGGAAATGCAAAACGGCCTCTGGCATAGACACTCTTTCATACTGATCATACAATAACAATAAAAGTTATACATGTTGTAATGTGTAATGCATTCCATAAATTAAAAATATAGTCAATCAATGTATTTTAATTGGTAATGGATATAAAAAATAACATGATTTCTCCTGTTGTTTTGGTGAAGCTCAATTATGACCTAACAGGGAGGTGATTAGATGAAACCTCTCTGTCCGCCACACACGACTGTGACAGCGCATCCTGAGAAAAAGAAGGTGAGGAGGTAATCAGGCTTGACGTAGCTTTGTTTTCCCACCAGTCTGCACTGTATGTAGCCACACATGGTGTCAGGGATGGCTCCCCTGGTTTATTTATTCTCATCGCTGGATCTGTGGGAGCTGTGTGTGGCCTGCATGCCCCTGTGTTGTAAAAGACCCTGCCAGAGGAAACGTAACATTTTACAGTACTCTCTGCTGGTGACAGATCCAGCACACGTGGCTGCTGGGGCTCAGACACAATGAGAGAGAGATGGGGGGGGGTCGGGGTTTAGGTGTGGCTGCGATGACAAAAGTCAGGCCTGTAGGGTGAGGGTGGTTTCTCTCTAGGAGGTGAGTTTGATGATGACAAGATATCAAGGTATCAAACATCTGCTATTCAATGTCTTTCCCACCAGGATTTCACAAAAACGACAGAACCGATTTTCATGAAACTTGGTGGAAGGATGGGGGCGTGTGCGAAGAGTGGGGTCAAATCGAGGATTTAACATTCCCAGGTACTCATTTTTAGATCTTGATGAAAATGTCAGGCGTATTCAGGAGAGTGATGTCTAGGAGCAATTTGGTGCAACTTGCCTTGCTTGAGGTTTACGCTCTACTGAGAGTCAGTCTAATTTTAGATTGTGATATTACCTCAGATATGTAGCATACATATCTGAGGTAATATCACAGCAATAGCAATTAGATTATAATGTAAAACATCTAAAAGTTTGAGCAAAAGTTTAACTTAGCTACATATGAAGTAGAAGAAAGTTCCCCCACTCATTTCATGCTCCACTTTGCTCTCTCAGGTCATCCACCCTCCTCTGGCTTGGTTTTAGATGCTCTCTCCTTCCTGGCCTGCTGTGATTGTTTGGCGACAGACGCAGGTTTTTATTACGCGGTGGCAAGACCCGACTCCGACTCATTACGAAAGGGAGCGGGGGGGGAGGGCCGACGTGGGGTGGAGGTGGTGAAAGGGAGAGGGCCAGGGACTCGGATAAGTTCCTCTTTGTGCACACACAAGGAGGTAAAAGGCGGACTGTATGCGGCGGCTAGGGGGATCACTTCAGTGGCTCCACGGCTCCTGTCGCGTGGCCCTGAGGGCTTCCTTTGGTTAGCGCGCTCAGCCCTTCCCCGTCCACAGCCTCAGATTCGTGCCATACTGTACGGCCACCCATTGCTCCGCCGCTCGCCGACACACACGCTACACTGCTACACGGAGAGTAATTAGAAAGAGGCATACCACCTGTTGTTAAGTAATAACAGTGATTATGAAAGTCGGCACATTTACGTGCTCACTGTACTCCAGTTACTGGGGTTAATCAGGTTATGGGAAAGGTCAGGGAAAGGTCATGCTCCCTGATGATTTATGTCTTATACCTGCATCTCGCTGGCGCAGCAACAGAGAAACAATCCTCGCGTTTCTCTCCTGGAAACAAAACTGTTTTCTTCATGTTCTTACTTTCGCAGCAAAACTCTTCTTTTTAGATCAGTTCAAATGCAGCAGATGGAAAAAAAGCTATGGAGGAATTACTGAAGGTTACAGGTGACATGTGTTTTAGGTTAATGATTTATTTAAGAAATTCTTTAGCATGGAGAAACATTAAATTATTTCATCACCTAGGAGTTAATATATTGTGTTCAGCTGAGGTAGAATATAGGCTAATGATGTGCGTAATCTATCGAAAAAAACAATATCAGTTAGTATTACTATTGAGGCCCCCAAAAAAAGAACGATAAGGCTGTTTAATAGAAAAAGAGAAGTCATCAGATTATACCTAAATTATGTACAGTTATATAAATAGTTGCGCTAATGCATTCTTTAAATAATGAACTGCTGCCACGCTCTCTTACTATTTATTTCTTCATGGAACAAAAAATTTTAAAAAACATATTACAGACCATTTATGAATCACCTCTCCATCTTTTTCTTAAGTCTTAAACTGGAGAAACCCAGTGTTTTGAAAGACTGTGACATTCACGGCTTCCTTTTCAAGAGGGGACGTGTGGGCACATGTGGTCTGAATTACGTTATATGATGCAAAAACACTGTGGCAGAGAGAATCAATGAGCTATGAAGCTTTGCCGCGTCTGCTTCGGAATCCAATCATTCAATCCAGGAAACTCGGCAGTGTGCTGGGATTTTTTTTTGGTGCAAATGTTTAATGAGATGTCAGATGCATATAATCACTATGATTGAGGGTTGTCCGTTGTCTTTCACCTCGTCATCTCCAACCTTTCATGCAAGAGTATTCTTTAACTGACCTGAGCCTACAGAAGAGGTCCCAGGCGTCGGTGTGGGGATAACATGTCTCGCCTTTGTCTGTGAGCTTTAAGTATACGACGCCCAGCATGATAGTGGTGCTCCATACTGGCCTGCCACCCTCACCCTGCCTTTCAGCACCTTCGGGCCCACAGAAAGGGCCTCTTTGTTCAGCCCTGTGCTTGTGACGTCCATTCAGGACCATGCTTCCATTAGCAGCAGCCTGCCAAATAACCAGGGATTGTGATGGAGCCTAATACCCACTGCATATGTAGTATTTACTTAAGGAGGAATAGAAAATTGTCCCTCCCATGGCGTTCAGACACAAGACCACTTTTATAACTCACACTCAGCCTTTTACCAGCCTGATGCACTGATTGATTTCAGTAGCTATGTTACACCTTGGACTTAGATTGTCCCTAAAGATTATAGATGTACTGATAGTTTGAATAATTATTTCAATATCAGATTGTTGACTAATGGATTTTCTTTTGGTATGCAATTGTGCTGACATCTTATAATCGTGTTTCCTTTCTGCGAAGCCTGGATTTCTTTCCCAAATTTTTTTAGTTTTAAAATATCCATAATTCAGATTTAATGAAAATAATAATTTCTTTAGGTCTGATGTCAAATAGCTGATCAGCAGTAGCAGCTTGATTTAAAAGCCTCTCTCCAGCTGTACAACCGTACATCAAGTCAGGATTTTAGTGGAGCCAGCAGACTGCAATGTACATTCAAGAAATTCATATTTTATTAGAGTACCCCCAAATGGTGTTTTATTGCACATGAAACACAATCCTGTATAAACATAATGAAAAGTAAACTTGAATTTCCCAAAACTTTCCCAAAAGGTGACACCCTGGATTTGATTTTACCTGTGGTATTTTTCCACATGGGCCAGCCCGATATCCCATGGTCATGTTCAAAAATAAATTATGCCCGTCTTTTGCTTATTTTTCTTGGATACAGCAGATTCTCTTATCATGGCGTCCCCCTTTACTCACAATATGAATTGAATCCAGGTCCTGCATTCAAACATCTCTCAGAGACAGATTGACCCGCTGAGGCAAAGTCTACCAGTGTATGGAAATAAAACAATATTCAAACATCACTTTTAAAATAAACATTTGTACTTGGTGGACGTAGCTGGCAAACGCTCCCCTGCGCCGTCTCTATTTGAGGAAATCCAATACATGTGTCCCTTTATATGTTCATGGATTATAATGAGGCCATGAAACATCAAATCATCAGAGCAAAAGACCCATAAACTCACTGGTTTCTATTTAGAATCAAAAAATAATCTACTCCACTGTTTTAAATCAAGGGGCAAAACAGCAGGTTGCAGAGACATTTGTGAAGCTATCAGTACAGTATAAGAAAGGTAATTCAGGGAATTATCAGGGAAAAGATGAGATACGTTAAAATAAGTTAGATTAAAGGAGTTGTAATAATACAGCAATAAGAACTCAAGTTAATGGCTAAAATTTAACAGTAACTTAAATGTTATATATATTTTATTTAACACATTTCAAATCAACAATCACAAAGTTTATTATCTGTTTTTAAAAGTATGTACAGAAAAGTGTCCGACAAGAGCATCAGCGTTCCATTCATCTATCCATTCCTCCGTCCGCCCCCCATCTAAGATCATACATTTTTGCTGAGTCACTGATTTGAAACATGGTGGATGTAGTAAAGACAGTAAAGCAGCAACTGCTTCAGAAAATGAAACAAGAACTTCCTGGTCCTGTTCCAGAAATAAAAAAAAAGCATCATTCAAAATCTCACTTGTAAAACTCACTCAACTAACTATACTAATAAGTGGCCTTGAAGAAGTTTTAATTGTCATTAGATGTATATTTTTCTATTTTTCTATGTGATTTTTATGTATGATTTATTTTTGCCACTAAAGGTGGCTGGTCTATGTTGAAAAGACTGATACCACAATCTACAGCTGAAATCAGAGCAGACCTTAAATATCTTTAAAAAGTCACAGTCTTATATGATTTTTCTTTTTGTGTTATTATTATTATTATTATTGGCCACGTATGGGGCAGAGTAAGTGGATTTGCAGTGGCTGATAAACTGTTAGCATAGCCACACCTAGAGTTTGAAGAAAGTAAGAAGCATTACACGCACAAGGCTTTGCTCAGGGATTAACATCAGCTAATGACTCCTGCCTATCTGGAGAAAGTGAGAAACAGAGAAGAACAGGGCTCATCTCTGTGAAGACATGAATGACTCAACACGGCATCTTCCCTGCCGCCCCATTTGTTTTCGTTTACCACAGCCTGTTATTTTCCACGTTTACAGCCTTTCTTGTTTGCTCCAACAACTTGACTTTCATTGAATTTCTAGGGAAAACAAACAAGGAGAAAGGGCCTCATAAATGGACTCATTCTTACCATTTCTTTTAATAGAAAAAAAAAAGAAATGGTTCCAAGACGGGAAACCCTGCCCATCTCTGTTTTTACTGGAAGTCCGTTCAGGTGTTTTGTTGCACAAATGTTGACTCATTTGACAATATCACGACTCCATCTCTGCATGTTTCAACCACTTATACTCTTATAACAGTAACTTGTCATTCTCTTATCTTTATAAAGTGGAAGCAAACACCATTGGTAGTCACGTATCTTTATCCTGATTAAATCTATCCTTTAAAAATATCTAAACCAATTGTACCACCAGCACTTATCCTGTCAAGTATGGCATTAAATTGGTAAAGACCACATGACACAACCACCCACTTATTTGGACATTTTCTGTAAATATCTGCTCTGTTAATAAATGCAGAACAAATTTAGTCATATTTTCTTGTGAATTGTAGATGGTGGTTAAACATAAGCTGCCTCATTCAAACCTGGGCATTCACCACCGAGGAATATTTTGGTTCGTTTTCAAGACCTTTCAAACGGTGAAAGAAAAGGAGTGTGTTTGTTTATTGGTGGTAACTGGCTTGGTAGCCCCGACTGTCAGACGTTAAAATTAAGCCTTGTTTCACATGGTTTTTTTAACGTCTGACCACTGCGGTGTGTCCAGCATGCTCGGTTATAAATCTTGCAGGTAGGGAGATGCCATGCATGTATTAATTTTTCAGGCCCACCGCACACCTTTCCACAGGCGTGCACCGAAAAAACAAGGAGTGTGGTCAGTTTTTCCAGTCTGGCCTAATTAAAGGGGAGGAATATGGAACATGTGTCCTGTTCTTACAAAGGCCTGCAGCAACCAAATACATCACCAAGATCAACACATGTTTCAACACCCAACAGCCATCTCATTGTTTACCAAGGACCATGTGTTTAATGGAGAGAGGGTTGACTATTAGTACAGGTTATTGAATTTAAAACTGTGTATTTAAGGTCCTGTTGATATTTAGATTTAAAAATATTATTTTATATTGTTATTTCCTTCCTTGGTTTTTGGTGTCAGCGTCATTGCAGCAGTCCAGATGTGGCACCAGTAACTAATTATAGACAATAAATAACAAACATTAAAAAGTTGTGATCATTATGTTGGACTTATTATGAATAAAATCAAACGTCCTGACAATGAAATAAATACATTATGAAAACATTGGATGTTGGGCCTGACTTTTAAGGGGCATCAGTGGCATTTGTGTCTTTTACATCACAAAATGCCAAAATGTGATTTTTACAGACAACATTTAAATTAAACGTTTCATTTGTCAGTCATGTTTTAGAAAAACTGCTAAACATCCATTGTAATCGTCTGTAAATGTACTTGACTGTGACATGGCTTGTTAGGTGATAAATCTGTCCGTCATTCTAATTCAATATTAAAGGTTCAGTGTGTAGAATTTAGTGCCATCTAGTGGTAAAGTTGCATGTTGCATTATTACATTATTATAAATATTCTATGTAAAAGATAGTTATAGTGCATTTAATAATCCTTCAACAGGGAAATAAACATGAGGAATTGTAGAGTAAATATAAGAATCATCACTTAAACCATTTCCCTAATATGTGTTGTATAAATCACATTTCAGAAAACATTAATTCATTGAAATTAACATATTAAAATAAACTGCCAATAAACCAACAGTTGAAAACATTAAACCAGTTAAAGCAATACTACATCAGCAATTTGCGAAATAACATTTTCTTCATGATACATCGCAGCCAAAAGGTGCGTTTCTGAAGCAACAGGGGACTCTGTGGTGTTTCTTTGACTTTGCAGCAGCTTTTAACCCATAATAAGTCTATTCACACAATAATTACTACATGGGAATACCTTGGGTAAACTGCTCAACACCAATCAAAAACAATCGGGAGGTCACAGTAAATTCCTGCCTCTCCGTAAGCATTTGGGAACAGAGGTTTCTCAGTGAGAGTTTCAGTCTCATCTGCCAGAAAGCCCATCAGGAGCTGGAAACCAGACTGCTTTCTCAGGAATCAGGAGCAATGGAGACGGAGGTGGCAGGAGCGAGCACACCTCAACTCCTCTAAATGTAATTAGCCTGGGATATCTTGACGCTCTCCTGCGGACAGGAGCCTCTGCTGTTCTGATCACAGCGTTAACGTAAGAGGAATTAGGGGTTTGGGGAAGTTGCATCAGTCTCAGGAGACTGTTACAAAGATCAAGAGAAAATAGTTTTCGGAGAGCTGAAAGAGTAAGGCCGTCTTTTTTTAAGGTATTTCACTCGTGAATTCAGAAGGCTTTAAAGTCACTGAATTCAGATCGTGTGAAAATGAATGCTTTTTTGAAAGCTGAGTCACGTCAGCGCAAATCCTGCGTTTCCTTCATAACCCATTCAGAGAAGGGTCGAATCATATTTGAGCCTCGCTGTGAAGCGAGCAGTATCCCATACCCATGATGAATGAGGCTCCTAGCAGGATGGTGGCAGGGAGGACAGCTCCAATGTTATCGCACAGCACCCTGAAGCACTACACTTCTGAACGCCCGCTCACCTGGGACGGCTCACAACATTAGGGCCTTCATCAATCACACCTAAGCCACTTTTCCACAGGCTTGGGATATTGGACAGGCTTGACCCAGCATTAAACAGGGGAATGATCCCGAAATATGACCTCAAGTTCTGTCATTGTTGTGGTAGATAAGAAAGCGTTTAAGTGCAATGCAAAGGCAGTGTCACCGTGAACAAAAAACTTCTGTATCATTTCCCAAAACGAGGGAAATGTTTGTCTTTTTTGACGAATGAAGAAAAGTTAGAGGCAATGCAAATAAAAGCTAAATAAACACCTTTCTTTATGATCATGTGGAGCAGTAATGGCAATCGTTACTCAAACAGGACTTCTCGCAATTCTGTAGACTGGAGAAATGCAGATTTTATACAAGGCACATTAAACCTTTACAAACCTACTTCTCTGTGCCATAATTACTCTTTGGGGACTCCCGGTGCATTTTCATAGAGTCACATTATACCTGCTGTTGCCGGACGTTTTCAAACTCGAGCAATCAATGCAGAGTTAATGAACCAAGTCCTGGGGCTCCTGTAGCCCACTGGAGGCACACGCTGAGAGGCCCCAATACCTGAGAGATCCATTTAAGGGTGAGATATTGCGAGCGGAAAAGCCCGTTGGTAGCCAGGCCACGGGTTATAGCGATCCTAACAATTGGGAGAAAAGCACTGCCAATCATTCAGGGGTCCACATGCGCAGTAACACTGTCAACACACAAGGGAGAGCAGGCCCCCTGAGGGCCGGTCATGGGGCAGAGCCGGTGCCAGAGCCTCTCACCTTCTCCCATAAATCCTTACGATCTGAACTCCCACTGAATGTTGTGGGAAGGTCAGGTGTTTGGCGCGCTCTCTGGGGAGGTCAGAGTTGTCCCGTGCTCCCCCCTTAACTGAGGAAAGGACCCAAACTTTTGACCTCTTCAAATGCATGCTACTGGTTTCATTAAATATTTAGCAATCGATCCCAAATAGGAGTTAAAGTTGTTTGGGATCAATCTACCAAAATCATGACTGAATGAGCAGAAACGCTGATTAAGAAGAAACAAAAAAAGATGTTGCTTTTGGATTCTCTGCTAGAAAGCCATATGTTGTAGAGGATGTCCATTCTGTACCATGTACATCAAATGATGCTTGTTTGCTCTGCAGTGTGTTTTTAATAAATCATGATAGTGAACTGTGGTATTTGTTGGAACTGTGGTCTGTAATTAACAAGTTGCAAAAGCAACAAAAACAAGGGGTTTGATTCCCGCTTGTACCACCAATGGCAAAGCTGAAACACAAAATGCACTTGTGTTACTTCTACTCCATAAAACCTTCCAACAAATGGCCAAAGTACCCAAATGAAGCTTCCAGCACACTGTGGTACATTGTGGTAAACTGCTGTGAGCAAGGTGCGCTGTGGTATTTGGCCTCTGGTTTCTCTAAGGGATGGAGCGTGCCTGTCTGCTGCTTCGGCTCCGCGGCAGAGGGAGAATAGGAGGGTGAGCAGCTGTTTGGCTTGGCCACGTTTGGGACGTGTGTACTGCACTACAGTTAGCTGGATAGGTGGATGTGGACACTGGAAGTTGGCATGGTTCAAACAAGCTCATTATGACAAGCACACAAGCTGCACCACACACAGATTAACACACACAGACATTCACACAACACTTGTGGTGGATCCATTCCCAGAATGCTTTGGACCTGAACCAGCTGCATGTACTGGGGTAGACTGTATGTAGGTTGACCGTTTGGTTTGGCATTGCCAACAGTCTGGAAACATGTCACGTGACTTCTGGAAAAAGTGGTTCCCACCAGCCTTATGTCCACATGGCAGACTGAGACATGGGCGATAGAACGTGGTACAGACTGAGTCTATTACAAGCTCCAAAACAAGGTAGGAAATTTTAGCAGAGGGTGGTTATGTTAATTCATACTTTAATGTCTGACACAGTTTTTCTGCCTTCAAATTCAGGTCTCCCCACTGCTTTGTGGCTTTGTGTTAGCTATAGACAATCATCTTTAATGAGCTATTACAAGAGGTGATTAGCAGATTATAAGACTGCTATGTTACACCCTGTTAACATGCCTAGAGCGTTCAGGTGACCCAGCAAGGTGACAGTTCACCTGAGCTGATAAAACAGGTCCAAAGAAACACTGGCTTGTTACCTTTAGAGGGATTTAAACCCGCAGACTTCCAGGGGCCAGCAGTGACACTGACAGCTTTATAGAGGCATGACACTGGCAGGACCGAAATAGTAAAAGCGCTAAGACAACATGCAACTTAGGAAATAATGATTCCACCGGCAAGTACGGCAAGTTTGTATGTGTGTGTAAGCGCAAGCACACGTGTGTAAGAGCCAGGATGTGGCATACAAATACGTAGAAACCTCCATGTCTATATGCTTGTGTTGACGAAGGAGGTGCCTCCTCTGCAGTCTGTTTATGAATCTATGTAGTGGAGAGTGTCAGAACATGTCATGTTTGCTTCATCAACACAATCCTTCATCTCCTCTCTGAATTGATCCAAACCACAAGCGGTTCCCGTGCTTCCACACATCAAGAACAATGATCTACATCCAAACGACTCAACACAAAGTCAGAGCCATGTATACACACACAGAGAAGAAAATACAAACTGGTGGTAAAAAAAAATAAAGACTGATGTCAGTCACAGGCACGTTTGTGCTGACACCTCCTGGGTGACACGCTGCTGTTTGCAGGCCACTGCTCCAGTGTCAGTAAGCTACAGTAGCACGGCCACAGAGGACAAAGACGGCCTTCATGTGGTGTTCACTCAGCCCTGGAGACTACTTCTGGTTTTGTGTGTCTGGAAATGAGAATGTGAGGTGGCAGTGAGACGCCATCGACACAAAATCAAGCGCATGGAGTTACTTACAAACCTGACATTTACTGGAGTTTACGCTGTCTTTCTTTCCCACTGCTGCTTCACCACATATTGCCTGTCCCTTCACTTCAGGATGGGATAATTGCAAAGGAGCAAAGGCACAGAGGTATTTCTCCAACAAGCAAATACTGACTTCCCTCAATAGGATATGGTTTCATCTTTCAGTAAATTCTATAATGACGACGACAAGGCCATCGCCAAGGTAACTCTCCATTTCAACAAGTAACGGTTTCAATTTCTGCAACAGGAAACCGCCTCTCCAACTCCAACATCACTGAGGAGGAAATATTAGTTCCTAAATAAAACATAATTCCATCTTGAGGCTGAGCCTGGAGACTCTGCGAAAACAGATGTTGTCTTGTCATGTTAGCAATACCACACGTGAAGCTGGGATCCATTTCATTCTGTTCTCATAACGAGAGGATTTCACCTCCTCCGTCCGCCCTCTCCCACTTCAGTTTGTGTTGAAATGGAGCCGCATTCCACACACACACTGTCTCCTTAATTTGCCAGTCTGATTTGAGGCCTGGTCTTGGGATGACAATATTAATTAAGGGCCAATTAAAGTAGTGCAAACAAAAGCTCATATTCATATTTTCTCTGCAAAAGTAACCATATTAACACAGATGTGAGGCAAGGAGTGGCCCTGTGGGCAGACAGGAGCTGGAAGCTGCGTGTAATTAAATAACATGACACCTCTCGGCGCGCTAGCTCCACGTTGGATCCCTGCACAACACAAGACACATTCCACCACATTAGTTTATGTGTTTTAGAGTCAGTCAACCCTCAGCCATTGTTAAAGCGTGACCAGGCCACCAGAGTCGGAGTGGAATAACACAAACGTCCAAACATATAACGTGACTGACAAGTCGGATTCTCCTGCACATGGCTCGGCGGCTTATTGTGGGGCCAGAAATGTATTTCTATCAGGAGACTTATATAAAAACAAATTAGAATTAAATGTACTTAATTTTGAACAGAGGAATTGATTTTAGAGCCCAACAGGAACCATGATGCCATGGAAGCAGTCGAATGAATCAGATGTTTGGATATGATTGAAACTTCCCCCTGGAGCATAGACAGTGGTGGTGATGATGAGGAATAGGGCATTACGTTGGGACATCCCATAGAGGGTTTCTGATTGGGACAGTTGAAGGGGATCACTCATTGAACAGACAGCTGAATGGATGGAGGGGCGGAGAACATTTTAAACTTTGACAGCTTATGGGTGATTGGCTCAAGGCAAAGCGAGAATGAGCTGGTGGAGCCTGGAGAGATATTTTCTATGGAGTGTCGTCTGTATTCATTGGCTTCGAGTCATATAAATTAATTTATGTCACCACATTTCGGTGGATTGCAAGATTTCAGTACAGAGAACCCATGACATGGCTGTAATTCTGTGTTGTCATTGCTGGACTGAGTTTTCTTAATGCCTAGACTATACACACCATCAGTGGACCGTGACCCAACTTCTCTAGGAAGGTCCAATACGTTTTCAATAAAAACCTTGAAAACAGGGCCCAGTCAGATTCTCATTAAAAACACATGAGGGCGAGCAGATGCTGAGAGAATCCCCTTTCTCGAGACACTTGGAATGATTCGGTCCCTTTGGTCAGGCGGTTGCCTCGCGCAGCTATCTTTTTCAGGTCAGTCCTTTTGAAGTTGTCCCCCAAGAGAAGTTCAGGATCCGTCAGAGCTCTTCCGCTTCTCTTTTCCTTTTCTCTTGATCTCGGCCCAGCTGAGACATCTCTTGTTCTGTCTCCGGAAGTGATAGTGGGATGGAGGGGGTGGAAGCTGTTGCTCTGGCTGAGAGAGAGAGACGGGCTCCATGGTGCTGAAATGCTGTCTGAGCTTGTGCAGGGCTCAGCTCAGGAAACACTGAGTGTCCTAATTGAAGAAAGGTTACAGGCTTCTGGTTGTCCGCCCACGCACCAGTGACAGTATTCGGAACAGTTTGGATTGATAAGACACCTAGTATCCCAACGGCCTTCCTCAATATGTTATTGTATCAGAGTAAAGAGCTCCAGGGACCAGTTCAGATTGTTATATCCATTCAGTTTCAGCAAACCCAGTGAGCTCAGACATTATTTTAATGGGCAAAAGTAAATGTCCAAAGTCAAAACATGAATTTTAGAGGTACAGTATTTATGCAGTGTCTGGTATACCTTGGCATGGCCATGCAGAGCGTGTCTGTTTTAAAATTATGTTGCTGACATGTTGGGCCTGAATGGACCCACTAGGCTCTACCCTGACTAACTGGTCCTCTTTTCTGTCCATCGTCCCCAATGTTTCATCAGGTTCAACGCTGCACAGTTCCTGTTATGCTTAATTAGTATATGACTACAGAATCATAACATGAGCCGTGTCAGGTTTCTGCCGCACAAAATGCTCGTTTCTTAAACAAACTGTTGGTGGAAAAGTGTGGTTTTAGAATGGAGGTGAACATAATGAGCGTGATGGTGGTTGTAGGTGCAGTGGGCGGTGGTTGGCAGCCGTGCAGCCCCTGTGGGTTTGGAGGTCCCATATGTTTATGCTTTTGTCAGACACTGTTTTGGCCTCCAGGCCAGGCCACTGGAGGACCTCTCCTGGCTGCTGCTCGTGCTCCTGTCTACTGCAGTGGCTGCTCCATGATAAATAAGCAGCTGTAGGCCTGGACCCACGTTCTGCGTAGTCTCACCCAACCTACTGTAAATGAGGGTGGAAGCTGCCCCAGCACACTTACAGCTTGCCACACTTACTGTGTTACACAACACTGGCTGAAGACTGCATTATGCTCGCCATACACAGTAAATCTCCTGTGGTTCACACGTCGATGCGGATTGTCTCCATTTTTGCATTTACCACATCATATATGATGTGAAAGGTGGCACAATCCAAATACTTTCATTTGTTACTGTATCGTTTAAGCCGACAATAAGGAGAATTTTTAAAACCAAACAAATGCAGAATGCCAGAATTCATTACATTAATGCACCAAAGAGAAATTAATTCAAATAATAACCAGGTAATTACGATCCACATAAGCTATGAAAACAATGGGACCAATAGAAGTGGGGGCAGAAACTTTTGACTCTTTAGATGCACAGCCTGCAGATCCACACTCCCCCAGTAACCCAGGGTACTTCTATGCTTCAGAGAATTATAAAAACTTTAACATCAGCAGAGGAGCCTCGGTCACGGCGCTGAGTCTGGCCCTTTTTTTTCCTGACAGATATAAACACACAGATATAAGTCAGCTCCTCACAGTCAGGGGTTCATATTCAGGGAAGGCCCGCAGCTGGCTGAAACCACAAAGCAGTCATATAATGCACATAGAGTGTAAAAGCCAGTCAAATGGACCCTGGAAGGCACCTTGGGTACAGTTCTCTTTCAGCTGAAGTTTAGAAAACTCCTCCGGCTGGCTGTGCGCCTGACCTGGTTTCATAACAGGTCCTGATGGCCTCACTTTTAAAACTCTGCAATCAACACTTTAAGTGGTCATATTAGGCTTTTTCTGGTTTTTCCTCTCTCTGTTTTTGTGCACATAAAACCTCTGCTAAGTTAAAAGGCCAAAGTCTTTCTCTCTTACATGTAACACTGCTCCTAAAGTGCCTTAATGTGCCTAAGTGTTTCTATTCCTTTTTTCCGTAAAGCTTCTATGTCACCATGCAACATCAAACAAGCCCACCTCGCGGTTAGTTTTACTGAAACTGGTGAGGCAAGAACCAATATTGTTACCGTGGCTACAGAGGTTTAACTTACCAGGAGGCCCCTGGGTCAGGAATGTAACATTTCTGACAAGTTCTGTACGCAGCTGAAGAGAGGTGAGATGATCAGCTGACCAATCAGATGAAACCAAGAGCTTAAACGGACTCTATGTATGGCATATGACATAATAATGTGTATCTGGAACTTTGCTGCAAAAACTAATCTAGTAGAGCAGCAAATTATGATTATGAACCTGTAAATGGCCAAAATGTGGGCACATTGAAATAAATTGATTTGTGAAAACATATTGTGTTCTTCTCTTCATGTGACATTTACCCTCCTACTGTATTTTAAATGCTTTCCAGATCAATGAGTACAAAATGTCAGTGTGAACATGAATTCCAACAATAGGAATACATCTCTGTGTCTTTGTGACACAACCTGAGAGACATGTGCCAGATCTCTTGGACTTAGCCCACAGCCTCCATTGGGGTCCAGGAGATAGTCCAGACACGACCCTGCTAAAGGGTTGTAATCGTGGAAAACCTTGCAAGAGCAGGTTACACTGTAAAAATATCAAAATGCATCAGATACAACCCATCCCCTCCCATTGGCCCTTTTGTCAAAGCTATGCCGCCAAGACACATGAACGTGTGCTGACTGACAACTGCTAGAAGCCGACTTTTCCGTGACTTGCTCCCGAACTTCTGACTGTTTCTGCTTCAGCGGCATCTGCCTCACCCCCTCTCCGGCTTGTGAAGAGCACAGGCAGGGTGTGCACAGGCCGGACGGTAAGACACGGGTACAAACAGGTCCGCCAGCGAATCATTTCATTCAGTCCAAATGAAGTGATCCAAATGAAATGATTGGTTGTGTGTGAGACAGTCCTGTAAGAACCACAGACACTGACTTTCACATCACAACTCTTTATATCAGGGATGTGAGGAGGATTTCAACAAATCTGATCAAAAGTGTTTCTGAAGCAACTTACCAACCCGACCATGTGAAGCTCTAGATTCTTCCTTCCTTCTATTCCCATGAACATCTTTCCATTTATGATGTTCTTTATATTCTTTACATCTTTTACTGATCTGCCTTGGCACGAGTATGAAATTGAAGCTGGCTATATTCTTTATTATTATTACTGGTCTTTGTCTCCTTTGTTCCACTTGTCCGGCATCAAACCTCAACATCTGGTGCTTGATCAGCTGAAAACTTTATGATTGTATTCGTGTGTTGTCCTGCATGCGTGTATGCGTGCACACACTTGCTGCCTGTGAGTATTTACATGTGTACGCTGGAGGAAACAGGGCCTCCAGGAATTTGATACACCATCCCACTCAGGAAGAGAGCCCGAGTCGGACACCAGATAACACCCCAGTAGAGCTAGGCGCTGGATGTTTGGTTAAAGCCGCATGCATTATGCATGCCCTCTCACTGTAAAAGTACACATGTGTCAAAAGGCTCCCATCATCATCACTCCACTCGACAGATCCGCTTCCATGCTACAGGGGTCCCTCAAGGAGACCTGGGCTCAATACTGGAGGGGAAATCAGTGGTGACACTAATGAGGCCGTAGAAAAGTTCTCTGAGATCCAGTCAAAATCTCTTTATTCATAATATTCAGAGGGGTTTAACTTCAGATTGATTTCATCTGTCAAACAATCCATTCAAGTCAGTTTCAGAGAACATGATGTACTAGAAAAAAATACAATATTTTGGCAAGACAAGATCATCTGATGTATCCTCTCGTGAGGCCCAAAGAGACATATCTTGTTATTCTCGCTCCCATCTTCCCTTACATCTGCTCACTTCCTCTTGGGGTCATCTGATGGCTTATGTCTCAGCTTGTTTTAGTTAACAAAACCTTCTTCGCGTCAACTCGCCCTCACAGGATTTTTATCTGTGGTGTCACAGAAGACACAGAAGTTGCCACTGGTCTTCTCCAGTTGAGCTGAAGTGGGAAACCTCTCTCCGACAGGCCGTCGCCTTTGACCTGCAAGTAGCAGGAAGAGGAGGAAGAAGCCGAGGTTTGACCCTCAGGGGGCCGTTCGCAGACAGAGGAGCAGGAGTGCTGGAGGAACATGTGTGGTTTTGATATCCACCATGCTGCTGAACAGGAAACAGAGGTGAGTGGTGTGGGGAATCATCTGTTGATCATCTGGGATAATGGGCCCATAAAGGGTATCACCTGCACCCAATAGAAAACCTGAACACAACAGTTTTACAGTGTGTGAAAATAAGAGCATTTTACTACGTTTTTCGTAATGGACACATTTTGTAACTGTGACATCGGGTGGAATCTCTCCACATAAGGGACTGAATGTTTTATTCTTTATAAAAGAATTTAGAATATAGATGATCTATGATTGAGCTCACTTAATTCACTGCACAACTGTAAAATATAAAACATTGAAATCATCTGCAGAGTTACTGCAAAAAAACAGGTTTGTTTGAGTATAAAAAAAATGATGGATGAGCTGAAAATCCTTTGAATATTCAGATTTTTATATGCTAGCTGTGAAGCCATGTCTCGGTGTGAGGTTGCTTCTATTTTAGTAGCAGTCAGGGAGGTTCGGGGGCTGCAGCAGACAGTGTGGCGCTTGCGAGTCCTAAGCAATGTTAGCCTGGCTGCGCTGGCCGAAGGGTTTTACACCTGAATGTGAGAGGGCCTGGGGACGTCGGAGGCTTGTAAGCCAGAGGACCCCCTACAGAGCCTGCCCCAGCCTCAGCTGTGCCTGCCTCCACAACGCCTGTCAAAACAGGGATTTCTTTTAGTGAAGGGGCTGTAAGCGAGTCGCGGCTCTGACAGTGATGAATGGCCTTGTCCATCGAATATGAAATTGCGCCCGCAAAAAAATGACAAACCGAGATAACTTTATTTGCACAACGGAGCTGACAATAAATACAAATTCAAACTCAACACCTGATGAATTGGCACATGCTAGGTGCGCCATATATACTCGCAACTGAGTGTAAGTGATCTGCGCTCTGAAATGAATTCTCCTGGTGATCCTGTGGGGAATAAAAGAGCTAAAAGAGCAACACTGTGGTTTTCTGGCACATAATAGCCCGCTTGCTTTCTGTGAAATGGTTATGGGCTGTGAACAGCAGCTTTATTGATTTTTGCGAGGCGGTTGATATTGTAATATCTAGAACAGTCCGTCGTATCTGTTTTCAAGGGTTTCAGCCATGTCAGCCAAAGTAAACAAGTTGAGTGAGGCAGTACGGGGGGGTGGGTTTGCAGGGGGTGGGGTCGTGTTGTTGGTTGTGACACATGCAGATCTTGTCAGGATCAGGAGGAGCATGTCGGGGTGATGACAGGGCAGAGGTGGCCAGGAAAACCTGATCCCTTTCCTGAGGGAGGACCAGTGTGCTGTGGCTTCCTGTTTACTGGGACAAAGCGACGGTGTACCTCAAGACGCTGTATCACCTCCACCGTCCCACGTCAAGCCACATCACCTCCCACTCCACCCCGTCCAATCCCAACCTCCACTACCGCTTTGATTTCCAGCCAAAGCAAACAGCGGACCGCTGGCAGCCGCGGTCCCCGTTCCCATGGCGACGGCGCACAAGGGCACAGCGTCGGCCTTGATGATTCTGATCTGCAGGAACAGACAAAGAGGCCAATTCATAGCCAGCCGAGCACAGATTTTTTGATTTTCTGCTGGACACTAGGCCTGAATACACAAGAAAAAAAAATGCAGCAGCGTGCAGGACTTATCACAACCAATCAACCAAGTGATATTAACACATCCTGTCACTCGGAGGGGACCTGCTGAACAAAGACGGCACTTGTCATGGTCGGATGGGACCATTAATGGGGGTGTAATGGGGAAGGATACAACTTCAGCGAGTGTAATTAACTCTGTGTGCTGTTAAGAGAGTCCATGCTGAGTCTGGTCTAAAAATACAGTATGTGTTCTCACAGGGAGTAAGCACCGGTGCAATTTATGAGATGGTTTTAATTTATTCGTCCACTTAGTAGCTTTCTGAAGCGTTTACACCTTTTACAAGGATTTGTTTTCATCTTGGTATTTCAAAGTCATTTCTATCGATTAGAATCAGAATGCTTAATGAGCACATTGATTCTGTTTGATTGAGCTGTGAGGTGGGATTTGGTTTTAATCTTAAATTCTATTTTGGTGGATGCACCATAGACTGTTTATAAAGATGGACGATGTCTCCACTTCCTCCCACTATTCAGAATCAAAGCAAACATATTTCGTACACGAACACCACAATCGTACGCATTTGGAGACAGAGCCTTCGCAGTAGCAATCAGGACATGGAGCCGTTCTAGTTAGCTCCTGTGCTACACCAATCACGAGTCAGTCTCAGCTGTCAATCAATCAGTCAGCATCGAATCGCTAATTTAAACCAACCTTACCAAAAGATTTGATTCGGACATCCATCTGTTATTAAAACTACCTAAAGTGACAGAAACCAAAAATGTATTTGATGTGTATTTTGACTTTTTAGTGTAGTTCATGTCCCATCAACTAACAAAGAGGAGGCACGGTGTTTGACCTATACTGCAGCCAGCCACCAGGGGGCGATCAAGATGTTTTGGCTTCAAATTTGGGAAGGGGAAGTTCCATCTTTACATACAGTCTGTGGGATCTACGTCAGTGTCACCCTGAAGTGTCTATTGATTACATGTGTGTTTAGTCTTTTGCATGGATGATTTCCTACATCACAAATAATGGAACAAATGAAAGTAAGTTAGATCGAATAAAAGTAAACATAGCATAACCCAAACTTTGTCGGATAACTGCTTTGATGCTCAGCACACAAATCATATGAGATATTAAGAAAGAAACGTAACATCAGGTAACATTTGCATGAATTATGTGTTTTGATTGGGTTCATTCTGCTTCTGATTAAAAAATATTAAATGTGCAATACAGACTATTATTTTACTAAAATAGGGTCGATAATGATTTTAATTCTGTAGTTGATACACTTCTGCCAGTTTCTGTTTTCAGGGCCAGTTGTATGAACCTACTGGAAGTGACCCAGATCTCCCAGACCATAACATGTTTCCCCAAATTCTTTAATACGGGTTATGTGAAGTCCAAGTTTAATGTAAGTGTGTCTAAGTACTCAAAAGTAATTTATTTCTTAAATATCATTTAAGTCGATTTGCCACTGTGGAAACCAGTAGACGATAATGGCTAAAATGCTCTTGTGCCATCAACCTTCTTTTGCAATTAACCACAAGTCAAAGCACTTTCTATTAACGCCTGGGGGAAAAGGGCTGAGCAATGTGATCTGTAACTCAGACAATTTGTGCCAAATAAAACCTGAATAAATCAAAGCCATATTTCAGCGTTGCCTCACCGAGATGTAAATCTGGGGCTCAGAAAGGCTATGCAGCCTCGCCCTGGGACTGGAGGTAGTGTGTTATTGTTGATTAAAATGGATTAAGGGTGAGATTACAGTCTGTCTCCTCCCAAAGTCCGCTCTAAACTAGCCCAGCGCCAGCAGCCCGGGTCACTCTGAAGAGAAATAGGCTCAGTGAGAGAGGCTCTTTCAAACCAGGTCCACAGTCTGTCTGACTGAGTGTGGTTTCTCGTGACACAGGGGTCTTTTCTTTTTCATTGCAGAGGGCTTGATTGAGAAAGGAGGAGGAAGAATGAAGGGAAAAAAATGAAAAAGGAGGAGAGGGGGCCTTTGCAACATACAATAGAAGCGAGAACTCATCACAGACCCGGAACGATTATGTTCACACATCTTTATATCATGCACACAAGAAAGTGGCAACAGCGAGTCTAAAGATAAATGAATGAATGAATGAATGATAAATATAACAGGATTCTAGGATCTACTGCCGTATGAGGTTGTACCGTAGACTGTTTAGAAAGACGGCAACATGACCTCTCCCCAAAAAGTGAGGCCAAAGCGTTTCAATTTCCCCCTGGTGGCTGGCTGCAGTATAGATCGCAAGTCCCACCTCCTCCATGTTAGTGGTTGGGACAGGTTTCTACTATTTTATGTAGTTCTTATCTGGTTATTTGATATAATAAATGTGAAACATTATGATTGGTTGCGTGTGTGTATCGGCCCCCTCCCCTCATCACTACTGCACAGACTGTCTCCAAATGACATCATCACTGCAAGATGGCAGCCGTCGTGTCCGCGATATTTTGGCTTTATTTCTGGAATATTGGGAGGAAGTGCAGACGCTTTGTCCATATATAGTCTATGGGTTGTACTTTGGGCTATACTGTTTATACTCAAACAAACCTGTTTTGGGCTTTGAATTAAATGCTAACATGCTCCAATTGACAATGCTAACATGCTAATGTTCAGCGGTTAATATTCAGCATGTTCACCATCGTGTTTGCATGCACTAATCAGCCCTGAGCACAAAGAGCACCTGAGACATTTGGTCATAGAATTTTTTTATTTTGAGCCGACGTCAGCCGGGCCGATCTGTCCAGTGGTTGTCAAAGCATTTTACTCAACGTACAGTACACCCCTAATGTGAACCTCATGTTGGCACTAGAGGTAAAGTCGGCGGATCACCAAAACCTTAGGACTGTTTGCACAAAATTGAATCTCTATCCATCCAAAGGCTGTTGAGATATTTCAGTCGGGGCCGGCCCACCAACAGACAGACATTATCTCAGAGCCCCCAACGACAGCGTGGCTCAAAAGTCCAAAGGCCAACTTTCTTTATTCAAGGCTGCACGCACAGAAGCTCCACCAACCTCTCCTTCTGATGGGTGTGAAATGCAAAAGAGTTGCCGCTGATCCCACTCTTAGTCCTCGTGCAGATTTTTAGATATATAGTCATCGGTTTGATTTGCTGGTATGTACAGTACGGTCCAGTGCCAGCATCTCCACCCTGAGAGACAGATTAAAGGTTTAGTCTGAAAGAACTGAATTCAATGAAAGTGAATTAAGACTCTCGCTCTACAAGTACACGCGAGATCATGTCTGTATCAGTACCAAGTCTTTTTTTTATAGCAAAGGTTACAGTTATAACACAGCTCTAATAACACACTGTAAAACTACTGCTGCTTGAGATTCTGTGTATTTTAAGAGTATCGTCATGTGATTTCAGGTCCATTTAAGATAACACACACAGACGGACTTATAAAAAAGACACTCTGCAATTGTCTTGATTACTCCTGGCTTAGCTTGAGAAAATGTTGAGGGCATGGCTGAAGTGTGTGTGTGTGTGCGTAACAACCACAGTGATTTTGTTGTCATAAGACCGTATTTATTTCTCTTTTTAATTAAGGAAAATGATTCCCATCTGTTAAAAGGTTATTGTTGTGCCTGTTATAAAAAAAAAAGGTTTCAGCAGAACAGTTGATTAATTGAGCATGTCTTCAGTGCCGCACTTGAGCTGGAGCTGACCAACCAATTATCATAATCCAGGGCTGTTTATTTTTTCTCCACTGCCAGTCATGACGCGCTGCCTGAGCCGGTGGTTTAACACCGCGAGGCCTGGTTCAGGAGATGCTCGGTGGCCAGCGACACGGAGGGAGGCGGCAGGACAATGTCTGTTCAGTCTGTCAGTCATCTAAAACCCCCGTAATGACTGAAAGTCGATCCGTCTGGGTCGGCCGAGCCAGCTCGACATCACTGACACACTGACACATTCAGATCACATTAGCTCTGAGCTGATTTACTGTATCAGACGTAATTATGATTTGTCTTTCTTATTTTCACGTTCTTTTTGTGGTCCGTCAATATCATGAGGCCACACAGTGAGATGTGCTCACAAGTGGTAGAATCAACAAGAGCTATTTTCCCTATTTTATCACATTTCATCATCCGTTTGCTGAAATACTTTTGTGATGAAGAGGAAAATTAGAGCCTTAGAAATGTTAAAAATATAAACTTTTTTTTTATTTAATGGAAAAAATGACAGAGGTCATGTCTCACTGGGGCTGTTCATATGAGACAGCATAATTGCTGTCTCCCTTTCTGAAGAAGTGAGATTATTGTGCATTCATGTCGTAACAATCGGAAAAATTTGTTCACGCCATCTCAATTCGAAACAGCGACTCAGAAAGTCTGCAAAAATGTTGCTACATGAGTTGCTGACGTCACAATTCAAAAAACAATCAACATAATTTTACAATTAGCTCGAAATAGTAGCTTCTTATGTCATATCTTTTAAATTATTTGTTTGCCTGTCATACCTGATGGGTTTTTTTTTTGCTCTTCCTTATCATGCAGATATTGGAAGAGGTGTGAAGCTGTTGTTTAAACACTCTTAGCATAAATAAAACACATTTTGTTTACGGCGTCCGTGTATTTTTCATTTTCAACAATGACTTCACAACTCAGGAAATGGGATTCTTCCGTGGTGCACGTGAATGCACCATTAGTTACATTTGGTGCAGCCAGTGTCCACCATAAATAAATGAAAAATTGTCACAATTGTTTTGTTTTCCATGTTTTTACCGTAAGTCTTCTAATTTTAATTTTTGGCATGCACGAGAGAGTAAATGTCAAAGTTAATAAGAGGTTATCGGGGAAGGAAAAAGTAATTAAACTCCCTCCCCTCAGAATGAGTCCTTTTACAGTACACGCTGGCGGATATTTCTCCTTTTTCCCCCGTCTAGACACGCAGGGCAGGACCGCAGCTTACATACTGGACAAAAGAGCCATACAGGTCTCTGGAGAACTGTGAAGACCGGTCCAACATGTCAGACTTCTCTGACCTGGGATACAAGTGAGAGAAACACCACCATGTTACTGCTAGCTGGTCAGTTTCGGGGTTAAAGGTGATTAAAGATTTTACTTTAAAGTTGATTTCTGTAAAGGTGTAACTAACTAACTAACTACAAGAGATATCCAAGAAAACTTCTAGAGAGCAGCAGTAGCCGAGCTCCATCACCTTCAGACCTGCCCTGGTAGTCTCTGGCTACTGCACAAGTAGCCAGTGAGAGTTTAACAGTGGCCAGATAGGAAATTAAATTTCCTCTCCAGCTCTACAAGTTTGATAATGGCCTTTTCCAGAGACCTGCTCCCTCCTGACCTTTGCTTCCACCTGTTATGGTCATGCTCTGCCTCATGTCACTCACCTCATAACATTGACAACACCACTACAGCCGGGGCGTTAATTGCTACATTCACTGCTCAGTGTCCTGGCCAATAATCCTGCGCGGCTGGAAACATGCGTGCTCCGGCTTTAAAACCAGTATCTCTGTGCAGAAGTTAACGACAGCAGATGTGATCTTTTTCCCAGCGTGGTTACACCTATTTTCTAAACACCTCTGTTCTATTGAGAGAAACAAAACAAAGAGGGATTGCCAGGTCAGCTCAACAGAATCAGCTACCGAAGCTCGTAAAGTTTTTCCCAAGAGAACTCACAATATATTGTTTGTTTCCTTCTGCTTGGGAACCATTGGGTGGTAAGTTGGTGCCAAGTATGAATGCAGCCATTATTCTATTAACATAGGAGGGTGTAAAGTACCTCTACAGCAGCTGTTAGAAACATACAGATCAAGTCAGGATGTAGGCAAACATTTCATTTGAACGCCACTTCACAGCGTCTTATCTAGCCTGTCCTCTTGTGGTCTGAAACGCTGACCTGTTGTGTAAATCGAAGACTCGGTGATGCATGGAGGTCGTGACCTCTCATATTCTCCTCTAACGGAGGAATGCAGGCCGCTGAAAGCATCATTAATTGTCAAATCACAGCGAGACCCTAAACATCACCGGCCTGCAAGGACATCCCACGAGAATCTGGCCACAATGTGGGTAGTAAATGTTAAAAACTCAAACATTTTTGTAATCGAAATAATCTTATTCATATACATTCATATATTCTCCTCAAAACCCTGTTGTTTTCTCAGGGTGAGATTTTCAGTACACGATAAACACGAGCACTTTCTGAGTTACAGTATAACGTTACAAGTTAAAATATCTGTTAAAGAGCCATTTTCAGCAGCTCATAAAACCCTTCCCCTGTACCCTCTCTGCCTACAGGGACTCGTGCTATTTTTCTTATCATGTACAGTATCAGAAAGTGGAGCAATAACATCCCTGAGTGCGCCTCACCGGGGCTGTTGCGGCCGTGTGGCGGCTGCTGTCTGTGGAGGAAATTAAAGTGAAATACATCTCCCTGCCTGGCTGCTGCACCTCACACACGCCCATAAAGCACCTCTCCGTGATTGTCATCTTTACGGCCTACACATTGTTTAAGGAGATTTTTTCGAGTGACTGAATAAACGTGAGCTCAACTACCTGAGGTCTGCCTAGCAACAACGATCAAACACGGAAAACATGGCCGGCACTGAAAGAATGAGGCCTGGCGTGTCTTCAACAAAAGCCGGTTAGGGACTTTATGCTGTTTATGATGTACTTAGTGGGCATTAAATTCAACTGAACTACTGTAATGTTTGATCATCACCTCCTGAAAGTCCATGATATTACATAATGATCAACAAAGCTTTTAATTAAAGTCTTCAGTGTTTCTGTCTGACGCTCTGTTTAGTCGGGACTAGCCTGCACTTATGCTGAAAGGACCTTTTCAACCATGACCGAACGAATCAGATGCATAATTTGGAGAAAGCCGCTGACAGAAAATCAGTTAGGAAAATATTTTGACGCTCGTTCGCTCCCCCCAAACACATCACATGTTAAAAATACAGACTGTCCTGCACATGCGTGAGAAGGGCAGGAACCAGGGCGCCGGGCCACCCTCTAGTCTCGCTCCGTCCGCCCCACACGCTCTGTAAATATCCCATCATCCCCAGGTGGTGGAGAAACTAGTCAACGCCAGGAAACTGCCAAAGCATGACAGACACACGTCTTACACTGTTGCCCCATCTCACTCCCCCGGCTCATCCCCCCCACAGGCAACGCCGCAGACCCTCGTCATCAGTCATCGGACCCCCCAGTTGGCGAGGACACGTGAGCTAGATAGATAGATAGATAGATAGATAGATAGATAGATAGATAGATAGATAGAATTTTGAAAATGTTAAACATTGAAGGCAGTATCTGATTTAAAATCATATACATTTTGAACTCTATGACATTAAATTGAATATTTGACCCTGGATTCTCATGCCCCAAATTTTCTGTGTGTGTGCTTTTCAAGAGGAATCTGGTGTTCATTGTTGCTTTAATCATAAAAGTTTGTTGCACTTGGATTAAATCTAACAACAATACACAATATTTCATTCTTAAAAATAGTTTTTCTCCCGAAGTACCACAGCTTGCCTCTATGCTGGGTGACTTTATATTGAAGGTGCACAAAAACAAATACCTGCATTTGTAATTTCCTGCAAGTTCTTGTGTATGCATGAATTTCTGATTCTGCACAGGAAGTAAATACTTTAAATGTCTGTGGTTAGAAAAAGTACTTGAGGCTAAATGTACAAAAGGAGATTAAAAATAACATCCCTCATGTTTCACAATAGGATCTTCAGAAGTTAAACATGTACTTATCTGTTTCACATGTGCTGACAGGGATACAATAAAAGCACTGATGCCAGAGATGCAAACATTTGCACATAGAGCAGAAATCTGTTTTTTTACTGATGCAGTGGGATTGTATACTGTAAGGCTGCCATGGTCCATAAATGTAAATCAGCATGCCTCTTTCTGAGAAAGAAATACACGGTCTGGTTATAGTGCGGGCCTCTGAGGATTAGCTTTACAATCGCAGCATCCCTCCAGAAGATGCAGCCGCTCAGCAGTGGTTTGCTGCTGGCGGCCGGGGGTGCTCTGCTGATATGGACGCCTGATGTTGTTTTAGGTTTCAAGCTACAGTTAAAGACTTAAAGGTTTTTCAGAGTTGACCTGGTACTGAAATTGAACCAGAAACCTGTTTGTATGTGCACGTGTATGTGTGTTTTCCATATGCATCTACAATATTCTCTATTGTTCACCACAGAACAACATATTGCGTATGTTTGCACAGGTTGAGCTTGTTCTGTGTTTTTAAAGACTGGTGGCCTGAGTTGAAACCACTCAAGTGTTCGGACTCTGAGATCTGAGAGTCATAGCCGGTGACACAACCGCTGGCAGGGCTCTGAGCTCCTGAGTTGCAGAGAACAATGTTTAAAACGCACAACTCCGAATCTTTAATCACTGTGACCTTGTGCAAATGGACTGCAAACGTTCAAGATAGACATCACGCGGATACCGAGCAAATTCTCTGACCTGTGGATGAAACAGCCAGTTCAGCTATTAGCAAAACAGGCTACGTTTATGTGCTATTAGGGCCATTTATTTTCAAAGAGATGGAAACAACAAGCTGATTTGGGCGACATCGCACCGCCCTCACTTCAACCTACAGTGAGAGCCTGTTTGTGTGTTGGGCAAGAAAATATTCTCGCTTCAGATTGGATAATAACATCGCAAATCTGATAAATTCAATCTTGCTCATAGCCTATTAGATGTGGTGAATTTAACACTGAATAATGGTCATTTAGTTTTGGCCAGAAGAGCAGGGTGCATTTAGAGGTTGTACATAATTTGAAGGATGAGTCTGCATGTATTTCTCCATTTGTTGTTTGGTTTTAAACTCTCCCTGCAGCCATGTGTAATTTTAGAGCTGTTGTTAATATTGCATTGCTGTGTGCCCGCCTACTCAGAGTTACAACATGTTCGAAATGCTGCACAAAACTAACAAAACAGTGTGCGCGGTTGTGATCGTGCATGTTTCTAAGTGCCCACGTGTGTATCTGTGAATGCGTTGCTGTATTCATAAGAATTCCTGAGGGATAATCCCATAATGAGAGCAGATAGCACAGGAAGTTTATTCAGGTGGGCTTTTTAAACATGCCTGTCTACCTTCTCTACTGTATGAGAGACAGCCAATCCCCAAAGGACAAGCACGAGGAGAATGATTAGGTGATTTCCACTGGCACAAGATTATGTACAAGAATTCCATCAGGTAAAAAATTGCTGAATAAAATCTGACTGTTTAAAAATAGAGATGTGTCTACATGTCTGCATTCAGCAATTTCAATCACAGCTTCTGGGAAATGTGTATCTAGAAAGGCAAATATCTGTGGGTGAAAGATTATTGCTCTAAATGCACATTGACTCATAAGGTGCAACTGCTAATAACTCTCAACAGATTTATGTAAACATTAAATACACAAATGATACTTCAATAAAAAATATATATCTGGCCAGTGTTGAATCTACATCCAAATCAAGGCAGCGCTTTTGGACACCCAAAACTCTCTCTCTTGGAGTCAGAGAAAGGAAGCAGATGGCCTTCCTTCACTCTCCATGTGGGATCATATAGCCTCCATAAGACCATTAACACCTACGATACAGTAGCCCTGCTGCTGTGCTGCGCGTTAAAACACGCTCGCACAACTTTGATTCCGTCATCGTTGTTGTCTTTCTCGTCGAGCGCAAACAGAGTCGCATTGGGGCTGCGTGGAGCCATTAGTTGTAAATTGTCAAGAACAGTGTGAAAACCCAGTCGAAGCCATGTGGTTTTAAACTGCCTGCTCCTCGCCATGTTTTTGGAATCACTTCCAGCTGCTCCACAGCCACTAATGGCACCTTGGGCCCACATTGCTGTTTTAACACTGGCCAAGTCTCAGCCCCCTCCTGCCTGCTAGAGGCTAAGGAGGTTTTCAACTACTGTTGAACAAATGATTTTAGCCCATATTACTGGCAATAAAAAAAGACGCCCCGCTGAGTGTCCTGAATGTTGCGTTCGTGCACAGGAGCAGATCCCTACAGTAGTTTCTCTGCTAAATTTGCCACCTAGAGACGCAAAATAATCCAATGACAGCGACTGATAATACTTTCAAAACTTCTGTAAATGTGCAATGAGCATTTTATTTAATTGTATTGCTAATAGTAACTACTGTATAGCTGCTGTTCATCTACACTTCGGAAAGGTTTCTGCAGGTCTTCGATTCTGTTGTACAGAGGACTGTATTACCAGTGAGAAACAAACAGACAAACAGAAACTGGACAAAAAAGACAAAGCACAAAAAGGCGTCTTTGTGCAGATGCTGTTGTGTGTGAGTGTGTGTGTCCTCAGCTGTTAAAGGTAACTGAACAAAAGCATGTTCAGTTTAGTTTGATCACCCAACGACACAATTAGAGTGTTTGTTCAGTTCCAAAAAATGTGTACAGCTGTGCATACAGTCTATGTCAAAGTGCGCTGAAGACGTTCGGTCAGTTGAGGTGGTCAGACATCCACTGTTTACCTGTGTGCTTCCAGGATTCTGGCAGTTAGCAAGTGTGAAATAATTGCACGTCTTTAACAATAGAGGGTTTTGATGTCGAGGGTCGGTGTAACATCAGTGGTGATCAAAGCCAGATACTGCACTTTGACTGACAGCCTCGGTGGCGGAAGATCTACACAAACAG
The DNA here is from genome assembly GCF_022539355.2 of Hippoglossus stenolepis. NCBI lineage: Eukaryota > Metazoa > Chordata > Actinopteri > Pleuronectiformes > Pleuronectidae > Hippoglossus > Hippoglossus stenolepis. The sequence continues at coordinate 9,824,025 of NC_061498.1, forward strand.
CCTGAGGCAAAATCTAAATGTGTGTCATGGCAGGGAAATTTGTTTTTCGGCTTGTGTTTATATTGAGGGGACCTCACTCAGTCTGTTAGAGGTTATCAGTGACATCATCTTAGAGAGGGGGCTTTTCCTGATAACCTGTGACCCTGCACTGCCTTCAGTTAAAGAAACAGTCAGAGTTTACAGCTGAGTGTGTGGGAGGCCGGTAACACCCTCTCGAAAATGCACAACTCAAACGTGAGAAGACCAGAGAAGCATAAATGGACTTAAATCTAAAATTTAACATTATCCATTTGGAAAACAGTTTCCTAGAGGCATTAAACCTTGTTTTTATATAATGACGTTTATGTTGTGTGGAATTATATTTGTTATCCCCATATACATTCATGTAAATTCAATTTTCTTTAATATTGTATATTGTGTGTTTATTGTAGTCGTTTTGTCTTGTGTTTTATTTGTGAATGCACACGGGACTTTGCAGAATTACTAAAACTAGGAAAACCTAAATGGTATTTGCATTTTTGTTCACTCCTCATCTAGGCTTTGTCAGATTTTCTGCCTCGTACACGGTCATGCTGAATGCTCCATGAAATCAGTGTGTATTTGTGCAGACCGCAAGCATGAGGCTACAGAGACGCATGTGTGCCTATGTGTTCATACGTGCATGTGTAAATGACTGGTCAGATGGCCAATTAGTGCCTGCACCTCTTTGCCCCTTCTGTAGAACAGGGGCAGGGCACATCTGGTGTCAATACATCTTAATAACTTATTGTAATTCTCCCTTTCCTGGACTGAACATGCTGGGACAGAAGCCCATTTAAAAACTTGCCAAGCGGGTCCAGTGCACCGGTGTGAATGGAGCCAGACTGCCATCACTAGATCAGCGAGGGTACTGCAGGACAGTTGTTCATACTGACGGAAAGCAGTAAACATTGAGATTAAATTATAAAATCAGACCTCCTGTGGATTAAAAGAGAAAGTTTCTAACATCCAAGTGTTTCATGCATTCACACACATAGGGACTTCTGATCTGTATATCATTATTATTGTCTATTAATATAATGTCCATAGGTCCAACAGAGACATATTGCGACAGTGTTTATAAGGACAATGTTTATAAGGCATTATTAAACAGTTAAGGCTCAGCACTCGTTGCAGTTAAAGGGAAAAATCCATAAGTGAAATTTGTGTTTGAAGGGCCGATCTTCTTCGTTAGTCCTCTTCATCAGATTTCCAAGGTGATCAAACCATGCATATTCTTTGTATTTGTCTTCTAGGTGTTGATGCATGAACAATGCCATTAGTTTATTGCTGAGCAACAAGGATTATTTTCTACATAGAAAGAACAAGATAAATAACAGTAATACTTTCACCAAAGTAAATCTTAACAGATGTTTGGGGAAAAAAGAGAATAATACATTGTCAGCAAAAGCCTTTGGAATTTCAACGGGTCCGTGGAAAATCAAGATTAAAACATCAGATGGAGCTTTTCTGTGTAAGTATCTGTGTCTTATTTAATAGTCAGAAATGCTGTAGTAATGCTGCAGGGGATGGATTGGAGGATACAGTCTTCAGGGAGCTTAGAGGGTAAATCTATCCGCCATGCAATTTACTGATCAAGCTTTTGGCTGTGGCAAGTACGGGGTTTGAAACAAGACAAACGTCTCTCTCTGTCAAACAAACTTATTTAAAGTAACCAAAAGTGTAGTTTGTGTGTCGTAACTTGGCTCTCTTGGACGTGACGGAGCATAATGCATGAATTTCAACACTCGTAGCAAAAAAATCGTACGTGAAAACAAAAACAAATGTTGACGTCAAAGATGCAAAAGGTTGGCAGTTGCCCACTGTAACGCCTGGGCAGAAAAATAATGTGGTTTACGCATCAGCAATAAAAAAAATAGACCTCAGTCATCATGGATCCTGCCAAGCTCTATTGGGCAGAGCACAGGGAGGAGTTCCCCAGAGTCCAGATTACATCATGCTGTCCCATGCTGTGGCCGCACGCTGCAGCAGCAGGCGGGCCATCATCCCCCCCCCCCGTCCTCCATCTTCGCCAGGATGCGATGATGATTAGGAAGGCTGACGTCTCTGGCATCGCGCAGCCATCCAGAATCACGCTGCAGTCCGCTTGGTAAGAGAGATGCTGTGTCAATATACCACTGGAAGTTTCCATCGCCAACACAGATTGCAAAGGCAATTACGGTAAGTGTTACTGTGGCCACACAAGTGTCAGGAGTGTTATGCAAGATAGTGTAGATGATCAGAAAATCTACATTTTTCATTCAGAGCACTATTGCCTGTCATGAATAGCACTGCATTGGCTTTAGAACAACAAGATAAGGACCGCAGACCACAATCTGCACAGATTAGGGCTCGAGTTGATGTTTCTCTGAGCTCAGCCAGTGCAGTAGATGATATGACTGGCCACATCTTAAAACCACATATTACAAAAGTCTGCTGAAAAGCCACAGCTCCTTGTGGCCGACACAGAGGAAGTCAAGTTGGCTTTCCTAAGAGCCAACAAGAGCCAGCATGACGGCTGACTGGTTTTCATAGGGGACACACAGGGTGACCAGCACTTCCTGTCACCTCTGGACTCTCACGTCCGAGGTCATTACACCGTTCACCTTTTGGGGAAGAATTCAGCGGACACATTGGTTCACTATATCGGAGCACAGAAAACCCTGAGGAGCTGCAGCGCTGACAGAAAATAGAGGGAGGTATTCAGGACTTCCTCCCTCAGAGAATAATCCCACCACCCTACCATGAGGATACACATAAACACACACACACACACACACACACACACACACACACAAACATACATACACTCGCACACCCTGCAGCTGTTGAACATGTGCATTTCCATGCAGCTCAGCTACAGACATGGAGACGGTGACACATTCACACCTGTTAGCACCGGCAGCACCGGCCAACTCTGACTGACAACTTCCCTCTGGCCGTCATCGCCTCTCAATCGCGGCGGCACTGTCCAAGCAAACAGTCCATCAGCGGCGCGTCGGAAGGCTCTGCCGCGCAGCATTAGCATCAACAACCTTTCCACATCTCTGCTGATTAGCAGACAAAGAAACTGAAAAAACAAGAGCAAATGTCTATTTTGTTTGTTAATAGAAGCTCTGTCAGCGGAACATGAGCCATGGGTTGGGAATAACTGAATGTGAATATACAATAAAAACAAAAATAACATGTGTACGTGTGTGTGTGCATGTGCATGTGTACTTTTTTGTTACCTCTTTGGACCCCTTTGCAGCATCAGCACTGACCTAGTCAGGACCAGTAGACCTCATAAGGACCAAAGCCCGGTCCTAATGAGGCAAAACCTAATTACTGAGGTCCTGGTTAAGGTAAGTGGTAAATTGTGAATTGTGGTTAGGTTAAGGTTAGGGTTAGGCAGGAATTGGTCATGGTTAAGGTCAGGGATAAGGTTTTGGTTATGGCTGTCTACAATGAAAGGAAGTCAATGCAAAATCCGACTAGCTGTGAAAACCTGTGCTTGTGTGTGTGTGTGTGTGTGTGTGTGTGTGTGTGTGTGTGTGTGTGTGTGTGTGTGTGTGTGTGTGTGTGTGTTAATTAAGATAATCCAAACTTTAACCCTAACCCGATTACATAAATAAAAAGCTATTAAAAACAAGGGCTAGTTCTCGTCATTAGACGTAAGTAAGAATAGTCAGCAAGAATTATTTCTGGCTGCAAAAAACAGCATTAGAATCACTTATTTCTGTTGATAACAGCGACATAAGAGTGTGTGTGTGTGTGTGTTTTGTTTGTTTTCATGTGTGCTGCAGGAACTGAAGAGACTGATGTTTATTTAATGTGTTAGGAGGAATGGGTCCTGTCAGTGATAACAAATGGGGGAGATAAATTATCTGTTCTCATAGATCAAGATAATAAGGAGTGCAGGAGAGAGGAGATGTATAGGTACAAACAGATATAAATCTCTGATGGCTTCTCTGAACTCTGGGGAGCTCTCAGATGTTACACCAGTATCCTGAATGTTAACATTATGTTGAATTATTGAGATCTCATGGCTCTTTATTCAAATGATTTGCAGGGTAGTAACAGATCGACAGGATATTTTTAGAGCCGAGGGCCGTGGTGACATAAATCCTATGACAGCATAAGGAAAGGACACAAACTGAATGACTCTTCCTGTATCACTCTCTCTCTCTCTCTCTCTCTTTCCTCGTGACAAGTGATTAAATGGCGGCTCTTGCGCCGCAGTGAGGAGGAAAGTATGTTAAACACTTCTCTGGCATAAACTCTGATCCCTCATTGTCTGCTCATCTGCACTAAAGACCTGCAGATGGATGGGTCTGAAGGGGGTGCAGGAGGCTGTGTGGTAAAGTCATCACACAGTGATGCAAACCAGGCGCACGCCGAGGCTACTCCGCAAGTTCAAAAGGAAATGAAATACTTATTTGATTTTTGTCTCTCTTTATTTTCCGAGCCGCCTCCTTCCCTCCCCCAATGCCCATTACCAGATTTATTAATGTTATTCTTCAGATCGTCTGTATAATGTATGTCAGGGATTTACATGGTTGACCAGCTTTTGGTCCGGTGTCAAGGTATGACATAGTAAGCAGCCGAGTCCTCACTTTGACCCGGAGGACTGACGAGGATCTACCGACGTGTCTAAATGTCCTGGAAATGACAAACTGCTCGTCTCCTCTCCGTGGAATCTTTAAATTGTTTTCCATGTAACGGTGCACAATACTCTAAAAGCTGATGTGTTATCCATGTGATAATTACAACAGCTAAATATGGGATATGGAGTGGGTGAAGCCAACTGGTATGAATACTGTGATTTCTTAAAATGATTTCTTTTGTCAGAGCAACAAAAAACTCAGCAGGATGAGACGGAAGGAAAATGATCCCCTAACATCACATCTCCAAACACTGCATGAAGAAATAAGTGATTTATTGGATCCTAACAATCACAAAATATTGAAATAAACCAATATTTGACTTTCCAGAATGAAAATGACATATTGATGTTTTTTTTGTTGAAATAATTCTTGCACAATTCTTTTTTTTTTAATTGGTCCCTTTGTTTTTTTCACAGTTTTAGAAAATTCAACTTCAATGTTGATCAAGTAGGTTTGATGACTGTCATTCACCTTCTATTGGAATAAATGTCTTTCCATCCAATAATATGTAAAGATACAAGCTGAGAATGGGCCCCTGAGAATAGCAGATTATGTGAGTCCACAATAACAATCGTGTTGGGCCCCCTATAGGCCCCTTTTGCCAGGGGGCCTCCAAAGTCCATTGAAACAGCCCTGAAGATGCTGATATTAGACATGAGTGGAAATGATTATTGTTAATAAGCACACATTTTCTCTTTGCTCTTTGTCGATGGACCACATCCCACAGTGTAAATGACACAAGGTTCTAAACCAGTTATTGTTATTTAAAGTGGCCACAATAAGAAAATAATCACTGGTTATAAGTAACAGTCCAGACATTGTCACAATTACACTTTTACCTAAAGGCCCAAACAAAATACCAGGTGCTTGTGGTTTGTTTTTAACTCACATGCATGGCTGTGAATTATTTATCAATCACAATGTAACAGTGATTCAAAGTTGCACATTTTGCACAATTTATCTACGACGGGCTGCGCTGACCTTGAACATGGACCAGTTAGGAGACAGCCCGGTGCAATCTGCGTGGGTGGGAGGTTTCCCCAGGTTATCGCCTGCTCCTCCTCCAGCGCCACTCATCCTCTCGGCCGGGAGCATCGAGGCAGTGCCGGGGATCACGACTGATAAAACCATTCGCTGAGACACAAACTGCAGTTTGACCCGTGTTTCCTCCTGCCTCGAGATAACGGCTACACTTAACTGTGTATGTCAAGAGCTTAGTGCATACATCACACACTATGAAGTTGCTGTGGGATTAACGATGAATGAAAAGTTGAAAATCAAGAGTGTGAATTACAGAAGTTGCAGAATTTCTTAAAAAAGGGGGGAATTACTATAATCAGCCCCACTGTATGTGGCTTCATACTCAAACTTCATGGTATCTGCTGCTATGAGCTCATTGCTGTTATCCACAGCTGAACATGAGACCCTCAGGTCAAGGAGCTCATACGATCCTTCCTCCCCTCTGCAGTTAGGAGTGTATTCTGACATCTCAGGGCTGTTCCCCTGCTGAATGTTTCCTTTCACACCACAAAGAGGTGCCCTGCCATTCTCACTGTTGCTCTTCTTCCATCGCCGTGACTTTAAAAGTGCACCGAGTCCAGACACGTAGGCCCTCGTGCGATCGTGTCTATCGGTTGTTGGGCCCAGCTGCTTGCGGCCAATAATTTAGCCATTAGTCCTTTGTTGGCTGACAGCCCACAGCACCGGCTGTGCCATCAACCAGGCCAACTATCTGATGGCTGTGGAATACTGATGCTCAGCTGTGGGGCCGTGTGAGGGTGAAACACTTGCCTTTTAAAAACGCCAAGGTTTTTTCTTTTGCCAGTCACTTTTGTTTAGCTTTTTTTTCTTAATAGTGGAAAAACCAAGTGAAAAAACTCTGCGGTAAATTGTGTGGTATGAGTCGATGGTTACACAAGGTTTAGTCGGGGAAATCGTTTCCAAACTCCACTTTTCAAACACTTCTGATGACTAAGGTTAATCAAAGACTGAGCACGTTACACAGAAGTTCCACGCTGCTTTGTAAAAATCTAAATTCACAAAGTATTTGAACCATTTCAAGTTGTTTCGCTGAACGTTGCCGAGCTGAACCTCGGACTTCACACGAACCATCTCTCCAACAGCGTAAGTGTAACGTAAGCCGACAGTGGCCCCATCAGGCCAATGAATTCTATAAATAACATTCGGGAAAAAAAGGTGGAGCAGATTTACTTTAGATACAGAACATTCAAACAGCATTCATTTTAGTCAGTACGCTCATTTATAACATTTAATTACATGTGACCTTCCTGTTATCACCAGCTGAAATTCATGTAATTCTAGATACATCGTAATTAGTGTGTATTGTTTGTGTAAGCTCTATGTGTACATTTTGGAAATCCATCCCGTTGGGGCATTGCAATAGAGTAAACAGGCTATTTTTCAAAGCCAAGAGCACTTCTGGAGAATATTTATAAATGGTCTGATTCAGACATTTCATATATCTCATTATAAACTACAGTTTTCTGAGCCCGCAAACTTTCTTGAACCGCAATCTTGATTTGCCTGGAAATATCGCTGCTGTCGACACAAGAAAAATATACATGTTTCATTTTGGAAATCAGAGCGAGAACATGAGCAGGCTGCCAGTGAGCAGCAGTAATAACCAAATGACTGCCCCTGGCAGGAAATGACATGCATGTCGTTCCTGGGCATCACAGGGTAGCGCTGACTTGCCCAAAATAGGCTCTGCCAGTAACAACACTATTACACACAGATCTCTCTATGTGTGTGCAGGTTAAAAAAGCAGGCGCTGGCAGTTGTTCCTTCCCCTCATTATTTCCATCTACTTCCCCTGCTCGAAAATCCTCGATCCTCTGATGCCATCTCTAATAGCCAAGACAACCAACAAATCACAGGCTGATCCTCACTAAGAGCTCCAGCTTGTATTTAATGCTGGCTGACCAGAAATGAGATGGATGATTTCAAGACGGATGAGGTGCCACACTTTTAAGCAATAAAGTCCATACATTATTGGATGCATATACTTCCTGATTGGCCAAGTTTAATATTGTCATAACAGAGGTTGGATATTTACCAAAAAGTCTCCTTCACAGTCACAAGTACATTTGCTTGACTGTTGGCTAACATGATATTTTGGGTAACTTTACACAATACAATGCAATATTTTTATATAATAATGGATCACATGCCCAGTTGCCCATAAGGGGTCACTCATGGTTATGAATCTACAAATCACCAGTTGCAGTATATAGCTTTTTCCATCATGTGACTTTCAGTTGATTGATTTGGTGTTCAATCACACTCAAACTTCTTTTGAGGAAAATAAATAGCCCCAAGCTCTGCACCAAATTTCAATAGGTTGATTTCCATCCACATTTTGTGCAAATTCTAACAAAATTTCGATAACTTTGGCAACAATAATAACAACCTTGTTAAAACAAATGAATGGACTCTTTAAAGAAGATGGTTTCTTTTACTTTGAAACAGACACAGGAAGTGTTGCAAATACTTTGTTACAGATTGAACAGATAGACATTGAAACCATCGTGAACGATCATTTTTTACCTTTGCACGCAGTATTTGGAGGAAATAATCGAGACCCTGAAAACATGGGCGCCGAAATGATAAGCTAGACGTTCCACAACGTACATGGGTCGGTCACGCATCCAGTGTGGCAGGAGCGCTAGGCTGCAAATTCACAGGTCGAAAACGGGTTAGAAATATGGCCTCCATGTTTGTTCAAGGAACATGACAGATGTAACAGATAAGAAGTTTTTCTCTGTCGTTATTTTCAGTTTCTGTAGCAGAGCGGAACGTCTCGGTCACATATGTCAGGTTTAACCTTGGACACGCACCCTGGGAAACTGAAGACCAGCAACTCCGTGCTCACCTTAAACCCCTTCACTTTCCACGTTAATACAAAGAGTTAATTTTATTGCCACTTTGAGATTCCCGTCTGCCTTCAAACTTCGTTGAACACTCACCAGCAGCATTTATATTAAGGCTGAGGCTGAGGAGAGTCTTTACCAGGGTTAAAACACATTCATTTCTCACCTGTGGACGTGAGATGAACCAATCTGTGCCTCCTCTGTGTTTGCCTGTTCAACTGGAGTCAATAATACACCTTTGACTCGGCCTTGTTTTGGGGTTGGGGGGGGGGTTTAATGCAGACAAGGCCGCGGCTCACAAGAAGATTGATTTATTTAAACTCCGACCACCCCTAACATGTGGCACTTAGCGTGTATCCTTGCTGGTTTCACGTGTCACTATAGCAGTGCGTGCACTCATCACAAGGACAAATATACAGCAAAGTCTCACCACTGCACCGGAGCTCTTAATGGCTGCATTGCTTATTTTGCCCCACTGCTGAAGAGAACATGAATTGTCTGGGGTTCATGGAGGAGTCCACCTCAGCAAGGCCTAATCGGGGGGCTCAAGGCCACTCCGCTTTGTCTGCTGCCACTGTACTCCGCCGAAGAATCCATATCTGAGGAATTATAATTGAGGATAAATATTATCAAGTGCAATCGGAGAGGGTGTTGTGTATTTGTGCTGGGGCCAAGAAGAGAGGCGCTGTGAAACTCAACACCCGCCCGGGCCATAACCACAGGAGAGTTCAGTCGGAGGTAGAAGAACCTTCTCGCTCCGTGGGCCGCAACGGGCATCAGGGAATACCCAGGTGAAAGGTCAAGGTATAAAGTGACGTCACAGTCTGTGTTTCATGGTCTACAGCTAACAAAAGTCTGAAGCATGAACAAGCCAATGTTCATAACATATGCAGGCTGTGGAATACCCTGTCCCTCTGGGGTTTTGTTTTTTTATTCTACTCTCTCATCACCAGGTGGAGAAAAGCAAACTAAAATCCAAGTTCTCTAATCTCGTACAGGAGAACTGTCAGCACCTCCATTAACCGTGGAAGGCTTCCTCGGCTTGTCACAACACTGGCACCAGTAGTTATCACTCTAATCCTTCGGTATCCACGGTAAACAAAACCTCTCGCACAGTCATTATCTGCTCACCGCCAAAGGCCGACAGACAACAAGGCAGGAGAGAGTGAATGAAGGGAGATGCAAGAAAGCAACGGAGAAAGAAAGAGGAGGCATGTGAGAGAAAGGAAACAAGGGGGGAGAGGACGACAAAGAGGAGACAGACAGAACAGTATTTAATTGTATTATATAACACGCTTTGCTGTGTGCCAGACAGAAACTGTTTTCTATCTTTCAAGCTGAAAAAGAAAAACCCGAAGGCATTTCTCAGCCTTGATGTAAACTGATCCTCGTTGTGTTTCATACGCGCAACAAGACCCAAACCCCTCGAAGAATGAACTCTCTACACTGACAACTCTCTGGAAATCTTACATAACAACAGTTTAGGGACATTTATGACTAAAACCTGAAAGTATAAAGACTGCAAGCGCGTATAGTCAGAGTGAAGAGTGGGGACCTAACAGGTTTGCAGAGACCTTCAGTCAAATTTAGATGTTTAAATGTGAGGCCAGAAGGAAAGAAAAGCCTACGTCCTTTCCTCTGTGTGGCATATGTGGCACAGAGACTTATACCCCTGTTGGCAGCAGAAGTGAAGTGGTAATTCTTTAAGAAATATCTGCTGGGAAAGACAGAAGAGCAGCTCCCGGTGTCCCAGCCCGGCAGCCCATGAGTCACTGCTGCAGTTTGGTGGGTGAGGGGCTCGAAGAAACAGGGTTGAGATTGGTCACACGTAGACCTCTGCGAAATAAAGTTAAGTTGAAGTTTATATATCATTTCATCTTGGAACGTAGGATATATGGCATCAACATTACCATTTCAATAATAGTGTGATGTTGTTTGGTATAAGAAGACATTGGCAGAAAGTTATCGCCCAAGTATTCTGAGGAAATAATATTTGTAAAGCTGGTCAGTCTTTGCTCTACTTGTTCACACCAGGGTTTATGTCCATGCAAGTGCAGCTGCCAGTAAGTCAGGTTAAACCATAGACTGTAAATAAAGATGGACAAGATGTCTCTACTTCCTCCCCTTGTACAAAAATGAAGCCCATACACATGCTCAACCAATCGCGAGTCCGTCTCACCCGTCAATCGTGATGTTTCGTCCTGTTTTTATGGTGTCAAATAACACAAACATCGAAATTCACTTAACGTGTACTTGTACTTGTTTGGTCTGTGTCCCATCTGTTAACATAGAGGATGCAGGGTTTATTCTGCAGCCAGTCACTAGGAGGCGTTCAGAATATTTGGCTCCACCTCAGGGGATCAGTCGTGTCATCCATCTTTATATACAGTGTATGGGTTAGACTCACTCACCCTCCACTGTCCTGTGAGATATGGACTAAAATCGTGAGGTGATTAATGTGTTGCTCCTGCAGGAAAGCTCCAAAGGACTTCCAGCCCGAGAAATGATCAGCTTTACTTAACGTGCAGAATAGTGTATCTACAGATGGCTTCCATTGGATCCTGGGAGAGACAAAAATGAACCCAGGACTCCAAAGGAATCTTCTGTAGAAGACATGACCACCAAGAAAAGAAAGGAGACACAATTGAACAAAGAAGAAACCCTTTCTCTTGCAGTATAGTATTAGTCTCCCAGGCTTGAGCCAGTGCCCCATATTGTTTGTCTTCAAACAAAATGCACAGCTGAGCATGTCTGGTTTGTATCCTCCGCCTTCGACTTAATGCAGCGCCCTTTTTTTACCATAACAAAAGTCGGGGAAAGCAACACGAGCCTCTTAACAATGTGAATGTAACTCACTACCTGAAACGTAACCCTATTATTTGGGAAATGCTCGACATATTTCTGGGCTTCTCAAACACCCACTCATCTTACCATAACAATCTGATTCAATATGTGGTATTATTGTTCCAGGACCCAAAGGCAGCGCTGTCTGCCCCGTAGCAGACGGTTTGGTATCGAAATTCAAGCTGCGGTAATGAATCAGGGCAAATTTTGAAGTTTCTCTGCCCAAGGTAAGTTCAGCTCCACCTGGATCTGCAGGGACTCTGTGAAGGTCCCATCATATTGTAGCTAATCTGCCTTCTCCTGCTCATACATGGGAGAAGATCAGATGGAGCAACCGAAGACCACATGCTTCCAATCAGAACCGATCTTTTCTACTTTATGTTTTTGAACATTTTTAAATGCATGCGAATTCTAGATGCAGAGGAGTCTTTATTAAATGTTCTCTGCGATGCCGTCGTCTGTTTCCCGCCCTCTTGTTTGCGTGCACGTCTCTGAACGGTGTCGCTGGGAAAACTTGCCCGTGCACACGGCGAAAAATCAAATCACTCTGAAATCTTGAAACGCTGCGCCTCACATAATCCCATGTGGTATGTTCCCACTTAACCAGTAATTGTATTTTCTCTTCACGTATTTAATAGAACAACATGGCAGCAGGGCTCTTAACTTCTTCCTTGTGCTTGGAGGACAACCCAAGTGTTGAGTGCAGGGAGAAGTGCACACAATTAGTTAATATAATTCACAGATGTGCTTGCTGAGGGTTTTCTCTCTCTCTCTCTCAGCATTGCACAGCAGAGCCGGGGGGGGAACCTGAGAGCGTGGACACGGGTCTCTGCTCTCACCCCACCGTGACCCACTGGCACATACATTTCAGATGACGTAGTAATTAAAATACACTAATTTGATAATAATGCAATAACAGCAGCACCCTGAAGGGCTAATTTAAAGAAAACATTTTCCCAGACCGCCGGTAAAGCAAATGTAATGCCCCCATAGAAAATACAGTAGCCCGTTGCTGTGCTGTGCTTGCCGGGGGTCTCAGGGGTATTACAGAGCACTGATTTCATGCTGCAATCATTAAAATCTTAGCTCCCTCTTGGCCCGAGAGCGACTGGCTGGCGACGGCGCCTGCGAAACGATATCGGATCCCCGAGGTGTAAAGTTGATGAATATCTGAGGCTGTTTTGCGAAGGGTTAAAGTCTGAATTGCTCCTCCACAGATCAAGGCGCAGTGACAGTGCGAAGGTGAACTTTATATTATTCTAAGGGAATTGGAAAAGTTCATAGGGCGTCTCTCGAAGGTAAAAAGATACACAGGAGCGGCTCAGGACAAATATAACGAGAAGGGAACTGATTCACATTGCTGACCTAGATTTGACATTGTTAGATTTTTAATTCTTGTTTTGTCAAATGATTTGCATTTTTCATAACAGGTCAGAGAAGAGAGAGCAACAGGAACCATGTGGATCAAAACTGGGATTACCAGATTTACTGGCCACATTCAAATCAAGCTTGTCTTCAACCATTAGACCACCGGGGAAACTGATTTTGTTTTAAATGTGCTTTAAAACAAATCCAGGTAATTTAAAAATAACGACTTTTACATCGGTTTTGAGTTAGTCTCAGTTATTTTAACACGTTTTTTTGAGTGAAGTCCTGCTTAGTCACTTTGCACAGTAATGACGATCAAGTGGTCCCTGAAGGTGCAACAGGTTTGAGGAGGAGTAGACCACATAGTCTGAACTGGAATTGTCCTACAGACTAATTCTCTTTGGAAATGTTCGGAGCAGACTTCTTTAACAATGCACTGAAAGTTCTGAAGACACAGCCAACATACTGCGGCTCAGCTGATCCCAACCCGAGTGTCCATCATGCATGAATATCATTAAGTGTGAGCCATGATGCACGGCAATTTTGCCCCTAATTCCTCCTCATCAAGAGACAAAGACAAATAAAACAAAACAAAACAGTGAGCAGGAGAAAGAATTTGGCCTCGTTGTTTCCCTCCTTTTGTACCGTTGGCTTTGAAGCCTACAGAAGTGGAAGCAAAAGTGATTGAGCTTGCTCACTGAGGCTTGTTGTACAGGACTGAGTCTCGCAAATCACGCCTCATGACCCATTAGTGTGTGTTTATTAACCACATGTACAGTACTTCCACACTTGCTAATGAGCGCCGAGGCCGGGGCATCAGCATCACCTTAGCCCCGGTGGAATGTGCTGACGGCCGGCGTTGGTTTTCAGCCTCTTGAAATGGAAAAGGTCTACGGATCTGTCCGATGGTCATAATGAGATGTATCATCGTGCAAGCGAGTAAAACTTTTAAGGTGTTTGAGGGAAATGGTCTACGACTATCCATCCATCTACTATCTATACCACTTATCCTTTGAGGGTCACAGGGGAAGCTGGAGCCAATCCAGCTGACCTTGCAACCTGGAGAGGTCGCCATGTATCACAGAGACAAACAAACCATTCACTTTCACATTCACACCTATGATCAATTCAGAGTCTCCAATCAAACTTAACCCCAATCTGCACGTCTTTGGACTGTGGGAGGAAGCCGGACTAACCAGAGAAAACGCAAACAGACACTGGGCGAACATGCCAAGACCCCGGTTGAACCGGAACTCGATCTGGGAACCTTCTGGGACAGTGCTAACCACCGTACCGCCCATAGACTATGACTTCTCTTATGGATATCATTTACTCCTTCTGCAGAGTCCCAGAGGGTGGTCGCTGGCATGGTTTACTTTAAAAGGCGCATGCTTCCATTTGTCATTGTTGTGCTAAACACTGCTGTGGTATAGAGGAAATCGAATTAAGGAGCCGTCCAGCGGCAGTCTTGTCCTTATCATTTCCATCAGCCTGATCTGAAACACATTGCGCTCCCACCAACAGAGGGTCAGAAAGTCACGTAACCTTAGGCGGGCAGCCACTTCCTGGGCCCTCCATCATGGACAGCCTCTGTTGGCGTTCGGCAGTGATGTAACATGTAAATACTGAGCAATTTACCCGTGACATACAGCAGTAACACTGCTGAGAATCTACTGAATAACAACTGTATCCACACCACGATGGGAATTATAAGAAGAAGATTTTTAACTAATTGATTCTAATTTATAGTCGACATAGGAAATGATCCAGTTTGTCTACGACGGCAGCAGAGAGCATTTACAGCACAGCAAAAACACACAGTACACAGGCCCATGCTGATATATCATTTTAACAAATAATCTGATAAATAAATTAGTAATATGCACTGGTTACAGGAGTATTTATGTATTATCCAATGATACAAAAAAACGCAGCCAAGCACACAAAGTCGACATCAATACTTTATTGTAAGAAATATATATTTTAACATCTTTTTTCAATGGATGCTCATCATTATTAAGTGTCAATGAAATCGAAATGAACAAATATCTGATTTCAACGGTGTTTTTGTTTTTATAATCTTTAAAGTCAGCAAATCTAAAAAGTGGAAGAAAGTGCAACGTTTACATGGCGACACAACATAACACGACAAGACAATGATACAAAGAACAAATGAAAATGACAACACAAAAGAACGTTGAATTAAGGGACGTGAAAAGATCGAGTGATTAAGTTTCCACATTTTGTACCTGAGTAGAATTCTGATTCTTTCCGCCTCATCGTGACAGACAAATTCACAGTACAAGTGTGTAAAGTGCAAGCAAAGACTTTAGGAATGAACAGAGTCTCTGTACATGTAGGAAAAAAAGAAAACAATAGAAAAGGAGAAAGTCCAAAAAGGAACAGTTGAAAGTTTCCTATAAGTGAGCATGTAAAATATACACATGTGGCACCATGAAGTTTAATATTAGTGCTCCTACTGAAAGGCACATCCCTGCATAAATGTGTGTAAGATACTGATTATATCACACAGTCATCTTCAAACCTGTGAGTTTGTCATGATGGTAAACGCTCGTCCGAGGGATTCAATGACAACTCAATTAAGAAGGCAGAAACCAAGTCAACCCACGTCACTGCCTCTGGCCAATCTCCTGCTTGAAGGCGACGATGAACTTCCAGGCTTCCACATAGTGGGAGAGGAGAATCTCGTCTGGGAAGAGCTCCTCCACTTCAGGGGGAATGTCCATGTCTTTCCGCTCCATGTAGGTCACCAGGGTCATCTTTAAGCTTTAAGAGACAAACCATGACCTTAAAATCCGTGATCAGATAGTGATAATACAAATTACGATACACAAACACACACTAGTAACAAAATATAACAGCCTCAATGTTTAATGAAGAGACCTCTAGAGACTGAAGTTACATATTGTACGTTTAAATTAATTAAAACATATATTGATTGAATGCCTGGCACCTTACATTATTAACCGAGGTATAATGTTTCAACTCTGTGTCTTTATAGGTTCACAGGATAGAAATTATCTTTGTTATAAAGTCTAATCAAACAAAATACATTTGTATAAATTGTATGATTATTAGTATAAAAGTTTTAGCCTAAATTTTGGGGAAAAAAACACATCCATTTTGCAACTAGTTTCTCTAAATCTCAGACCTGAGCATCACTTTATCTGTAACTGAAAACGGGGTCAGTGGATTGCAACTAAATGAATAAACAACATTTGGTTTTACCCCCAGTCAGGCCTGTAGGTGTCAGGTGCGTCAGGCTTTTTAAGAACCAGCACCAGGAACTCGTGCATCTCCAGCAGGAAAGTGTCAGCGCTGCTCTTAGAGAAGAAGCCAGTCAGAAGCCTGTGCTCGTCCTCGCCCAGAGCCTGTTTGTACTGTTCTGAGACTCCAACAAATGGATCCTGAAGAACACAGGGAAGGAAGAAATAAACAAGTATCCATTAAGCCACCCATATTGGCTAAAATGCATCATTAAATCATACATCTCTACTACTGCTACTATAAATATTATTATCATCTGTATCTGTATGTTGGCAGCAGTGTGATGCTTTACCCTCTTCAGCCGCAGCATATTTTCCGATTTGAGTGAAGCCAGCAGCTGCCACAGCGCCACACAGTGCTTCAGACAGCACACGCTCAGGGCCTGCAGGCCAAACAGGGAGAGAAGTAAGTTGTTTGTTCAGTGCATAAAAAAGACCCACACAAATTAAGACCTTGTTGATTGACAAATAAAATACTCAGGGAGTAACAAAACTGTCCAGACTGGTTATTGTGTGGAAGCGAGAGGAAGATATGAAAGAGAAAAAAAAATGCCTCCGTTAGGCCGACCTTGAGGATGTGTGGGGCCAACTGGTTTCCCATCTGCAGAACGTCCTCCAGGTAGCAAGACAGCTGCATTTGCGGTTCTCCCCCAGTCATGGCAAGAAAGCCGAGGGCCACCTCCAGCTTGGACAAGGCCTCACACACCTCGCTGTAGGAGTGGAGCTCGCCAGCCACGGCGAACAGGGTGAGAGTCTGAAGAGAATCCTGTCGGCACACAGACACAGATTGTAGACACTCACGAGGGGCTAGCTCCAGCAACATGGGGTCATATGTGAGAAATGGCAGCTCCAGTGGGCTACTGGGAAATCCAGACTTACTTGCTTTACTTTGGTTTTTACATCCTTCAGGATAATCTCATAGTTGCGGTCATGTCTGTTCACCAGTGTTGGGATACCCTGTGGTAAAGAAGAAAAAAAAGGAAAATAGTGTCTTCACAAATTTTGCACGATTTTCGGGGGAATGACACAGTACTTTACTTCTGCTTGTCATTTGCTCACATTGAGAGTGATGAGAGGTTTTCCCAGCAGGAAGCGGGACACAATCTGCTGCTGGATCTTGGGCAGGTCGTACTCATGAATCGTCTCCTGGCCTCTCTCGATGCTGTACTGGGTGTTGGAGAGAACCAGGGGCATCAGGTCTTTCTCCAGCTCATACCGAATCACATGCAGCTCCGTCAGATCTGCAGGGCTCACTTTGTAGCTGGGGAAGAGATACACACACCGGTCACCCAAGAGACAGTGTCTCCTTATTATAGTAAAGCTGCAAACTGACATGTTCTGTTCTTTCTTTCTTGCTATGCATTTAAAAATCCACAAATTATCTCACCCTCCTTTTAGCAATCTCAGTTAAACCAATACACTAATATTCCATCCAGGGAAGAAGTTCACAAGCTGTATTTCTACAGTCAAACATGTACAAGTGAGATAAATGTGGCATGAGCGCCCCCACCTGGTCTCCTCTCCAGTGTGTTTGTCCACACAGTACACCAGCTCATTGTGGAGGGCGATGAGGTAGCTGACAAGTGCCGTAGAGCACAGGCCCGGGCCCTGTCGCCGTGGTAACAGCACCTTAAAGTCACTGTTGAGGTCCAGGTCCTTCTCGCAGAACTCGGCCGGGATCTTAATCTCACCTGGACATTTTTAATCCAAGTTTCATTAGAGCCCAAAGCAGGACAGAGCAGTGTTTGTTGAACAGGAAGTGGCGTGTTGGTGTTTATATTTACCGTTGGTTGCCAAGGACACTCTGAGCTGATTCCAGGTCGTCAAGAAGATTTTGATGTGTTTGTCATACCAGGTTTTCAGCGCAACTGCACATATGAAGAAACTGTAAATGTCCTTCGAAATGTACACAGGTCAACTGACAGTAAAACATAAAAAAACAAACAAAGAGAAAACACAAGTTGTTCACTCGAGTGGCTCGCACGTGTGGAAGAGATCGCTCCTTCAAGACCACTCAATCACTGTCTCCTCCCAGGTTAAAACAACTCACTCCTTGGCAGGCGGCTCTTTAAGCCGTGTGTTGCCAGCTATTTTACTATGACATTTCCGAGAAAGCGGTAATTAGGAGTTGTGTGGAACTGTGCATCTCTTGTGTAAATGAGTCATACGGTTGAAAACGCTGAGAAGCACTGGTGCAGACAGTTAGTTTCATTACCTGCTTTCTGACTGTGGAGGAAATCGGCAATGGAGCCAAAAGTCAGCTCAGTGATGTTCTGAAACTTCTTGACCAGATCCCTCTGCAGCGTGAGGACGTCAGGAAGGTGTTTCACCAGCCGCAGCTCTGCTTCCTAAAGACAAAATAAAAGATAGTGGCTCGTTTAATGGTTGATCGCAAAAATGTGTTGTGTAACTCGTGTAACTGTGTTGTGCCGAACCTTAAAAAAATAACTGAAGCCACAGAAATTTAACTGTATGATCCCAGTGGTTAGTTTTTTTATTTTTATTTGTTATTATTTAACACAAATTAAATATGTACGACAGAGGATAAGGGCCATATTGAAGAAAACTAATTATGAATTAATTCGTAATTTAATGGAAAAACTCATAATATTTTGAGAATAAAGTTTTAATTTAACAAGAAAAAGTTGTAATATGTTTCGCAAATAAGCAGCAAGAGGAACCAGTGTTTCACCCCTGGATCCAAAATCTTGAACCAATCTCATTGTTTCTTGAGAAACTATGAAACCTCCTTGAGCATCACGCAGATGGAACCAAACATAATCTCGCAGTCGACCACGACCAAACATTTCCTCCTCCACAAAAGAGGCAATTTCCACTCAGCCTGTGTGGTTCTTTCTTCAGAATAGTCATGTTTCCTCCTTAATCTTTTCAAAGTCCTGATACGGAAAATGTGACACTGCTGTGCCAAAAGATGAAGTATTTTGTGTATTAGTGAAACCTGTACTAAAGAATAACTCAACAAGATAAAATGATGATGATTATTCCTCAAAATCGCTGTATTTCTTTCCCCTTTAAGGGACTGTAATACTCCATTACAATTTACACACAATCTCCATTACTAATCTAAACAAGTTTTTAGGTTTCTTTTAATAATGTACTAAATAATAATTATTTGAGTATATAATGTTTGACACTAGTCTTTTAATAAATCTTGATTTTACAAATTCTATAGCCATTATGCAATACATTACTATGCATCCTCTTCGAAATAAAGTATTTTATTCAGAATATAAACCACTTTTCTATCAGCAGGACACAGGATTCTTTTGCTGTCTTTTAAAAGTGGACGTGCATTTGGCCACTGTTTTCTTACCTTATGCAGAAATCTCCAGAGCACAGGCAGGGTGTCTTTGCCTTCGTTCTGCTCTACAATATAAGAGAGGGTGAGCAGAGACACTTTCTCCCTGCAGCTCCACACTGCGGAAACATGGATCAGAGAATTTGAGGGAAGTGAGGCCAGGAAGAGACGAGGATCGCCGAACATGAGCTTCATGACTGGATTGGCGGAGACACGGGAGTCAGCCCGGATGAATTCGTTCACATCATTCAGCCGTTTAGCTAAGTCCTGAGGAGGAGATGACGACAGAGGAAAACAACATGTTATATGCAGATCTCTCACAAACAGGATGAATTATTTACTGATATTATCCTGTTTGCTTTATTTATTCCCTTTTAGAAGAAAAAAAACAAACATTTCTACCTTCAGTTGAGGTATGATGATGGCATTGCTCACTTCCACCTCCCATCCATTTCTAGCCTCTTTGGTGGTGAGATCATTGTCGTAGGGAACAGGCCCTGAAACAGGAGACCAGCGGATTTTAACAGTGGAAAGTAATACTTTAAATCTGGACGTTACCAGAGTAGTAACATCACCATATCCGCTTGGATTATTTGCAAAACTACAAGTAACATTGCAAAGGACAACTGGGACCTAGAAATTCTACATTTGTTTACATGAATGACTTCAAATGACTTAAACGTTACACACTCTTGACATCTCCTGTTAGACTTGAATTACAAAATGGCCCCGTACAGTTTCTGATCACTAGAGGGCACACTTTCACTTGTCTCCTCTTCTGTCACTGTCCCACATGCAACAGTGAACAGAAGATATAATACACAGCAAGGAAAGGTCAACAGATCTTGGTATTTAGTTGCCTCTAGAGGGACCACATAGATTCAGATATCTTTATCTTGGTATGTTAGTAATAGTTTCATAGTGGTTTTATGATGTTGCAGCTTTCGGTTAAGTTGTTCTTTACATTTTTGCTGATGAGGTTCCAGGAGGCTGTCGATGAGCAGGTGAACAGTGCTGATCGTGTCGTCTGTCCCTTTGCCCAGAGATCTGATAAGATGATCCATGTCCTTCCGCAAGTGGGCGAGTAGAAAAGCTCCCGGGTCAGCGACTGTTGGCTTGATGATGGCAGATATGGACTAGAAAAGCAAGCACAGTAACTAACTGGTCATACTCCCTCCTCTGAGCAGCATATCAACAACGCAATATGACTAGAATGATGGGATTTGTATTGAGGACACACAAGTTAAAGTCTCCTACGAGTGTTCCTTTAAAACACTTGAGAAGATGCTGCGAGGTAGAATGATCTGCATTGAAACTGTACTTATTATTTACCTGTGGGTGGTTGCAGGCGCCAAGCAGCATGGCCATGTGAGTTAGCATGCGCACAATGTTGAAGGGAAAAGGGGAAATGCTCTTCGTGTCCAGCATATCTGGATTGTCCCTGCGACTTGGGTCACCAAGGATGTGGCCCGTCTGGGTACGGTCACCCCTGTCAGAAGAAAACGCATAAATAAATCCAAACAACAATAAAACAAGCTATAATCAATTGTCATCTTTATTACATTTTTCCTCTTAAATTGTTAACTTATCGGCCTCTTACTGAATTTGAGCAACTTGAAATCCTGGCGCATTGACGTGGTTGTTTCCTCCAATCACAGCATTGCAGTCCAAACAGCGACTTGTTTGCATGGGCCGGCCACACTAGAGAGGAATAAATAGGAGGAAAGTCAAATCAAAAGAAGAATGACAAATATACTGGGAAAACTCACAGACTTCTGAGTCAGATTGAACAGAACATACCTCTCCGATGGTGGAGGGGTGACCATTTGGACAATCTATGGTGAAAGTAAATAAAAAATGAGTGTTCGGCTGTAATAGCATTTTCAACTGACATATTTCACATGTTCAATGGTGTAATTCTTTTGTTTTTCACTTACAGTACCACTGCAGTGGTTCCGTTTGCAGAGCTTGTCGAGCCACTGCTAACATGTCCTCCGGCATGCTGGGCAAGAAGGCGGCCTGTATCCAACACACAACAAAAAAACATGCAACTCACTTCAGAGAAGGAAAAGTTGGCAACAGCGAAAGCAGCTTACATTATACATACCTGCATGTTGGCAGGTGCTGTGCTAAGTTGCTGGAGAGGGGCTAAGATCCCCTGGTTCCCACAGAGCAAGACAGCAGCCAGGTGAATGGTCAACTCCACCAGCACATACTGGATGCTAGAGGCCCGAGGACGAACAGTCAAGTGCCCGAGTTGATTGTTCACCAGAGCCAAGGCAAACGGCTTCACCGCTCGGCTGCCAAGGAATTTGGAGGTCTGAATGTAGGACGCCAGGACTTCTAATAGCTGTGGTGACAAAGATGTAATAAAGTAATTGTCAGTTTCAGTAACTTTAAAACAGCATGTGGACATGGCAGCACTGTACAGAATGAGGAAATCAAATCAGTTCACACTTGTCTTTGGTTGGTTTTGGTCTAGTTACTCTCAGGAGAACAAATGTGTTTTGTGTTAAAAACAAACAAAACATGTCGGATCGTATCAGAGCCGCTCACTGGGTCTCAGTGTAGGGACCTACCTCAGGCTTCGGGTGGAAGCAAACATTGGCTTCTCCGTAGAGAGCGGTGACTTCTCTGTACAGCGCCAGCAGAAGATAAACTGTTTTCAACTGTGGCAAACATCTGCACCCCTAGGAAGACAACGCAAAAGAGAGTCTTGAGTCCCGAGATATGACTGTGAGTAAGTAATGAGAAAGTGATGCGACATTACCTCACAAGTCTCATCCAGTCCGGCCACTTTGCCCTCCATCAATCCCTTTGCAAGAGCATTTCTGATTGTCTTGTAGTCTTCTCCACACACAAGATACCGGTCTATCGCGGTGGCTTCTTCTCTCTGGTTGAAATGCAACAGTTGTTAATTACTATCGTTACATTTGGAAAATGATTCAGCCTTCAATGGGGCAGTAACACTGATGACTATATTGTGGATATCCAAACCTTTTGCAGAGCTTCCTCGGGGAAGAGCCAGTGCTGTTGATCCATTTGGAGGAGTTTCAGGACAAGCTCCACTCCGTGTTGGCTGCAGATCTTACGGATCAAGTAGATACGATACCAATCGTTTCTACTTCGCTTACACAGGTGCATCACACTGGTCAGGAAGGCTGTGGTGCCACTTTGATCAACGTTCTGGGACTCTGGGAAGTTTAAAATTAACAGAGAAAGAAGAGTAATTTAAACACAAACAAGCAAGTTGACACCTGACACGTTTACGTAGGAAACTACTCCTGACATTTCATCCCAGTGACACACCTTTGGATCTGAGCTTTTCTATGATGAGGCGGGCAGCCATATCCAGGTCCATACGCACTCTGGCCACCTGCTGCAGATACTCCACCGTGGCTGTTTCAGCAGACTGACCGTGTGCTTGCAGGTAGTCAGTCAGAAAGGCACTTTCATTTTGCAGACACACCTGCTGGTCTGCAATTGACCTGAACTGCAACCTCTCTAACATGGAATCCTGTAGAAAGGAAAGGGGTCAAAAGTAAACACAAGCTGTATCACCGTGTAACAAGCTGCAATACCAGAGTCAAATTGGAATTCTTGCATACCTCCAAGCAGTTCATGTACAAGCAGTAAAGTTCTGTTTTGTCCGTCTCCTCTAAGATGTTGCTCTGCTCAATCGCCATCAGATGCTGCTGCAGGTAACCTTTGACTTCATCAAAGCTTGAAAAACAGGGCAGCTCATTAAAAATCTTGAAAGCGCATACCTCCACAGTCCTCTTATGAAACCACATTTAAATTCACAAGAACCAGATCTTTATTTGGTTCCCACCCAAATTGCACAGACTCATAAATACTAGTCCGCAAAACAAAAAAAAGCCTTATTTCATAATGTTAAAGAAAGTGAAAAGAAAAATGACAAGTTCATCAAGTTTAGCATATTCCTGCTAACTAACAGATAAACAAACAAACAAACAACTCATAACCTCTGTGGCAGAGTTAAATATGAAATCTGTGCATAATGTGCAACCACAGCAACTTACCTGTATTTCAGGAGCAGTTTGAGCACCACTGATCGAACCACTGGATTTTTATCCACATAGTCATCAAAAGGAGAGAGCACCTTTGTCAGAATTTGGCGATTATCTGTCGAAAACAACAAACAAAGGATATTTAGGACCGAAGAATATTTAATAGCAGATACATAGTTGTATGTACATAAACATAGTGACCAGGTTTAGAAGAGTGACCTACCTCTGCTGCTTTTGAGAATGGGAACAGTGTTGCCTTCCACCATGAGAAAGGACAGCAAATGACGTATGACAGCAGAACAGGGGGGAGAGTTGTCCTTGAAGCACACAGTAGACACCAGGTCTACGAAGAAGGCGTTGCACTGCTTCCTGAATTGAGCACGTTGGTTGACGAGGATCCTACACAGAACATGAAATTATTTGTTTGAGCATGGAAACCCGATCATGAGTTTTTATGCTGTTTTATGAGGAACAAACCAAACAAGCATTATTTTATCCGTCTCTAATCCACATGCAATTACCAACCTTGTGGCCTCTGAAGGAATCATGGGAAAGTTGTCTTCGACGGGCTGCATGCAGAGGGGACAGTACATCTGACCAGGGCCCAGCCACTGTTTGATACAGGCTACACAATAGATGTGGTCACATGGGAGGCAGAGTGGATCGAGGGGGTGTCCCATACACACCGGGCACATTGGAAGACCAAACCTGAATACAACAGAAATAACAGATTGAAAGAAAGTACAGTAGAGGAGATTCTGATAAAGTGCAAAAGTTAGAAGAGTGAATTTCTACCTGAAGATGCGTTCACTGGCTCCATCTTTGCAGGATTTGAGCAAACCAATAACAGCCTCAAATGACTCCTGAGTTTTGAGGTCTGAATTTTTTTCCAGCATCTTGACAGAAGAGATAGATTTCATGATGGATGGAGGAATAATTGAGGTCATTGAGAAAGCAGTTTTTGGATAATTCACTGAATCAGTAGAGAGAAACAACCAACCTCGCCAAGCCTTCTTGTGTGCTCCAAAACTAGAGGTGTGAGCTTCTTCTCGACATCCTCGCTGCCAAACATGTGCTCCACAAATAGAGAGAGAGAAAATATCCGATTCCATCCGGCTCTGAGAAACACAAATAACCATCCAAGTCATTATAGCTACAAGCGTAACACCTCAACCTCAGCATACACAGCTAAAGCAATTTGGAAAATCTGGGAAGGTGTAGTAAGCATTACTCACTGGACTCTACATGCGATCGCTTTGCTCCTGTCTCCATAATGTCTTACACTCTCCTCGGAGCAGATTAACTCAATGGGAACCTGCCGTTTTTTGACCTGCCTGAGCCAGGCTTGTCTTTGGGCATCTGTGTCCAGGAGTCGAGGGTCCAGGTACTCGACACACGCAAAAGCAACATACACGTCGTGGACCTTGGTGACAAGAGGAATACGATCACTACACATTACAGGCAGCAGATATATTATAAACATGGCCAAAAAGAATTTAAACTCGAATTCATGAAATCATGCACACCAAATTCAATAGTCTTTGAAAAAGCATAAAGAGGAGGAAGACAAAAATATAGATAATAATCCTGATAAGAGGCTCACCAGTTCATCCCCATCTTTGCCATGAAGATTCCTTAGGAGTTCCTGGGTCACCTGGGGCTCGATGCAGATCATTCTCGAGAGGTTCTGCAGCCGGTTTTGGAACTCATGATAAGCAGCATGGACCCATGGAAGAGATGCCACTGTTTCGCTGTCACTGTTCTTCGATCGCAGCTCATTGACACAACAATTTAAGGCACAACACAGAAGCTGTAAAAATAGACAAGTGTGCATTATTAGAAACAGACAAATGCGGTTTTAAAATACGAACATAAATTTACAGAAAAACAACCTCCAGATCTGCCCGACAAGTCACGTTCATTGTCATGGAGATGAAATCTTGAAGGTAGCGTTGAAAAAACTCTGTTTGCATCTCCAAGTCCCCTTTCGCAATGTATCGTCCCAATGGTGTCTTCCAAAAGAACTCATCAAACTCTTTTTGAGTGTGGCCTAACATATGGAAATGATATATGAGCAAAAAGGCACACAAATGACAGTGGTGAAATATGGAAAGCACCTGAGAACAGTCAATTACCTTCGTGTTGAAGCGCATGAACCCAGAGCTCCTCAAGGTAGTCCTTGATCCTCCAGCTGAAGGGCATGCTACAGCTCATGTTCTGGTCTTGGGAAATGTAGTTCTGTACAAGGATGGTTCTCGTCTCAGAGCTGTGAAAAGAAACAATTTAAAGTTTATACATTTTGAGATATAAGAGTTATCCATTATCTTTTACAAGTTACAATATTACCACCACTTACTTGTGTTCTCTTGTTAGGTGTGGGATTTCCAGAAACTTATCATCTTCAAAGATATCTAACCACAGCCTCTTAACAGATTCACCACAGTTTCCATCTAGAAGGATGTCCAAGTTTAGGTCACGGTCAATGACTGAAACGAGTTGCGCCAGGAGAGGGGCGACCACAGCCTGAACACGCTTCCATAAGGTGTGCCTGTCATGACCCCAAAAAGGTTAATGGTGCTGTCCAAAAAGATATGAATATATCAATATCAGCAAATGTTGGCACATTTTGTATTGTATCACTCACCTGAAGGTGCCTCCTTCTTGCAAGGCATCGATGTTTGAGGCCTCCTTGATCACCCAGTTGCTTTTGATGGATGAAAATGTGCTGCCATCATAAACTGCCAGCAACGAGTGAATATGTCTTTTCACACTTTGAAGAAATTCACCTGACAAGAGTTCGATATCATGAAACATCACATCACAAAGAAAATGAATCAACAAAGAAAACCTCATAATGAAGTTATTATTTTTTTTACCATTTCTTTCGTCATTGTCACTGAGAAGAGTCAGTAGGATCTCAACTCTCCGAGTACTGCGGAGACCGCTCTCCACTTGGTCCCTCAGCATGCCCACTGCACTCTGAACACAACTCCGCAGCAATGCTGTCGTGTCCAGAACATTGTCCCAGCCCTGCAGCAGGAGGACACACAGGTCAACAACTAGCCCCTGACAACTGCTGCATATACTTCATGTCCAATAATATAAATGACTTTCAGTTTTTTTCAGTTTAAGAAAAACATTTATTGGAGATAAGATGCAAAGATTTGCAATTTATATACGCACATTTGTCTCTGCTTCCTCCTGCTCAATACCGCTGTACATATCATCCACTTCCATAGCTGTGCAGAAGAAATTTGTAATTTGAAATCATCAATTATTTTCAATTTGAAGACATTATATGTAGTGGATATTATTCCTATGAAATATTTATCAACCACTTACCCTCAGGCAGACTCAGCTTCGTTTCAAACATTTGGCTGATTGTCATTTTTTGCAAGACTTTGATGTCAGAAACGATGTCTTCTGATCGTCTGAGGTCATCGATGTGAACTGACCTCCAGGGTCCTGTATGTATCAGCATATGTCAGATTATCCTCTACTCACAAAACAATGTGATGAAAAAAACACGGATTTACAAAAAATTATTTTATTCAGTTTTATTAGCTTTACCTCCATGGAAGCCGACATAGGAAGTCCCACCTTCCATCCTTGGTAGTCTGGTGATGAAGTAGAAAAAGACCTTGCTTCCTGTGCTCTCCTGAGCTATTTTGTTGATTTCATTTATTGATGAATACCTAAAAATTAACAGGAAAAACTCAATATGGCAAAACCATAAATTGCTGCCTACCCAACAGAGGAGAAACGTTGGACCTACTTTGCAGATGCAATGAGGTTGGCACTGTGGGAGGCTTCATCGAAATCACACTGGATGATGAGGATCTTGTTGCAGGGTCCAATGTCACTGCCTCCATTTTCAGCAGTGAGGAAGTTCCTGCAAGGAAACAAGGATTTGATCTTTAGACTGAGATCATGCCTTAGCAGACTAACCCCCGATAGTTATTGACTGTTGAGAATATTAACAAGTCACGATTAATGGGTCATGACTGCTATGAAGTGTAAAATAATACATTCTCCAATATATCAACAAACCTGATTTTCTTCAGGAAGGAGAGCTCTGTGTCAAACTGCTGAAGTGAGAGAAGCTCGACACTTAGAAACATTTGCTCCAGTGGTTCCAAGTCAGATGACGTCAAAAGTCTGGAGAATGTTGTCACCTATGATTAAAATGGCAATTAGTGAAAACAACTGTAGGATATATTTAACACTGGTATGGTATAATAACTTTAAAAGTTACCTCTGTGAAGCAGGAGCAGCCATGGACTTCCTGTCTTGTGTGAGCAAGTATGTAGTCAGCCAAACAACTGTTATTTTGCTCTTCAAAGTAGACCCCGGCCAGATGTTCACTCTCTACTTTGGGGAGCTCTGTGCAGTCCAACCGCACCACTGAGTCTGGTGTAGCACATTTGAGCAGTACGAGTTTAGCTTCTTCAAGAACTCGCCTCTCTGGATCGGAGATTTCTAAACTTTCCTTCTGCTTCTCCATCACTTGCAGAACCACAGAAGCACACGTGTCTGAGTGGTAGCCGATGAAGACGTCTGGGGGTTTGTACTTGTACGTAGGACCCAGGTTTTGACTGCTGAGGGACACAAAAAGTCTCACCCATTTCTCCAATTCATCCACCGTCCTCCTCTGCTCAGCTTTGAGGACAGTGTGGATGTCCAGGTAGTGTTTCTCCAGCCTGTTGATGAGAGGTATCGGGAACTGTTTATACACCACCTCTTTTTCCTCAACGACAATTAGCCGAAAGTCTTTGTGCACCCGGCATTTCACACGGTGGGTTCCCAGTCCAAGGTCGACATACTTCTGTCCTCCCAAGCAGACGTAGTATTGGTTGAGAGCGTCATAGAGACTTTCATAGAGGTTCTGCAAGTTTAGGAGCACAACTATTTGACCTGTTTCCATGCAAATCTTTACTCTGTTGATGTTGCGGCAGATCTGGGTATACTCTTGGTCTTTTGGGAAGCTGGATCCAAAGATTATTTCGGGCTGAGAACTTTCTGAGAAGAAGGTCTGCTGCAGGATCTGTAGGGCTGCATAATTTTTTGTCAGCACCAGCAAGTACCGACACTCTTCTTCCTGTCCAACTGCCTGAATGTTTTCTCTCACAAACTCAATGGCACTGATGTTGTCCAGGCTGGGCGCCATCTGTAGTCTTTTGGTAAAGACAGCAACTGCATCCACATCATCCCTGCCACTGAAATTTCTCAGCACTGCTTTCACGGTTTCCTCTGCTGTTGGCTTCCGCTGAGAGGACTTGGCAGCAGCAAAAATCATCTTAATCAAGCTGTAATAGTCGCGTAGGCCAAAAAACCCTTTGCCTTGTTTGTGGCAGATCTTCAAGTAGGCTCTTGCAAAGGGTTGGAAGAAATCCCTGACCTTTTCCAAAACCATTGCATCAGATGAGCATATGCCTTTCGCACTTTCGATCAGTTCCTTCTCATCAGGGTCACCTCGGGAGACAAAAATGCCTCTGTTCATCTTTGCAGGGTCTAGAGCCCAGTTGGAGATACCGATAAAGCCCACCTTTTTGTGCGGGAGCGGCTCATCGTCAATGCATCCCTCTTCTAGCAGTGGGTGAAGGGTTTTCAGTGGCATCTTTGGAGAGTCCTCGGCCAGGCCAATCTCATCAAGAACCACAACTGAAATGTATTCACTCAGGTTCTTTCCTTCCTGAAAGCGTCCACATTGCTTGAATGTATTGATGATGCCTTCTGGTGTTGAGTGGGGGCTGCACTGGAAGGACACCAAGTGGACCTGTTTCAGCCTTTTGTAGAGGTCAGAGTGAGCAGCTTGACCTTGCATTGCATCGGCCACCAAGGTTTTAGACAGAGATTTTGAACTTCCAGGTTTTCCAACCAAGAAGAGAGGGATTCTTAACTCAATGCAGAGAACCATCATGAAGACGTTCTCTTTGAGAGCACTGTTTCTTGCAATAGTATCCCCCATAGGCACGCCACTTAAAAGTAGATCTTGCATGAGTGAAATTTCCTGCATTAATTTTGCTGGGCTGTATGCTGGTGGCAGGCTTTCACTGACTTTCTGTCTGTATTTATCCTTATGTTCTAGGCAGGCATGGTAGCACACTCCGATTGCCATGACTAGAGACCAGAAAACTGTGTCCCTAACCTCAGGCTGTCTCTGACGCCTTTCATTTTTATCTGAGTTTTGTTTACTCTCAAACGCTTCAAGCTCTGCAAACAACATGGCGTGGTTTTCATAGAACCAAACAAAAGCCTGCATGCAGCGTTCAACATCTCTCAAGCTGACAAAGCTGCATTCGTCGTTTCTTTTCCTCATATACTGCTGTGAGGCTGAAAGAACCTCAGCGATGCACTTGGTGTAACTTTCAGGGATTGTTTTACTTTCAACCACTCTTTGCACAATCTGCTGGATGTATATTTTTTCTGTGAGATCATTTAACTGGCCAAAGTCCCACACCAAAGGGATCATGCTGGGCGGCAATGCTTGCACTCTATACACCAACTGACGGAGAGGGATCGATCCAAGCTTTTCATCTGTCTCTTCAGATCTAACTCTGTAACCAAGACCAGCAGATTCTAGCCTCTGAATCATCTCGTCTGTGTGCTTTCGGTAAGGGTTGCATGCTGCGATTATCTGCAAACCGCTGTGGCGTGTCAACCTTTCTCCCTTGACTGTCCTGTCACAGAGGACCTCCTTAATACTGCTGATGGCCTCAGTAGTGTTGGCCTCATCAAAAAAGAGAACAGAGTCAAATCCATATTCTTGCTTGTTGATTAAAGCAACGTCTTCGGCTTCTCGGACTTTGTTGTAAATCATCTCTGAAGATGTCCCTCCGTGGACCTTGACCAGCTTCATGTTCTCAGTGGCCACTCCACTCCTCCGCAGCTCACAGAGGAATTTGATGAGTCTCGTCTTGCCACACCCTGTCTCACCCATGATAATGACAGGGATGCCGCACCTGAACCGCATATGGATTGCCAGCATCTTCAGAATGTTGTCAGTTGTGAGCTCGTATGTTTCATCAGGGTCAAGAGGCCACTGGATACCGAGAACGTTGCAGAGTCGCTCTATTTTTTCCCCTCTTGGCAGGCTATCAAAGTTGATGTTGAAAGGGACTCTCTGTAGTTTTAAGCCGTCATACAATACCCTTGTCATGACATTCGACTTTATCACCCTTTTAGAGGTAGGGTCAATGGCATCGACAGAGTTTTGGTCATTGAGCTGAAGATGGAAACCAATGAAGGTCATGGACACATGGTCATCATTAAAGAAGATGTATGGATGTGGTTCTTTTTCCCATCTCTTTCTAATCATAAAAGGAGCCAAGTCTTCATCTCGGAGACCAGTGAGGTCCATCTGCTGTCTGCCAGGACTCTGGTCAGAGATACTGAGTGATGGCGTGGCAAAGTCCTTTGCCATCAGGATCATGAAGTCCACCACAAAGGTTTTGAATCCAGTAAGTGTGTCTCCAGTGATAGCAGCATCACAAAAAACAGATGTTTCACAGTCTTGCAGCTGAAAGTTAAGGAACCATGCAAAATTTCTCAGTTCTGCCCAGGATGGGTCCATAATGCCACAGTACATGAGAAGCATCTGAAGACATTCCACACGTGACCCTTCAACTCCCTGATACTTGAACCCGTCAAGATCAGTGTGGTTATGAAATCGTGTGAGATACTGATATGGCCGCTGAAAGGCTGCACTCCTGAATTCCTTATCATCCATCAATGGGTCATCACTGTTCACAACGTTAGGATAATCTTGCTTGCTCATCTCAATCATCAGCACCTCTTTGGGTGGTCGGCAGAAAATATTTGGGAACACGTCTACGAATGTGCTGTTCACAGTTTGAGCCTAAGCAGTAATAAAAAAAAGAGATAAAAGCACAACCCAACGTCAGAAACGGTTTAAAATCAGATAACAAATGTGCTGTTAGTGCCAAAATGCTTTAAAACTTACCGGCCGTGCAGCATTTCTGGTTGACTTAACAGACGGCTCTAAAATCTCCATGACATACAGCTGCTGGTCACTGCATTTCCACATCCTTCCCTCAGAATCCATCAGGTAGCGCAGAATCAAGAGTTTGAAAAGAAACTCATGGAGGCCTTTCTGCACCTTCACAGACAAAATACAGTCCATTAAGATTATATGCGATATGTTGAGGCCTATCTTATTGAAAAGGTTATACTACTCTAAGCTCCAAAATAATGTCAAACTCATTATTACCGATGATGTGATGTCGAAATGGAACATTGTGAGTTCTTTCCTCTTGGGGGTGTCCAACAGAGATTGAAGGACAACATTCTCATCCACCTTAGGTTCAATTAAGCGAATGCATTTCCTCATTGACGGCTTTTCGGTTGAGTGCTTCAGTTTCTCATACAGCCTCTTGATGTAGAGAGATTTACCTGCAATTTAAAGTATAGGTCATTATGGGTGGTATTGATAGTAATCGCAGTGAATAGTCATCATGTGAACAATCAATTCTCAATTTCAATCTGCCTATTTAATACATACGCACCAACGCCAGCCCTTTTGGATGAGACGACACCAACGCACAGTCGGTCTGTGAATGCAGCTGCAGCACTGCATTGATCTGCTGGGACGCTGTAGTGACTGTGGAGGTACCTCTGGATCCTTGCAAATGGCTCCTGGGGAACTATGTGCAATCTGTGCTGGCTGAAGGCTGAGGGAAGGTAGGCATGTTCTCTCTCTGAGCTGCAGATGATGACAAGTCTGTAGTCTTTCCTGCTCTGCATTTTCATTCGCTGAAAGAAGCTCTCAAGTTTAGAGCTCACGTCATAAGTGAGCAGATCTCCATACAGCAGAGAGTATATCTTGTCTCCTCTGTAGCCGGTGCTGAGACAGCGTCTGAGGAATAGCTCCACCTGTTCATATGGTGTTGAGGAGTTGCACAAGAGGACTTCATCATAGGTGGGAAGTGGCTCACATTCGCTACTCATGTAAATGGAGATGCAAGAAGTCAGGACCTCATCCTGTGGGCAAATGATCAAGTTAGGCTTTCCTGTGACCAAGCCTTTAGGTAGCTGCCTCCTGATGAAATTACCCATGTAATCATCAGTAATGTCTTCTTCACCCTCATCTTCTTCACTCTTGTCTTTTCTGTTAGCCAGTATCTCCAACAATTGCCCAAGACTGTTTGTACCAAGAACGTGCGGGAGAAAATTATTCATGTCTTTCATATAAGCATTCCATATCAGATCAAATTTTTGGGAACCATTCGTTTGTTCCAAAAGACTTGGTAGAGGATCCAGTTCGCTGATGAAGTCCGAGTCTCCCAGCTCACTTGGCACCATGACAAACGTCTGAAACTCAATGTCCTCATTTTGCTCTGGTGGTTTTGTGACGATTTCATACCGGAGTGCATGCCACACATGCCTCAAGTCGAAGGATGTGCAATTTTGCTTGACAAAGGAGAGCATCATGAGAACTTGGTCCTCCACATTGGTCACATTTTGCTGAGTCAGCTTGCTGCACAGGTAGACGATCTGTTCGGCTGTGAAGTAGTTAAGATAGTAATGTTGGGACCTCTGCTTGTCCACAAAATCCCTCCAGTAGTCCAGGCATTTCTCCATTTTCCTGCAAAGTTCAGGGAGCTGCTCCTCGATGCAGCCCTCCACAATGACAGCACCGAGAACACTGCCCAGGTTAAAGTCCATCATTATGCTGGGTTCATTGCTGCTTAAACAGCAGTTGATTTGTGCTTCCCAGTGTCTGAACAGAGGATTCCCAGCAGTGTAGAGGGCAATAAATGCCTCAGCTAGTCTCTGAACACTGGCAAAAACCTGAAAGATAAAGAAGAAACTACAGTCAAATGCAGTTTATACATTTTTGTATGTACTGTATATTCATTCAGTATATTCTTCAGCATAAGGTGGAAAACAGTTGTACTTATAAAACAACTAATCTTTTAATATAATGTAGCGACCAAATTTGCTAAATCTCTAACAATAGTAATACATGTTATATTCAAACCAGAATTAATATGTTCCATCAAATAAAATCTAGTTTACAGCTTTAAAAATGAATTGTATGCAGACAGATTATACAGTATCACAGTATGTGTGCTGTATCACTATAAACTATATGATAACCTCCATAGATATATACACAAAATATTACTCATGATTATTTCAAAATAAAAGTACAAGTACAAGTATTTCTATTATATATAATAGCATTCAAGCTTCCATGCTAAACAAAACGGCCTTAAATAAAAGTGCAACATTTCAGTTTACCTCTGCAAAGTGATCAACATCGTTCTGTCCTTGATCCGCTTTCCCAGACATCAGCATGAGTTTATTCTGCAGCTCCCTCAGGTCCTCAAGAGAGTACCAGCGCATCTGCTGACCCTCATCATGCTCCTCAGGAATCTGCAGCTTCAAGGCGGTGTCAAGACTCAACTAGATTGAGAAAAAACAGAAATACACTCTGATACATCATTTTGAAGGAACTCTGTTCTCGGAGTTAACATCTGTGCTGTACGGCCAAAGGGATGCAATTAACTTTGATTTCGTTACTTACCGTTTTTACATTTTGTGCACTGATCAGGTAGACACCCTTTTTGTTGATTGCTGACGCCAAGGAGAGAGACGACAGCTCCACTGATCCGTGGCTGTCCTTCACAGTCTTCAGCCATTCCAAGTGTCGTGCACTGTCCCGCTACAAGAGATAAAATTCGTAAATACGGTGTTATTTTATATTTATGTTTTATGAGGTTAGCATTAACACAAGTAGCCAGTATGACATTCAAATTCATATGACTGTCAATTATCAATGTGTACTAGATATATTGATTGTAAATCATCTGCGGGATTTGTCCATCACAAAGTGTCTCCAAATGACTGGCATCACCAATAAGTCCTTCTTCAGGGTAGAAGTCATATCCAAGGTTTAATTTTAAAGCCAAAAATTCAAGTCCTGCTCTAGCTTATTAGTACAAATATGAGCAAGGCGTCTTCTTACCAGTTTTTTCGGTAGGTTGCCATCGTTCTCCAAAGCTTTCCAGAGCTTCTTCTGCACCTCCTTGAAGGCGGGAAAACCAGAGTCTGGTTTGAGCTCATAAAGCATCGGGGAGTAGCCAAGGACAGCATCATGGAAGCAAGCAACGCGATCCACGTCCATATCATTCTCTCCCGCAGAGATGGAAGCCAAGTCAACAAACACCTTCAACTCGTTGATATCTGATAAAAAATAACATTTATAAATAATTTGCTTGAATGAGAATTATACACAATTTTATTTTGCAACTAAAATTAAAAAAAAGGACTACTTTTTACCTTCAAGGGCATCCTTGACCCATTTTACAAAGTGTCCTCTGAGTCCCAGCTCCCGGAGGCACTGTCTGCGCGGCTCATCGATGTCCACCAGAACCTTCTTTGCCTGCATCAAGTCGTTGTCGATCCGATTGAGCTGCTCTTTCTGAAAGTCTGCGTGACTCTGAAATTAGGAAGACAAAATTTAAGATTCCTAAAATAGTTCTGAGTAAATCACACCCACTAATCACCTCAACATCATCAGCAGATTATTACCTGCGCCAAGGAGGTTATGTTTTCATTTACGTTTGTAAATTTGAAGGATTATATAAATCCAAATTGACAGATTAACATGAAACTTAACATTGCAAGGGTTATTCCACATTTTCATTGATTTCTCAAAGAATTCATGGATCTTGATAAAAAATATCAGCCATGTTCAGGGGACTGATGAGTGTGTGTAAATTGGTGCAGATCCAAATAAATATCTGGATCTAGTGAATTAAAATCTGGTTTCAGGGACTGTTGGGCCTCGGCGGAGGTATGCATTTTACTGATTGCTATTTAAATTTGTGTATGCATTATCTCTACACATACATTGTATTACACATGTGGTGTGCAGAAGGAGGTTTGTAGCCGACAAACGTTTTACACAAGACTTTTGGGTGCAATATACAAAATTCAAATGTGGCCACTTACAACTTCAGTGAGAGTCTCGAGAACCCCGAAGTCCCCCTGCAGATGAAGCGTCTCTTTAACCATCATGATGATTTGAGCTGAAGCCACGGCGAGATGAAGCTCGTGATACTGCTCAATCTGTTGAACCCTGCTGTTGATCCACTTTTTGTCGGTTGATTTATCAACTCTGCACATGATGTCCATGTCCTGCGCAAGCTCTTCGTACTTCCCCTTGTACGCTCCAAAGAGCTGGTTGACCTCCTCGAGCATTATGCTGCCTTTCTTCAGAGAAGCGTAGATGCCTTTGTAATTTTCATAGCAAGGCAGGAAAACTTCATTGTGCATCATTTCTGGTGTTGCCATAATGTCTGCTACTTGCTGTTCGTTGGGATCATCCAAAGTAACTTCTTCGGTGACCCAGAGTTTGGCTTGTTGCTCCCAGCACACTTTGAATATATAGCTGTCTCTGAAGGTGTACAGGGTCTCCGCCATTTCTTTGATTTCTTCACCCAGACTGAAGTAGGTGACAACGCCAGCCATCTCAGAGGGCAGTTCATCAAATGGATGAACCTCCATGAAAAGGTTCAGGGGCTTGACGTCAACGTTGACCCGTTGTGTCTCTTCCATGTCGGCAACATCGACTGTCGTGTGATTTGAAAAAGCAGGTGTTAAAGTTGTGGCAACATTAGGATCAAACCAAACTGACTGATTCACTCAATACCTGTCATGTGTTCCTCAAGTTTGTGGCTCATTGTTAAGAACATGTCCACAAGCTTCTTCTCGTGGTACACGGCTTTCACTTCGTTTTCTCTGCATTGCAACAGCCTCCTCATTTTGGCAGTATCTTTATATTGTTCATTCTCAGAGAGGCAATCTGTCAAAATCAAACCACACGCACAAATGTAAATATTTCTATTAGGCCAGTGCACAGGAACATAAGCGTGTTCAGGGGTTACTTTCATCAAATGCAAAACAAATGTCTGGAGAAATCTTTCAAACTTATTTAGACTTTTTACCGATTTTCAGCAGTTCTAGGAAGAAATCTCTCTTCTCCAGAATGATGTTGAGCAGACTGATCTGAATTTTTCCATGGACCAGTTGATCGTTGATGGCTGTGAAGGATGATATGGCAATAGCAAATCTATCCCTGGCGTCCTGAGAGAGGGTCTCGATCAGCTTTTCTTCCGCCCCTGCAATGGCAGAAATTCCATGTCAGTGTTTTGTCTAAATCAACAGCAATGTCTTCTTTGCCTGACTGACTTTGAGATCACGACAGGCCATCACTCCCTTAACCATGTCTAAATCTTTTTTTCTTTAATGTGAGGAAATACCGTGTAGTTTGAAAACGTCTTTGGCTGCACTCCAGGAGAGAAGGTGCCTGAGGACCACTTCTTCATCTTCTTCATAGTTTCCTTGACGGTCCCTCGGCCATGATTTCTGGATGATGGCTGAGAGGAGTTTCCCAAACTTCCAGTTTATCTTGAGCCTCTCAAACAGTTTGCCCTCAGACTTGGTCTGCATAAGAAGTAAAACAGCAAAGAGGATTATGTGCATATTTTAGATAGGTGCAGTGGCCTTGTGACTTCCAGAAATTCAAATTTTTGAATACACGATAAAAGTGTTGTTAGGTATGACAAGAGGAAGAATGAGGAGTCTTCATACCTGGCACAAAGATGTAACCGCCTCA
Organism: Hippoglossus stenolepis; assembly: GCF_022539355.2. Classification (NCBI taxonomy): domain Eukaryota; kingdom Metazoa; phylum Chordata; class Actinopteri; order Pleuronectiformes; family Pleuronectidae; genus Hippoglossus; species Hippoglossus stenolepis. Next base: position 9,861,073 of record NC_061498.1, read on the forward strand.
AGAGCACACCTCTCAATACTAGCAGAAATATGTGGATGGGAATCACTGAGTTCTTCTATTTTTGTGCAGTAGAATTCAATTTGATCCACAGCTTGTTCCTGAAACCACAAAAACATAAATTATGTTAAATATGTTAAATTGTTAAACTTTTACTGAAATTTACAAAACGTGCATGACGTACCTGTTTGTACTTGCCCTCAAAATCCCTTGTGAACTTCTGTCTCCACTCTTCTTTGCAATCTTCATCTTTGAAGTCGACGGCAATTATGTTGTTCCACATCTGTAAATCACGACCAACAAAAAAGGGACAATTTACCAGTATTCTCTGACAGAAATGCATTGTGAGCATATGTCTATATGTTTGGTTTTATTTACAAAATATAACAAAACTGCTCACTTCCATCTCCGCTGTGACCTTTACTTGAAACAAGGATGTCACGGACGTTTTGAGCAAACCATATCTGAAGGAGCGATTGATCCAGTCTCTCATAATGGTTATCGCCTGAGAGATGAAGTCTTTTGCATATTGCTGCTCTGTCTCCTGAAAAGGAATTATAATCAGGCCAAGTATATTTGAGATCAGCAAAACTTAATTCTGGTTGAAAAGGTAATGGCTCGTTCACATTGACTTCACATACCTGTTGTTTTTTACAATGAACAAAGTCTGAAACTGATGCAACCAGATTCATGCAGGCTATGGGAATATTAGTGGTGTCCGGGCCATATGATGCTGGTTTGACTGCTCTGCAGATCTTCTCTAACAGTTTCACTGCTGTCGCAAGACACTCTCTCCTGTAGGCCTCAGTAAAATAACTATGATGAGGAAAAAGAAGAATGCAAAATTGAAATGATCAACTTGGACAAACATGTCAACCCTTCATAGAGAAATGTACAGAAGAGTGTTAGGGCCAGGCATAAGGAATACAAGTGAGAAGATGAAGATTTAGTTTTTCCATTTTGTATTTCAAGTATTAAGTTTAAATGTTCAAGAAGTAAGTCGATATAAATCTGATTTTTTTTTAATTTTGCATATGGAGAATAAATTTAAAAGTTCAAGATTAAAGTCGAACTTTTAAGAATATATCAAACTACTAACAACTGCAAAATGCCTTTTGGAGATGAATTGGTGAAATTAAACTTTCAACTGTCAGTTTTGGTGCCATGGAAATTATTTATTTTTTTAGCTCATAAACACAGTGTGGTGATCAGTATTAAAGCTTTGAAGATATTGTGCCTAAAACCATCTGTTCAGAGGGAGAAACCACACAAGTCTTTTTCATTTGCCTGGTCTTAACCCTCCTCTGTTAAATGTCATTTCATGGTCTACACAGGGATAAAGAGCCATGCAAGAACACTGAACAACAAAATCACTTGTCTTAAAACGTGTGTTTAGACAATGACAGTTTACCGACAAACACAAATAATCAGTGACTTCATGCCTTTACAATTCAATAAAAAAAAAAAATCAGCTAAATTTAGAAGAGCGAGTCACCTGTATTTTTCTTCAATTAGTTGTGTTTGGATGTGCGAGAGAATGCCAGTCACTGCCTGTAAAACAGAAGCCCAAGATTAATTGAATTTAATGCACTCTAACCCCGAAATGTATTATTTACAAATGTTTCCACTTCACCTCGGAGGTACTGTAGCCAACATCCTGAGGAGCTTTATTAAAGAAAACAAGAAGTATGTCCAAAAGCTCAATGTCGATGTTGCCGATCCACTCCATCAGTTCATCAACTGGCAGCAGGAACAAGCAGGATCGTGTGAGAAGTGCATCCACCTCCATCAAGTGTCTGTGGCTCTTTATCAGGTTCACAAGTGCCCTAAAAACAGGACAGCGGTAAAAAAAAAGGAGCAGAGTAACTCCCACTTATCTGCAGATAAATGCACTGTGTAATCTCAACTTTGGTAAAGTTAGGGGGACTCTTACTGTCTCTGTTGACTGCTCATGTATGTCCCTGCACTAATTTCAAGGCCTTGCAAACCGGCCCAGGATGAGCCGTACTTCACGTTTCCAGAAGTCGGTATTTCGAAGGGCTTTGTGGTGCCTTTGAGGAGGTGGAGGAGCGGCAGCACCAGAATCCATCGGGGGTTTCCCGCTTTTCTCACCGCATTTATCAGAGACTCCAAATATGCTGGGAGACTATAACAAAAATTGTAAAATATGCAGTGATTTTCAGTTATTTACTGGAGAAGATGAATGACTGGGAAAGATTCGGTACTTACTTTTTGAGAATAATGACATCCTTTGAGAGATCTGCCCAGTACTGAAGGAAATCCTCTTTGCTTTGTTTGGGCAGGCAAAGCATGGTGCAGAGCTTATAAAGCTCAGATTCATTTAGACGGATATCATGCCTCTTACATACACATAGCATGATCACAGCCGCCCTCATGGGGTCGTGAATGTAGAGCATCTTCCCATCTCCATCCTTCAGCCACTGAGGAACCAGGCTCGTCAGCATGAACTCTTTCAGCATCTTCCTCACCTAAGAGGAGAAATCCACAGGTAATCAATCTACCTGGGTGTTTGTAAGCCATGTATAATTTTACTATGCCAAGATTATGAACTTACATCGTCTTTTCCATAATCTAAGGACTTCCACTTCTTATGTGTCTCCTCATAAACAAAGGGGTCCCCGTAAACCTCAAAGAACTGATTCAGTTGAATCAGAAAACTTTTCAGATTGATCTCACTCCAGCTACTGAGAAGATCAAATATGGTGGAAAGCATTATTTTCCCAGCGATCTCTCTGCCTTTAATCAGACTCATCCTTTGTTCCGGCCAAAAGGTTTCTTTAATGCGTTTGAGAACATTCTTTGTTGGTTCGACACAGATGATGTCATCATACTGATGCCAGTCCCCTTTAACAAAAAAGACAGAAGACAGACATTTGAGGATGAGAATGAAAAATCCTGTATTCAAATCCTCTTGTTATAAATGGCCTCAGTCAATTATGTATTTACCTTCATTGAGGAATCCGGACTTTACAAACAAACATCTGTTGGTCGTCTTTTTAGAATCAATTTTGTAAATGAACTCAAACTCATATTTTTCCTTTTTTCTGTGGTAGACAATATATTTGTATGGTATCGACTCAGTTGCAGCTTTACTTTTGCTTGTCGTCAGACTGCCCTCAACAAGAAAACCATGGTCTTCGAGACGCCTGTGTGAGGAGGAGAAGAAAGTAAAATTTACTTGGTGATGAGTGCAGGTTGGGCACTGGACCCGATTCTACAGATGTTCTCCCGAGTTCATGTCTAAAAACGGCTTCAGCTGCAGGTGGCCACCATCTGAACTTCACCGACCATTTTAGAAAACATACCTGGTCACTTGCAGCTCAACTGCATTTTCCTCCCATGACCTCCCAATGGGAGACCCAGCCCTGATAAAGATCTGATCCTCATCCGGATCAAATTTGAAATCCTTCGAGAGAACGGCGTGGAAGTAAATCGTGAGTCTGTCGTGCGCTGCAATGGTCTGGTTCGTGGTCGGCCTAAAAGGCGAGAATAAATGAACACAAAAATACTGCAGTAAATATTACACACATCGGGATTAACCTGGCAAAAAAATTATCATAGTGTGCAGCCATCAAAGACAACGTCATCACCTTTTGGGCGGTGGGCCAGCGGGTGTGTTGGATTCTGTGTTGTCCGCACCGTCGTCCTCTGAGGTTTGTGCTGGAGTCGAGTCCTGCCCACTTCCAGACTGCTGCACCTCCATGGGCTCTACTTTCACCTCTGGGTCAACACTTGAGCCTGTAGTGACCACCTGTACAAGGATCGATAAATATGTATCCTAAATATATACCGTCATAGGGCTGTTGGTATGAACTTCAGGAGTCTGAGATTCTAATTCAAATATTAAAAAATACTATATGATTGCTGTAATTGTATTTTATATATATATATATATATATATATATAATATACATAACAATGAATAACATTTTCACTGTGTTTAGTTGTGAATTGCTTATTAATTGCATTTAAAATGTTCATTCAACATTTGAATTTAATTTGAATATTAAAATAATAAGAAATAAACATTGATTGCCAGCCCTACACCCTAAACACCTGCAAATCATGTAGACAGATTTAAATGTAGGTTTCTGCTTCTCAATAAGAATAATAACTTTGTTAATACGTTTCACTCAGCGTTACCTTTGATGACGTTCCATTGCCAAAAACCATCTTTTCTTTGGCTGCCACATTCTGCGTCTGTTTCTGGTCCTGCTGACTCTTTCCTTTATGTTTGGTTTGTCCCGTCTGCTTCACACTTGGTTCTACATTGGCGTTCTGGTCCAGTGAAGGCTGCTCAGTGACTACTGCATCTTTCTTTGATTTTTTTCCGTCAGCCTTTTGATCTTTAGGGTTAGCGGCCTTGGTCCTTTTACCAGTACCTGACTGAGGAGTCGTACCCTTGTCCTCTGACGTGGGGTGTTGAGTCGGAGTGTCGGCCACTGCTGTCTTGAGTGTCTGATCCTCATTCGATTTCTGTGCGTTGCTCTCTACCTCATTGGAGTGTGCTTGACTTTCCTCCAACTGCCTCGCTGTCGCAGCAGGATTTTCACTTTGGATGTCTTGTGCGTCTTCAGACGGGGCAGCAGGGCTGTTGGCTACTAAGGAACTGGGCTGGCTCTCCACCGAGGAGGCCTCATCTTGGAGTGAGGCTGGTGTTTCATCCACTGCTTTGTTTGAGCTTTCACTGTCAGAGGAGCCTCTTCTGCTCTGCGTCCCCTGGTTGTCTTCCAGGGAGACATGTGACAGGCTCTGCTCCGGGTCTGACACTATGTTGCCATCTTTCTTCTTTTTATTCTTCTTCTTTTTTTTCTATCATGACAAAAAGGTAGAGGATCAGTTTTAAAATCCACTTTACTGGTAATCCACAGATCATTACTTTCGTTGGCATCAATTAAATATCTAAGCTACTTTTAAAATGTATGTAAAATGATGTGTTGTATTATTAATATTTCACGCGTGAATGTCCTACGAGTAAAGTAGCGTTTCAGTTTACAAATATTTAAAGAGGTACCTTTTCGGTTGTGACTGTCAAACTAAGTAATACAAATTACTTCTATGTCATTCGTACATACAGAGTGTCCAGTTCATTGGGTTTCCAACAATGCAACAGTCCTAAAATGAAGCTTGTAATGTTCAGTTTTACAGAGATGCTAATTCAGCTTTATGGATCTTTTTGGAGGATACAGATTTCAGAAGATGTTTCTGTTGTTCAGCCTTCCCACACTGATTTAAATGGGATGGGCAGAACCTGTCAGTATAAAGCAATATGATTGAAATGCAAATCAGTGACAGTCATAATCACCTTCTTCTTCTGGTTGCCGGTGTTCTCTTCATTTTGTTGTTTGGGGGATTCCTTGGATTCCTTGCTGTCCACAGGTTGGACGTTTTTCTGTGGTACTGATTTCTCAGTTGTACCTTTCAAGTCTGCTTTCAAGGATTGGGGCTCACTTTCTGCAGCTGGAATGTCCTACGAGTAAAGTAGCGTTTCAGTTTACAAATATTTAAAGAGGTACCTTTTCGGTTGTGACTGTCAAACTAAGTAATACAAATTAGTTCTATGTCATTAGTACAGAGTTGCCAGTTCATTGGGTTTCCAACAATGCAACAGTCCTAAAATGAAGCTTGTAATGTTCAGGTTTACAGAGATGCTAATTCAACTTCATGGATCTTTTCGGAGGATACAGATTTCAAAATATGTTTCTGTTGTTCAGCCTTCCCACACTGATTTAAATGGGATGGGCAGAACCTGTCAGTATAAAGCAATATGATTGAAATGCAAATCAGTGACAGTCATAATCACCTTCTTCTTCTGGTTGCCGGTGTTCTCTTCATTTTGTTGTTTGGGGGATTCCTTGGATTCCTTGCTGTCCACAGGTATGACGTTTTTCTGTGGTACAGATTTCTCAGTTGTACCTTCCAAGTCTGCTTTCAAGGATTGGGGCTCACCTTCTGCAGCTGGAATAAAGACACACGTTAAAACTAAATCGGACATCAAGTATTGGGACTTATCTACAGTTATTTACATATTTCTCGTCACATCATGTTTGTTTTCTTGTTTGTGTGTTTGTTGATTAGCAGGATTATGCAAAACCTATGAGACAGATTACCATGAAACTGGAGGGGTGTGTTACGGGTCAGGGAAGAACAGACTAAATTTTGATGCAGATCCAGATCAGGGGGCTGATCTAGGAATTCTTTTTTTCACTTTCTTGCAAGTTAAGTTGTTTTCCAACATTTTCCTTTATGTTAATGAATGAATGAATGAAGGAAGGAAGGAATTAATGAACAACATCTAATGTGTGTGTGTATATTTCACACACACACATTAGATTTCTCATTGAGGCCTCTATGGAAAACTGGCAGCATTAATGTAGAGTAGACTCGTGTTCTCCAAATTAATTCTGTAAGGTGTATTAAGAAACATAAAAACAGTCTTTATAGAGACCCTGTGAATTAAATCGTGAAGAAAACTGTAAATCATCAACCACATTTCTACATGAAACTACTCACCCTGTGTGTTTGCAGGTTGGACAGTCAACTTCCGGCCACACTCACTGCAGAACTTGGCTGTCTTCTCCGAAACATTATGGCCACATTGTGGACACTTCATCTTTAGGCTTGAGTTGTTCTCTGCAAAAGGAGGGGAGGACACGTCTTCAATGAAAAGTGCCTTGTATTACACCATGCGGCAAGTTCCTTTCACTTTCCATTCTGCCAGTTTCTGCAAAACAATCATCCTGAACACACCCTTTCAAAGAAACTGACCTAGAAACATTTAGATAAGCGATGGAGGTGAAAATAACAGTGTAAAGAGAAAACTGCAACATGATGCACCTACAGACTAGTTAATGATTTCAGCCTAAAGGCAGGGGGGAAACAGAAGGTCTCACTGGGCAATATAATAAAAAAAATAAAAGACTGCACCACCTTAAAGTTTAAGAAATAAAAACAGGTTAGACATCTAAAAGCCTGATAAGACAAATTACTCAGAGACACTCCTGGTTCAGCTGCGGTGGAAAACTAGTCAAACAGCATTCTAAAAAGAGACATCATGTAAATCATCAATGACCTAAAAAAGTCCAGGTAAATATAAGTAAAATAATGAATTATATATCTTTATATTTAGATATATGTTTTAATGTAATGAATTAACAGTTGAATGTATTACCACTGAATTTTATGCAATTGCTTGAGCATTACTACATGTGCTCATCACTGATGCTGCTGTCTTTGTGGAATCCCTCCGGATTTCTGAATTTTCTGCCCAAAATCTGAGATTACAGTTACATTAAACCTACAGAAGGCAGTGTTGTGAATGAGAATCAATATTTTTAACAATTGTTTTTCTCAAGGAAATGTGTAAAATTATGCTTTCGTGTGTGGAAATCATAACATTGGTGCGCAAGAAACCCGGAAAAGAATAATAAGCAAACTAAAAGTATATAAACAAGACAGGGCAGTTAATTATGTCATATAAATCATATAAATGTGCGGGAGAGAGTAAATAAATAAATAAAAGCTGCAAGAGCTAGAGGGAATCCTCCTGTTCAGTAAAAGATCTTTGGCTCCGAGGCGAAGCCAATCACAGGCTGTGTTGCGGGAAGTCACTTCCTGTTTCGGTTCCTGCCTCTAACGTCATTTGGAAACAGCCAAAACGCTTCAGAAACAAACACAACGATGGCTGCGATCGTTCCTGCAGCTTCATTACACGTTTATTAACTGTATCCACGCAGCAGAGCCACTCTGAACAAGTGCCGTTGCTTCAACTAATAAAGAACCGACTGACTCCCTGCGTAGTGTGGCGACGAGCTACATAGCTAGCGTTAGCCCTCTCAGTTTGATCCTGACTCACTTCACAGAACCGACAGCGACATTAAGAACATGTGTCAGGTGAAGAACATGTGAAGAACATGTGAAGAACATGTGTCAGGTGTATGACGTGGTGTTTAAACATGATGGGACTCACCGGTGACACTGGTCCAGTAGCTGCTCCAGTTTGCAGAGGACTAGTTCACTTAGTTTAAAATTCAGATCTGCACGTTGTCGTCTGTAAAGCATTGAAACTGGTTTCCGCCATTAACCGAGTGCCTGCGTCTGACTTATTTCTATTCTTCTTCCTCTTCTCTGCAAAACCACCAGACCCACAGCTCATCTCGCCATGTAGAGCTCCGACGCACCGGGCGCAGAGTCACGTCTGGTCGGAGCTGTTGTCCACTCGTTTCCGTAAGTTCTCTAAGGTTTCGTTTTTTGGAAAATGGGCGTCAACAACTAATAGTTACGTTTCTTTATGATTCAAACCAGTAAGTGTCTGGACAAAAAAGAACAAGAACAATCCCTTTGATCATAATGATTCATCAATTATGTAAATTAAAAGATTATTATTAATCATTGAGTGTCCTTTTAATAAGTTGGCGTCATGCAGAAACTTCCTGTTATCATAAATAATGTTTCATATTTTACTAATAATAAGCGTCATTTATACAGCACTTATTTTAAAATGTTACAAATTGCTTTACAATGAATAAACATAGATGAAAAAACTATGGATCAAGAGCAAAGAAAACAGAACAATAAACTAGATTAATTATATTCAGATTTTTGATATTTTCATTCTTATTCTATGTGACTATCGAAAATGAAGATGTATGATAACTGATTATAATGATTTTAAATAAAAAATCAGTCAATAAATATAATCAATAATAATAATAATAATACTCAAGAGGGCTTGTACCATCCAGGTAAAAAAAAAGATATTTGGGTGCAAGCCATTTAAGGTCTTAAAAGTGACAGGCAGCCAACGGAGGGATACAAGCACAGAGGTGATGAGGTCCTGCTACTTTTTGATTTTAGAACCACATGGTACCTACTATGGCACTATAGAATATCATTCAAATCTGTTATGCAAGCAAGCAGGCATTAAGAAACACAGTTTGGGGCACTAAAAGAAAAGTGATGATGCTTTCAAGAAAGAGTGGCACTTATTCATTGAGGAGAGTTGTGTTTTGCGTGTGTCCCAGCAATGGAGGCTCAACACGAACTTCACCCACATGACGAGTAGTTTGCTCCTCAGTTGCCAACAGAGGGCAGAATAACCTGTGATGTGGACAAGTGGAGGTAATACTGTGCAGGAGTGGATACAGGGACTATTCTTTTATCTTCTCAACAAGACAACTGAGCCAAAATATTCTTACCGAGATCGCTTCACACTCCACTTTGGTGTCGTAACAATGGCTGGACTATTAGGTCAGGAGTGTGTCCCATTTGAGATTGTCACAACGAAAGTGTTTAGAACATGATGAGTTAAAAAGTGGCATGAAAGTAAGAGGAGCTGTCTGCATGGTGTGACACTCAGAGAACCACAATGCTTTGCAGAGTTATTTATTGTCTCAAATGCAATGTACAAGATGCAACAGGCTGCTACAAGGGCCTCTACCAAAAGACAGGAGCCTTACATGGTTATTAATGATGCATGTTTGCAGGTTAACAGCACATGTGTATCATTTCATTCACATCCATCTGACAGAGGCCCTGGACAACAAGCAGGCAGATGTGAGAATTACAGTGGGATCACACAGTGTTTTATATATAAAGACAGACCACGGTACCGTGATGAGAGTTGTGAGAAAAATTGTGTCACATCACTTCACAAAGTAAACGTAAATTAATTTGTATTATGCCACAAAGCGTGAAACAAGAGCATCTTTGCACAAAAAAAAACCCCTTAACAACCAGTTGGTGCATCAACTGACGTTCGACGAGGGACAGAAATAAAAACATCTTTATTAAAATAAACATATCTTTGGCAGAGGCAGAGCTGAGAATGGACATCAAGTGAATATGTGGATTTCCCTCATTGCTGTTGTCAGGTATGGGCCAGTTGAGGTAGACTGTGTTCTAGATACAATCATATATAACACATGGCGTGATTAATGTGGAACAGTGTTCTTCTCATGGATTCGAAAAACCGCTTTTACATTTCTGAGCTTCAGCCACATCCACACCCACACGACAGAACCAACCTCTGCGGTCTCTCTGGGTTTAACTGTTTCTGACAACCTGCTTAACATATACACAGAACAACCTCAGTGCAACTCCTCCGACACCCTTAATGTGCAGGGTTCAGTATAAACGCTCACCGAGCACTTTATCAGGAACACCTCGTACAATTATTCAAACAGCCATTCATGTGGCACCAGTGCAGTGCATGGAATAATGCAGTTAGAGATCAGCAGCTTCAGTTATTGTTCACATTTGCCGTGATTGTTGGCACCAGATTGTTGGTTACGTGTTTCTGAAAGTGTTGATCTCTCAATTTACAAACAGTGTGGACAAAAACCCCAAAAACCATTCTATCGATAGAAACACACTGTTGATGAGAAAGGTCAGAGGAGTATGGTAATTTTGGTTGGAGCTGGCACAAAGGCAACGGTAACACAGATAAAAAAAAAGCATCTGAGAATGAACCACATGTCGAACAGCAAGGCGCATGGAAACAGCAGCAGACGACCACATCAGGTTCCTCTCCTGTCAGTCATAAACAGGAACCTGTGCTTTGGACGCAAGTTTAACAACACTGAGCAGCTCAAGACTGGAAAAAGCGTATTTGTGCAATGAATCTGGGTTTCTACAGAGGCTGCAGGTGGTCGGGTCAGAATTTGCTGTCAATAGCACAATATAGTCAACAATCCAGGCTGCTGGTGTTGGAGATGTTTCCTTGCTGCACTTTCTGAATCCGATTAAAGCACAAATACCTCCGGGATTTCGTACAATGGTACATCAGCACGAATGTGCAGCTGACATGATGCATTTCTGTCAACATGGAGCAGGGAAGAGAGACCCTACTCTGTATTAACATGGTGTTCCTAATAAAGATCTTGATGGGTGTATGTCACTCAGCTCTAAATCAAACAGAATAGAACCATAATAAACTTTAAAAAGTCAATATATGGATAGTGCCACCTGCTGGTCCCCCACATGATCAGCCTCTGGTTCCCTTGCCCTTTTTTCATTGAATCTGAAACACAGACTTTGTCACATCATCATGTGATCTTTATATATGCACAATAATGATCTACAGTAGTGACACAGTGTAAACTCACCTTCTGACAGCGATCACAACGGCAGCAACGATCAGAAGGGCAGCAGCAGCACTGGCAATAATGCGTATATATGGAAAATGTGCTGCGATGAAAAAGACAGTTTGTAAGAGGACAGGTATTTTTCTTTTACCTCAAATCCAACTCAAAACATGCAACACAATCGAAATCAACTGTTCTTGTGATCATTTAAACTAAAAACTTTCATCAAAGCACATTTAGTGTCCACTTTATTAGGCACACCTAATCGGATAATACTGTTCTGCAATACATGTTCTACTTTCATGGTTCTTATACAGTTTTTATTTGCTGGTGTCATAATCAAACTGTATGTTCAGCACTGAGGTCTGGTGGTAATGAACTGGACTGCATGATATTCGGAGGACATAATGTTTTCCAGTACAACACCACTTTACCTGGGACATCAGTGAAAATAAATTCTGGAGGTGTACCTAATAAAGTGTCAACGATGAAACCTATCATCATGCAACTGTTGCAAGTGAACCCACTTACCTTTAACTTTTAAAGTCACCATTGTAGAGTTTTGACTTCCGTGTTTGTTGGTGGCGCTGCATAAGTACCGGCCACCAGCGGCAAGAGAAAATTCCCTAAAGTGCAGCTCAGACTTGTTTTCAACAATTATAACATCATCCTCATCAACTTTAAACCAAGAGTAATTCTCCACCGGGGGGTTTGCACGGCTGCTGCAGGTGAGAATAACGTTGCTGCCTACATCCACCTCCGTCGATGGTCGGACTGACACCGATGTGTTCTTAGGGCCGTCTGAAAAACAAAAGAGTTATTCAGCTGTCAGAGAACTCAGGGAAAATTTATTATTTTGAGATTTGTTGTGCAAACATCGATACACTTAATGCTTCGCTGAAGAATTCATTTTCATCGTCATACAGTTTTCATTTGTTCTTGTAAAGTCTCGATCTCGTGTTCAGAACTCACATTCAACGTTAATATGTACGACCCCTGATGTCGTCCCCCTGTGAGCTTCGAGGGAACAAGTGTAATTTCCAGAGTTTGAGGGGGAAATGTCTCTCCAGTAAAGTGAAGGTCCTTCATGGATGGACACTCCGTTCTTAAGCCAGATGAAAGCAGATGAGACGTCACCGCCATCACAGCTATTTCTACAGGTCACATTCACAGAGTCACCTTCCTTTGTTGCTCCGTGTCCGCTCGTGTTTGTCACCGACGTTTTCAGATCTAGAGGAGCAAAGTGCTGCTTTACTTTCAAACTCAACAGATTCAAGTGCAGAGGATTCACAGTTTTATCATTTCTTGAAACGTAAAAGAACAGGAAACTTACCAACAACCTTTAATGTCGAGCCCTCTGTGCCGGCCCATTTGCCAGTTAGGGATTTGGTTATGAACCTGAATATATATTTACCTGCAATATTGTGCTCTACTAGGTTTATTTTTAAAGAACAATTTTGAAGTTTGTCCCCAATATACTGAAATCTTGAAGATTGATTCTTTGAAGCACTATCAAAGATGAAAGGCCCCTTGTAAATATCTTTGCTCTCATGACTCCACTTGACCTCTTTTACGTTCTCTTTTTTGGGATAGTAAAATAAACATGGAATGACGACAGATGAGCCTTTCACTGCACAGACACTTGGTTGATATTCCACTTTCCACTCATTGCTGAGAACACCTGGGAGAGATGTAATAAATGCATATTTAATTTAATGATCTTAACATTGCCTCCAATCAGATGTACCAAATGTGGTTCTTACCAGACAGAAGCAGGAGGCTCAGTATCCAGGTCAGGTTTCCGTGCTCAGTGTACATGCTGAAACTCTTCTCAGCGACAGACCAGCAATCCAAAAGCTCTTCATCAAGCTTGTGGTGTTTGCAAAAAGCTCTGCAGGCTGCATGTGCTTTCTACTCTCCTGCGCAGCTTCGTGCAGTAAAGTTTTAGACCATCCCCAAATCAGGTCACAGGCACCTCAGCCACCAGACTGAAATTTGAAGTCTGGAATTGATATGAAACCCCCGCTAAGAGGAAATGCGTCACTCATCTATGATGTGACTTTGTTGTGGTGAAAGAACAGGCAGATGCACGGCAACACAATCAGACAACACTGATGTCAGACAAATAAAAAACAACACAAGATGTATCATATGTATATAAGCAGTATGTAGTAATGTATGTTTTGAATCCATCTGATTGAAAGGTGAAGTTCAGGGTGGTAGATACATTTAAAAAAAGTTAAGGCCCCTAGAGTCGGCCAGAAATCTTCATCACAGAAGAGTGACGTACAGACACAGGGAATCATCATTTAAAGCAGATGCAATATGTGTGAGCCTGTGAACACATTCATCTTCGGATAAATAATTGATCCTGTGTCCAATACTCCCATTCAACATCAGATGAGAGGTCACAGCAGTTAATGGCAGGTCAGATTCGCCTTCCTTCGTTGTTCTGTTTCCAAAACGTTCAAATCTAGAAGAGGAAAGTGCAGCTATATGCCTTCATCCTTATGCTGTACTTGGTGCATTATTATTATTGTCTGTGCAGAAATCTTGTTTTCACTTTTGTTTAAACTTCTGGAAAAAGTAGAGAAAAAACCCTTGAGATGACGAGACTTGTTGATACTCCACTTTCCAGGTATCACAGAACACTCCTGAAAGAGATGGATTCCTTCATATCCCGTGAGATATTATCGTTTTATGGGGGGGGGGATCAGGCATACTGTATTTAGGGGAGTGATGAGTATGTGCGAATTGGTGTAGCTGAGGGGATTGTTGTACGGCCATTCTTAGGAATAGAGATCTTTAGCGTTAGGGGCCGACGTTCTGAGGAAGGACGTCTTGTTCTTTGTGACAACCAACATTTAATAGCTTGGTGGTTTCCCAGCAAAAAATCAAAAAGGCTGCAAAAGTATGCATGATGATACTTGTGGATTTTTAAATGTTTAATTGTCCAACTTTGTCTTAATTATCTAAATAAATAAAAAGTAAAAGTTACAGATTACACAATCATGTGTTCAGTGCAGTAATAGTCATAAACATCAAAAAGTATTCATCACAGGCCCACTGTTTCGATGTGACTCTGAGCAGGGACCAGGGCAGACATGAGACTGGAACCTCCCCCATGATGTGTTTAAGTGTGTGACTCAAGACGTCACTAAAAAGAACTAAGCAGCCAATGAAAAAAGAGTAGAAAATGAACACACAAAGAGGAGTGCTTCATACAGCAAGCGGTAACATGTCCGTAAGCATGTCACTGTGGCAAAAACAGGTTGGATTCAATGTCATTTTAAAGCTGCATGGATTCAATCATTAGAAAAACTGATGATTGTAGCTCTTGCGCGATGCTCTCTCTCTCTAGATCCAGCAAAAAAAAGAAAAAGGGATGTAGCCGACAGTATGAGCTATGTCGGCCACTCACAATATCCTGTCCTTTTCCTGTAAGCTCTCAGTAAAGGGCAACACGCACAGCAATGCGGGACGACCTTTCATCCTGTTTTGGTTCTCCACAGCTCTCACTTGACGCCCACTCATCCACTGAGGAGAGTTGTGTTTTGCATGTGTCCCAGCAATGGAGGCTCAACACGAACTACACCCACATGAGGAGTGGTTTGCTCCTCAGTTGCCAACAGAGGGCAGAATAACCTGTGATGTGGACAAGTGGAGGTAATACTGTGCAGGAGTGGATACAGGGACTATTCTTTTATCTTCTCAACAAGACAACTGAGCCAAAATATTCTTACCGAGATCGCTTCACACTCCACTTTGGTGTCATAACAATGGCTGGACTATTAGGTCAGGAGTGTGTCCCATTTGAGATTGTCACAACGAAAGTGTTTAGAACATGATGAGTTAAAAAGTGGCATGAAAGTAAGAGGAGCTGTCTGCATGGTGTGACACTCAGAGAACCACAATGCTTTAGAGTTATTTATTGTCTCAAATGCAATGTACAAGATGCAACAGGCTGCTACAAGGGCCTCTACCAAAAGACAGGAGCCTTACATGGTTATTAATGATGCATGTTTGCAGGTTAACAGCACATGTGTATCATTTCATTCACATCCATCTGACAGAGGCCCTGGACAACAAGCAGGCAGATGTGAGAATTACAGTGGGATCACACAGTGTTTTATATATAAAGACAGACCACGGTACCTTGATGAGAGTTGTGAGAAAAGTTGTGTCACATCACTTCACAAAGTAAACGTAATTAATTTGTATTATGCCACAAAGCGTGAAACAAGAGCATCTTTGCGCAAAAAAAACCCCCTTAACAACCAGTCGGTGCATCAACTGACGTTCGACGAGGGACAGAAATAAAAACATCTTTATTAAAATGAACATATCTTTGGCAGAGGCCGAGCTGAGAACGGACATCATGTGAATATGTGTCAATATTAAAGAGACGGATGCTGTGAATTTCCTCTTTGGATTCTTCTGCTACAACCTTTACGTAACATCCACCTGACTCTTATGTTGGTGACATTTCTCCATCTCTCAAGAATCTGTTGTTGATGGGCAATTTCTTTCCCCGTTTTTATAAAAGAAAATTATATTTTCCCACACGGTTGCCTCTTCCTGTCACAGGCATTGTCAGCGTATGAAGGGTTCAAGAGTAGCTCCCTGGAAACTAAGGGAAAGAGAATGAAACTGTAGTTATGACAATCCTTACTTATTCAAAAGTGCAAGTATATGCTAATATTTACCTGCAACATGCTGTAGATCGCACCTTCATCATTGCTATGAGAGTCCATCTGTTGCTGCCTGCAGTTGATATAGTTGATGAGTTCCTCTAATGTAACATTCATTTTGTGAAAGATAACTGCAGAAATAGCTCACATGTTTGACTTCCTCTTGGTGTTGAAGTCAATGGTTGTGTAGACCGTTTCTATTTGTTCTCCCTCGCATGGATTTCCCTCATTGCTGTTGTCAGGTATGGGCCAGTTGAGGTAGACTGTGTTCTAGATACAATCATATATAACACATGGCGTGATTAATGTGGAACAGTGTTCTTCTCATGGATTCGAAAAACCGCTTTTACATTTCTGAGCTTCAGCCACATCCACACCCACACGACAGAACCAACCTCTGCGGTCTCTCTGGGTTTAACTGTTTCTGACAACCTGCTTAACATATGCACAGAACAACCTCAGTGCAACTCCTCCAACACCCTTAATGTGCAGGGTTCAGTATAAACGCTCACCGAGCACTTTATCAGGAACACCTCGTACAATTATTCAAACAGCCATTCATGTGGCACCAGTGCAGTGCATGGAATAATGCAGTTAGAGATCAGCAGCTTCAGTTATTGTTCACATTTGCCGTGATTGTTGGCACCAGATTGTTGGTTACGTGTTTCTGAAAGTGTTGATCTCTCAATTTACAAACAGTGTGGACAAAAACCCCAAAAACCATTCTATCGATAGAAACACACTGTTGATGAGAAAGGTCAGAGGAGTATGGTAATTTTGGTTGGAGCTGGCACAAAGGCAACGGTAACACAGATAAAAAAAAAGCATCTGAGAATGAACCACACGTCGAACAGCAAGGCGCATGGAAACAGCAGCAGACGACCACATCAGGTTCCTCTCCTGTCAGTCATAAACAGGAACCTGTGCTTTGGACGCAAGTTTAACAACACTGAGCAGCTCAAGACTGGAAAAAGCGTATTTGTGCAATGAATCTGGGTTTCTACAGAGGCTGCAGGTGGTCGGGTCAGAATTTGCTGTCAATAGCACAATATAGTCAACAATCCAGGCTGCTGGTGTTGGAGATGTTTCCTTGCTGCACTTTCTGAATCCGATTAAAGCACAAATACCTCCGGATTTCGTGACAATGGTACATCAGCACGAATGTGCAGCTGACATGATGCATTTCTGTCAACATGGAGCAGGGAAGAGAGACCCTACTCTGTATTAACATGGTGTTCCTAATAAAGATCTTGATGGGTGTATGTCACTCAGCTCTAAATCAAACAGAATAGAACCATAATAAACTTTAAAAAGTCAATATATGGATCGTGCCACCTGCTGGTCCCCCACATGATCAGCCTCTGGTTCCCTTGCCCTTTTTTCATTGAATCTGAAACACAGACTTTGTCACATCATCATGTGATCTTTATATATGCACAATAATGATCTACAGTAGTGACACAGTGTAAACTCACCTTCTGACAGCGATCACAACGGCAGCAACGATCAGAAGGGCAGCAGCAGCACTGGCAATAATACTTATATATGGAAAATGTGCTGCGATGAAAAAGACAGTTTGTAAGAGGACAGGTATTTTTCTTTTACCTCAAATCCAACTCAAAACATGCAACACAATCGAAATCAACTGTTCTTGTGATCATTTAAACTAAAAACTTTCATCAAAGCACATTTAGTGTCCACTTTATTAGGCACACCTAATCGGATAATACTGTTCTGCAATACATGTTCTACTTTCATGGTTCTTATACAGTTTTTATTTGCTGGTGTCATAATCAAACTGTATGTTCAGCACTGAGGTCTGGTGGTAATGAACTGGACTGCATGATATTCGGAGGACATAATGTTTTCCAGTACAACACCACTTTACCTGGGACATCAGTGAAAATAAATTCTGGAGGTGTACCTAATAAAGTGTCAACGATGAAACCTATCATCATGCAACTGTTGCAAGTGAACCCACTTACCTTTAACTTTTAAAGTCACCATTGTAGAGTTTTGACTTCCGTGTTTGTTGGTGGCGCTGCATAAGTACCGGCCACCAGCGGCAAGAGAAAATTCCCTAAAGTGCAGCTCAGACTTGTTTTCAACAATTATATCATCATCCTCATCAACTTTAAACCAAGAGTAATTCTCCACCGGGGGGTTTGCACGGCTGCTGCAGGTGAGAATAACGTTGCTGCCTACATCCACCTCCGTCGATGGTCGGACTGACACCGATGTGTTCTTAGGGCCGTCTGAAAAACAAAAGAGTTATTCAGCTGTCAGAGAACTCAGGGAAAATTTATTATTTTGAGATTTGTTGTGCAAACATCGATACACTTAATGCTTCGCTGAAGAATTCATTTTCATCGTCATACAGTTTTCATTTGTTCTTGTAAAGTCTCGATCTCGTGTTCAGAACTCACATTCAACGTTAATATGTACGACCCCTGATGTCGTCCCCCTGTGAGCTTTGAGGGAACAAGTGTAATTTCCAGAGTTTGAGGGGGAAATGTCTCTCCAGTAAAGTGAAGGTCCTTTATGGATGGACACTCCGTTCTTAAGCCAGATGAAAGCAGATGAGACGTCACCGCCATCACAGCTATTTCTACAGGTCACATTCACAGAGTCACCTTCCTTTGTCGCTCCGTGTCCGCTCGTGTTTGTCACCGACGTTTTCAGATCTAGAGGAGCAAAGTGCTGCTTTACTTTCAAACTCAACAGATTCAAGTGCAGAGGGTTCACAGTTTTATCATTTCTTGAAACGAAAAAGAACAGGAAACTTACCAACAATCTTTAATGTCGAGCCCTCTGTGCCGGTCCATTTGCCAGTTGGGGATTTGGTTATGAACCTGAATATATATTTACCAGCAATATTGTGCTCTACTGGGTTTATTTTTAAAGAACAATTTTTTCCCCCCAAACGTTTGCCCCCAATGTACTGAAATCTTGAGGATTGATTCTTTGAAGCACTATCAAAGATGAAAGGCCCATCGTAACTATCTTTGCTCTCATGACTCCACTTGACCTCTTTTACTTTCTCTTTTTTGGGATAGTAAAATAAACATGGAATGACGACAGATGAGCCTTTCACTGCACAGACACTTGGTTGATATTCCACTTTCCACTCATTGCTGAGAACACCTGGGAGAGATGTAATAAATGCATATTTAATTTAATGATCTTAACATTGCCTCCAATCAGATGTACCAAATGTGGTTCTTACCAGACAGAAGCAGGAGGCTCAGTATCCAGGTCAGGTTTCCGTGCTCAGGGTACATGCTGAAACTCTTCTCAGCGACAGACCAGCAATCCAAAAGCTCTTCATCAAGCTTGTGGTGTTTGCAAAAAGCTCTGCAGGCTGCATGTGCTTTCTACTCTCCTGCGCAGCTTCGTGCAGTAAAGTTTTAGACCATCCCCAAATCAGGTCACAGGCACCTCAGCCACCAGACTGAAATTTGAAGTCTGGAATTGATATGAAACCCCCGCTAAGAGGAAATGCGTCAATCATCTATGATGTGACTTTGTTGTGGTGAAAGAACAGGCAGATGCACGGCAACACAATCAGACAACACTGATGTCAGACAAATAAAAAACAACACAAGATGTATCATATGTATATAAGCAGTATGTAGTAATGTATGTTTTGTATCCATCTGATTGAAAGGTGAAGTTCAGGGTGGTAGATAAAAAAAAAAAAGGTAATCTTCATCCCAGACGAGTGACGTACAAACAGAGGGAATCATCATTTAAAGCAGATGCAATATGTGTGAGCCTGTGAACACCTTCAGCTTCGGTTAAATAATTGATCCTGTGTCCAATACTCCCATTCAACATCAGCACTTAGGATTCCTGAAGTGAAGTTTCCAGAGTTTGTGGAGGTTGTTGTTCAAATACAGTTTATTTGAGGGTTCGCCGAAGATGAGAGGTCACAGCAGTTAATGGCAGGTCAGATTTGCCTTCCTTCGTTGTTCTGTTTCCAAAACGATCAAATCTAGAAGAGGAAAGTGCAGCTATATGCCTTCCTCCTTATGCTGTACTTGGTGCATTATTATTATTGTCTGTGCAGAAATCTTGTTTTCACTTTTGTTTAAACCCTTGAGATGACGAGACTTGTTGATACTCCAATTTCCAGGTATCACAGAACCCTCCTGAAAGAGATGGATTCCTTCATATCCTGAGAGATATTATCATTTTAATAAAGCGTTGAGTAAATTGGGTAAAAGAGTGCTGCACTTTACCGGCCAGAAACAGCAGTGCCAATGTCCAGCTCGGGCTTGTGTGTGCAGTGGGAAACTCTTTCCAGTTACAGACAAATGATGTTATTACCTTTGTAGTATCAGGTTTCAAACGCGTGTAGGAAGCTCTGTAGGTCAACCGGAACAAAGCACTGGTTAAATACTTCCCTTCTTGCCTTTATCTGCATCCTCTACATACTTTAAACTCAAAAGAGGCTCAGCCCATGAAATCCGCTCACACACACGCAGCAAACTCAGTGCACCACTTCAGCTCGTTCTGTTTGAATGTGAGATGACTGCATGTTGAAGTTACTGCTGAATACTTTGAGGATTTTCTGTTTTCTGTTTCAATTATTTACATTCTAACTTTTTATATAGTGAGGATGAAACAAAGTTGGGAACGGTGAAATACTGTGGATTTAGTATTAGACATTTGTGTGGAAATTTGTCTTTGAATCAGAGCACTTGAATCAGAAGGACAAAACCAATAAGTGCATTTAAAAAAAAACAAGGGGTGAAAAGTATTTAACTAGATCTATTTGGTTTGTGTGTTACAGCTCCAGTATTATTTTTGTTCAGCTGATTCCAGGATAATAAATACAGTCTTATCAATCGTTTAAAAAAATGTTCGTCTCAAATGCAAAAGACAAACTTAATATTTCAAAGCTCCCCAGAAGCTGGAACTTTGTGGAGGTCTCTGTGGTGGGTGTTATCCGAGAATCGCCCACTCAGGAGCCGTTTGCGTTGACGAAACAGCGAGGAGCGTGACCACGGGGTCTCTATAAGTAGACTGAGGAAGGGTCGGTGAGCGGTGACAACGAGGAAGGACCAGTCCAGAGGAGCGCAGGACCCGAACCTCACTGCTCGACATGGAGATGCCCGCTAACCTCATCCTCCGCCTGGTGCTGATCTCCGCCCTGGTCGCCTGCAGTCCGACGGAGGCGTGGTACAAGCAGGTGGCCGGGCCGAGCTACTACTCGGTGGGCAGGGCGTCCGGCTTGCTGTCCGGCATCCGGAGGTCACCGTACGTCAGGAGAGCGGAGCTGGAGCCGTCAGACAGCGGAGAGTCTGCGGCCAACAGCCTGTTTTCTGAATTAACTTCGCGCAACTCCATCCTGAAGACAATGGTCAGTGATAAACCTTTTTAAATCAGCTTATCTGCTCGTTATTGTGGGTTGGATAGGATGGCCATTACGCATTACGCACGGCAAGGGCTCGGTGCGAGGGCGCAAAGGTGCATCCACGTTTCAAATCGTTTTTTATTGTTGAACCGGAAGACTTTCTTACTCAAAAATGACACAACACCAACTATTGGTAATTTTTAACAGTGAGATTATGTAAGTTTAAACTCTTTAAATGTTCAGTAAGATTTTCTTCTCCACTATTGCACACAATGGTGAGTTTAGAATGAGCTCCAGCAATAGTTTACAGTGTAGAAAATACATTTTATATCATGACTGGAACAAAATAGACTTTCTTATATAATTCATGATATAATTTACCTTTAATTTAATACATTATCTTTTAAAACCAACTCAGACTTAAGTCAGGAGCAGTTCAGTCTGAAAATATCCACTACTAAGGACTAAAAATTTTAAAACATTTGTAACGGCAATACTATGGTGGTCTTGGGTTTGATGTAGAAGTATTTGTATTCTTAAATAACTACAGCAACATAAATCTACTTTATTACAAGTTTGTTCCATATGCAGCAGAGAGGCCACTGTCAATTTCTATGATTATAGTTTGCATTTATCTTTAATTTCTTAGACACATTAAAACATTTTAATGAAGCTAGTGAACCACTTTCATTACCTTCAAAACTGACTTCATGTTTTGTGTATATTAAATTTTCTTTAGCCCCAAATGTACTCGTAGGTACAGTCGACACACATTTAGACAAGTGGGAGCAGAATTTACCTAAAGTACCTTAAAAATACTCACGTGTGAGCAAATGTACTTAGGGTTAGGGTAGGCAAGTACTACTGAGATGATGTCCTTGTTATTTATGATCAATTCTCTTCAGGAATATTTGTCAACCATCCCACTTTGATTTAAGTGTTCGGAATTGAAAGCACAACTTAATGGAACTGTGTGATTTATCCATTTCTCTCCTCGCAGCCTGTTTGCATCAAGGACATTACACCAAACCTGCAGAGCTGTGAATTGTTCCAGGAAGTCAAGGGTTCGTTCAAGTGTAAAGCGGACGTCTTCCTCTCTCTGGACTCCTCCGACTGTGCAGGGGACTGAGCAGTGAAGCCGACAACTGCTGCTGGAGGATGAAGCAAACTTCTTGAGGGCGCGACATTCTGAAAAACTGTATATTTTAATGTGAAGTTTAACAAAAGGTGTTGCTCCAAACGGAAGTTGAGCTACTTTTCATTTACCATGTATTCAATCTATTTATCGATTTTATGATTAAAATCGTCTTTAATCTTTAAACTGTAAAAGCAAAGCATTGATGTAAATACCTGATCTGAGTTGTCATTAATAAATGAATCATGTTGCATCCCCTTGCTGAAATTACTGAATAGAAAACAGATAAGTGTTTTTCTTCTTCATGAACACTGGAGGTAACCAAATCATTTAATACACTGTTTGACATTAAAAACCAATTAGACAGATATTTACTCTTACAAAAGATGAATTATTCAGTTAATGGTGATTTAGTGGCATTAAACAAGTCAAACAGACTTGAGGGTAAAAAACACTAAATATTGGTGTAATTATTTTTGCAACTGTGATGCATCTTCAGATTTGAGAGATAAATCTTGTTCTATAAAAGGGGAAATAACCCTAAACAATAAAATATCCAGACATGCCTATCAATAAATATTTTATTTAAAATGTTTTAAAATAAGAATCTGAATTCACAGCTTAAAAGAAACTCATTGCTGTAAACTTATTAAATAACTTATCTGAAATGGTAAAACATTCGTACAGCTGTGATAGAACTTAAATTCCATTGCTGTGAATCAGATAATAAAATCTTTAGGAGACTTTTACAGCAGCTGCACGGCTGCGAGGTTCTCCCTGATAATCTGATCTATGACCATGTGGAAGACCACCTGGACGTTGGTGGTGTCTGTGGC
Organism: Hippoglossus stenolepis; assembly: GCF_022539355.2. Taxonomy (NCBI): domain Eukaryota; kingdom Metazoa; phylum Chordata; class Actinopteri; order Pleuronectiformes; family Pleuronectidae; genus Hippoglossus; species Hippoglossus stenolepis. The sequence continues at coordinate 9,884,196 of NC_061498.1, forward strand.
CGTGGTGAAGTGGTGGTACACGGGCTTGTCCGGACTGCTGCTGCACGCTGAAAACATGGCAGTTATGTGATGGGCTGCAGCATCCACGTCACCATCCACTCCTGGATTGTCACAAAAGGAAAAAAAAAAAGTACTAATCTAGAGACGTCCGGTCGTGTTCAGTGAAGAGATGTTTTAATCCCAAGTCACGAAATATTGATAAAACGGGGGACAAGCTTCAGGAGAGAATCCTGAAATAAGTTTTCCTTTAACTCCCTGAACACACACAAATCATGATGCACTGACGTCAAGGGTCAATACAGCATGAAATATGTAGGAACTTGTTCTTTCCAGAATGATATACGCACAGGACTGTATGTGAATACTGTGACCATCTCTGGTCACAAGGAATTCTGATTATCTAAGGGACCTGGAGGATACAGTGATCCATCCAGCAAAACACTAAAGAGAAACTTCCCAATTCCTTGAGGGATTCAAGATCCTGAACCAATTCTTCAGAATGTAATCTCTTGAGATAGAAAACCTTGCTTTAGACACATTCTATGATAAGTTTGGGTTCAAGGCCTCAACACTGGAGATATAGCTTTAAAATGTTTTATCATTTACCTGATTCTCAAACAAAAATACAAAATAAACCCAGACTCACAAAAAAAACCCGCCTCCCTATATACACAAAACTATACAATTTACAGTGTACCTGTATAACCAGAGAGGTAACATCTCAAGTGTCTTCCACAATGAAGGATCTTCTTCTGGAAAAGATCAGTTTTGTTCATGAACAGAATCTGTGAGAGAGGAGACAACAGACATCTTGTAATTCAAATGTGGTCGATTTCGTTCAGTGGTGATTTTCACAATAAAAAATTGTGACCAAGCAAGATTTTTAAAAAAGGATCACACATTCCTTGTTTGTGGAGGTACTGTAAAGCTCTCCTAATAGGATCATTAGACCGTTAGCAACTCAAAATACTGCTGCTTAAATACAAATAAACACGAAGAAGACACCAAATCCACCCAAGTGAATTCCCTGGTCCACATAATTTGTCGAAATTCGAGAAATCTCCCACCAATATGCAATTCTTCCATCTCATACCACCTTTAGAGAATCTCTTTGTACTTCCAGTAGGATAACAAATGGCTGTTTTAAAATGATGCAAGTGGAACTGGCCATAGATTGAAGTGTAGATACAGTAAATGTTATGCTCATCAATGGTATCAGACATTTTCAGTATAAAGCAAAACAAACTAACTACAGTGTTTAACAGTGCTCACAGTCAATTTACAAAACAGGCCACATGCAATTCAAGTTGGTTTGCTAATTATGCCTGTCAGGTGCAATCATAGCTCTTTGCTGCTGCCTGCAAAGCCACTCAGAGCTTCGGAGACTTAATTTAGATTTAAATGAGCTTTAAACAGAGTGTTTACCCAAATGATGCCTGATTGAATCCTAAACACGTTCATCTTTAAGTTAGTCGGCTGAAAATAAACTTACCAGTGATGTGCTGTTAAAGACCGTGTTGGTGCAGACTGATGTAAAGAGTTTAAGACTTTCTTGCAGCCGACTCTTTGAGGAAAAACATGCAAAAGTAGAAAAACAACGTTAGCTTCAAATTCAATGTCAGTTATGGTATTACACTTGATTTACTACGTGAGATTACAAGCCATCAGTGGTTTTCATACCCTTGAGGCGCCCTCCATCAGTGTCGAGTCATAGCTGCTGAGGGACACGACAAACAGCACAACCTGAATACAGTCAAAGCAACCGAGCCACTTCCTCCTCTCGCTCCGCTGGCCCCCGACATCATACAACCTGTCAACAAGCAAAGTAAATCACAACAAGAGAAATCACACGATTCATCGGGCAGGATTTTCACCATGTACCACTAAAGTGTCTGGAGTGCATATCAAGAACCCCTCATCTTATTGTCATCACACTTGGCATGTGTATTGCTAATGGTAAGTGAAACTGCAGTGCCCAGTTTGGTGTGATTTGGAAACTTGATACGTTCAATATCAATAGAAGTTGAATAAACAGGTGACCAGCGCTCTGCAGCAGTCAGTGGGGGCGGGGCAGTGTTTGAAATGTCTTCTTCTCGAAGTAAGAAATAAAATCTTCACTGCAGATAAACCAGGTAGGATTAACACAAACTTCACTCTGCACCAGAGACTGTTTATAAACGGCTGCGCACACAACATCGAACACCCAAATAAAATGAGTGAGGCCTCACTAATGCCAAAGAATAATTCGGAAGTGGCCTCTGGAGCATTACCACAGGCCCATTCCAAACAGGCAGGTTTAAAAACAGGCAATGCAGTAGTACCTTGAATTATTCTAGTCCACAAAGACAGTCGCAGGTATTTCATATTAAATTAAAGGAACTGAGTAACCATGTTCAAGTACAATATTCCAAATATATTTCATAGATAACTTCACTGATGACGGTCGTCTTGGGAAAACGCACCTCCATCCAGACCAACCTTTGAAAAATAGCTCAACTGTCTCACCCTGGCAAAAATTGGAGCAATCTATTTCAAAACCCAATCTGGCACTAAGTGAAGCCGAGGGTCTTGGTGACACAGGTAATGATTTGATTTGGGACAGAGTCTCCAGGTGCATGATTGCACGAGTCATGTCAGAGGCAACGAGGCGTTTACGCTCCAGGTCAAGAGTCAGTTCCAACAAGCTGGGGGACGATAAGTGGTAACTGTGGTATTTGACAGCCGTCGTTTCTGTGCCGCAGAATAGTCATCGCTCGTGAGCACAAGAAGGGTTCCAGTGTTTTTTTTCCCACTAGATATTAAGTGGAAGAGGAGGATCGGACCTATAAAATAAAGAACGAGAATTTTTTTTAAATTTAGCCATTTGGTGGAAACTGCGACACTGAGTTGCTCTGAAGTTCGTCCCACAATATAAAATATACTAAACATTTAATTTAACTTTATATAAGTAGGGAAAAAAATTAGAACATCAAATTACAAGGGGATCATTATACCATTTTCATGTGACAATGTCTTGGCTGATTATCAAAAATACATGTATCTCTAAACTGTTTTATCTAAAACTTGGCTTCTTACGATGCACATTTGTTTCTAAATGCCTCTGTGCATCTAGATTACATTATTAAATGCAATATCATTTAAAAAATGTCCTTAAGTGAAAGAAAATATGTCTGCTGACAATATACTACAGTGTTCACCATAATAAATGTATGGCTATCAAATAATTCCTTTTTCCACAGTCATACATGTAAAAGAGTGACGATAAACCAAAAGGGACAATATAGATATTTAGCGAGTACATGGATCTATTGACACTGAATGTTGTTTTATATCAGTAACTAACAGCTGAGTTAAATGTCATTTAATATGACCTGGATCCAAATAAGTGAAAGAAAATTGATAGATGCATTTAAAAAAAAAGTGAAATAAGTACATGCTTAAATTGACACTTTTAAGATGAATTTTCTTCTAGCAGCAGCAGCGAGAGTTTCTGTAGAATCATTTTCATCAATTTCACTTTTAGTTCAGTGATGTTTCACGTTTCCCCACAGCATTCAACCAAGTAAAAGAAGAAGAATTACTTATGTTACTCTCTACAGAAGACAGGAGTTTAATGCATTTTAACGCCTTTGACTGAGGGAACATAGTTAAATGTGGTTTATGACTTTACGACCTGCAGACAGCCGGGAAAAAAGTGCAATAAAATTGAACATTTCGCAAAGTTAAGCATCATGATTCTACCCTTGAAGAAGCGACAGTGTGTGTAATATTCATGAATTCCGTTTCCTGTGACCCATGCAGTGAATGCCTTCATAGTGACACGACACAGGGAGCATCGTTGCTTATTCTGGAAACAAAAGTTAAAAAGGGGGGAGGGGAGGAGGTGTTGGTGCGTCATTACTATGCTCCCTCCATATTTTACTCCTGGAATAACCAGGTGGAGTGACGCCATCAATATTTCATGTCAAAGTCGTGCCCAGGCAGCAGCCTCCCTCGGCTTAGAGGAGGTTAAGTCTCCAGGGGCGCCTGCGTCCTCAGAGAGCAGCGTGTTCAAGTGTGTATGACGACTCCATGGACAGTGAATACCATGGAAAAGACACCTCAATTCAAAATCTTAAGTCATAACTCTAGATCTAACACTGCAGGCACTCTGGAAGTTTTTTTTTAATAAGAGGAATAAACCTGAAGTCCCTCTTTAATATGCACTTTATCTAGTTGAGCTGCTGTGGTGTCTCATCAATACATTTCATATCTTGAGGTTTTATGTATTTTAAGGTTGTGGTTTTATTCTATTCTTTTTAAGGCCTTGGATTGTATTCATGCATTTCATTCTCCATCATGTATTTTGAGTGTGTATTTTTCTTGTCAATGTTTGACTAATTCCAATAAAATGTACTGATATGACAATAAAGTATTTAATCTCAAATTTGTATTCCCTGTCCTCATTTCACCAGATAGAGTAAAACTATGTGAAGTGGCTACACAGTTCAATTATAGCCTCTTTACTCTCCAGTCTATACAATGTCAATAGATAATCATAAAACAACTCATCTTATTTACGTGCAGTGCAATGACATACAGAACGGCTAAAAAATCCATTAACTCTTATTTACATTATAAAGTATTATCTGCGTCTTGTAAGGCTTCTCGAGTAACTTTGTTGCGCTTTGCTGTGTGAGCTACTGTCAGTACTTGTACATATTACAGTGCGTGTGCGGTCACGTCCCACTGGTGGAATTAAATGTTGTTAATCCAGATTTATATTCTTGATTTAAGTATTCTCGTTTGTTATTGGCTAAATGACCATAACACATGAAAACACTGACTGTTCATGCAACGGTGCAAAATACAAAGTCCAATGATCCCACAAATAAAAATGTGAAATATTGTTTTAATATTAACTGTGCACTTTCAGGAGTTTAATTGTTCCACTAACAGTAAATGTAAAATATGACGCCCGTTTTTTCTGGTAACTCTCCATGAGTTCAATGTGAATCATCAAAGCCTTTACCCTTATGAACTTATTATAAAAACACTATGTTGGCAGTGCTGGTGCACGTTGTTCATTTTGTGGAGAGCACTGCACCGATGGGCAGGAACTGGTGTGCATCACCTTGCAACCACTGTCGGATTTAGTTTCATAAGTCTTACCGAAATATTGTTTCATTAACTTGAAACTGCGTCTCAATGATTCCACAGGTCCTCACTCTCACCCTCAGAACATCCGGCTCAGTGGGAACGTAGTTGGGAGCGATGATTCGACTCATGTTCTCAAAGAAACTGCAGAGGCAACAGGAGGAGAACAATGAATCTCATGAACTGATGTGATAACGAAGATTAGGGCTGATTTCTAAAAACACGCATGGAAATTTCATTTTAGCGACATTAACAGTTCGATTCATGCCGAACCTAATGTCACAGAAGTCATTTTCAAACGTCAAGGTGCCTGTAGGTCCAGGGGGAGTCGAGTGTGTCACGACTCAGTCTAATCTTATATTCCTGGAGGAACAAATCAATGTGGGGTCGGGCAGAGTGAGAACACCGAAAAGAACTGGCTGAGTTTCATATCATCCTCCAGCTCCCAACCTTATCGAGTTCCGATAATGAAGCTGTCACATCTTCATCTTTCTCTGTCTGGCCTTGTTTTGACTCGGCAAACCTGCTCCCTGCTGCCCCCGAGATAAGGACTTCTTATCAGTCAATTTATTTCGAGTTCCTTCACAAAGAAAAGCGACTGAAAAAAAAAAATATATATCCCACCTTCACCTCCATTTTAAAGAGTTTACACAATTCCAGCAGCGGTGGCCACGGTTCATTGTGTGTTGCTGTTTGTAAGTGACGCATCGGCAGTTCATGGAAGGCATCTTTAACATGAGCGATGCAAGGAGGTCAGAACATTTACAGTAGATGAAGAAGAGTATGAAAGGAAGATTAATAAAAAGGTCTGATAACAGCAACTTAGAGATGTACAGTACAAACAGGGCTCATGGCTGCAGCATGTATTTGCTGTTGGTGCGAGATGCAATTAAGTCCCCTAAATGCCTCACAATGTTAAAGAAAGTGAAAATAAAATCCTGGATAAGCACCAAAATGTAATGGGTTCTTTCTTGGCTCACGTCTCATCCTTCTGCCACATTTAATGGAAATCTGTTTGAGAAATAAACCAACCAACAAACTAGATTTAAAAATCACTAGATCCGGATTGCTATTTGGATCCGCACCGAATTTCAAATAAATGTCTGGGATCTGAAAATGTTCCTTGCATTTTTCCCTTGTACAAATTTGTCTGATACAACTGGGATGATTGAGATGCAGATTTGTGGCTCCACTGACATAACAGAGATACATATTATATCACTAGCTGTGTCAACTGGGAGAGGGGAAATAAACAAGCTCATAGTGGTCATGAAAATAGGAGCAATAAGCAGTGTGATGACATTTAGCTAAATGTGCTCCTCTTCAGTTAACAATCCACCCTTCAGCTGATGATTCAACCACCTTTAAACAAATGATCCACACAGAGTAGTGAGTTAGGATTTCATAACATTGTACAGGCTGCTTTTATAAGTAAACCAAATGATTTAATTGCACGGTTGAAGGACAGAAATTGGACAAATGCGTTCCGACCACATTCATATCAAAAGATGTCCTGCACAGAAACAAGGGAGCCAAACTCATCGTCTGTAATCCAACTTCTGTTCCATAATTTATGGACATGATTTGAAATGTGTTGTACAATCTTCCATCATAAATCCCCAAATCTTCATCTTCAGTCCATTTCATCTGCTCCACCCTTATTCTCCATCTTCCTCTAATAACGGTGAACGGTGCTTTTTAAATTTTGCCCCAATTAAGCCTCCGATTCCACAAATGTCACAGGATTCCTTTCCTGAAGATGACTTATTCTCAGCACTGGCTTTACAGTTGCTTTGTATCAACAAGATGTGACAGACGTGCTTCTCACTGAGCGACTTGCTTTGACATTTACACCGTCAGCCATCATCAGGCCGTGTTACCGTGCAGCGTTGATCACCTGAAGTTATTGTACTCACTAGAGTGCAGAGTCGTTCAGCTCAAACTCGTAGCCTCTGGCCGCGGCTGCTCGCACGCCTTGGTCGGCCCAGAGCACGCACAAGGCGTGGGCCACGAAGGGAAGCAGCTCCTGGTCGTCCCCCAAACACTGGCTGCAGGACAGGATGGAGCGAGCGTGCACCTGGATGAGGCAAAATATCACAATTACACACATCTCCGTTGATAAAACACTGACATCTGGTGTGATAAAGTGGGTGTTGCAATTAAATGATAAAACTTGGAAAAGCCGATTTGATTAAAGTGCATTTTTAAAGTCTGTATGACGTCACCTTGTTCTTCTTGTTGGCGAGGTTTATCCTCAGCACCCCCATTCCTCGAAGGACGAACTTCATAGAGGTCAGGAGGTTGTCGAGCACTGAAGCCTGTCAAAAGAGACGTGTTATCGGCAATCATCAATAATACTAATAATAATAAAGCTCCATTTGCATCACGATTGCCTGACTGGCCTTTACCTGAAAACTGATGAGCTCCTGCTTGGAGAAGCCGTGACTGTGGATGATCTTTATCTGCTTGATCAGCGTGCTCTTCCCGCTCTCCGCAGCTCCTGATGCACAAAACCACACAGTCAATACCTCAGCACAACATGAGGAAAATACAGTAAATGCCTGTAACTCACCAAGCATGAGGATTTTCACCACGTTCATCTCAGTCCTGGCATGTTCACAAAGGTCCTGTTCTATTTTGGAGCTCTGGAGTTTGGCCTTTTTACCCTCTTCTGTGACATCCTGGTGGAGGCACATTCCCATGCAGATCTACAGAGACACCGGGAATATGTACCGTTATTTATGTACCTCGTTATTCCTTTAGAAACAATGAGGACACCCAACTTATTCAAATAATCATTATTGGGATTCTGAAATAGCTTTATAGCCTTTTTTTTTTTTAAACTGCCAACCTGGAGAAGCTTGACCTATGGATGTGGCCTGTGTGTCTTCTCCTTTATTAATGAGTTCATTCCATCTTACATTTCAAATATCCAATTATTCTACTTGTAAAAACAATGAAGTTAAAGAAAAGCATCAGTTGTGAGACACCACACTGATAATTAGTTGCTACTTTGGTCTTTTTTTTTAACCGTGACTTAAAGGAATTAATCCATGAACTGAAAAAAAAGTTTGCTGCAACATTTTCCAGCCAGACATGAGAAGACTCTTTTTTGTCAATCTCAGGTTCTAGGCCACATACCTGCTGGACTGAAGTAGGTGTAGGTGTAATTGAACTTATAGTACTTGTACCTGCAGTGGTGCTGGCAGGGATTTTAGACAACACAGCATGGTTGGCGTCGCTCCTCTCTCCGGTGAGTCGTCGCTGTTTCCAGATCCAAAGTGTTTGTGTTTCACAGAGAAAAGTGATCAGCTCCTTGATAAAGCTTCATTAGAGACACATGTGCAAGGCCCAGTCTTTCAAAGGGCAGAGACGCGTTCAGGTCGGCCAGGACAAAACGGACTTCGTTCAAAAAACTTTAAACTTAACACTTTTGACCTAACTCAGGTGAGGCGACGTCGAAATACATGTTGATGATGAATATAAAAAATAAAAATAAAACCCCTTTATGGAAACTCTGAGTGTGAGGATTCTTTCGATGGAGAAATTAAGCCAATAACCTACATTTTTTCAAGTACATTTGAGATAGGCCGCATTTATTATTTATTATAATTTTTTAGGAAAACTAATAGAAAGAATAAAATAAAAAAGAATGGCATGAAGAATCATATATTCTATTTGACATATAGCCCAGTGACTAGTTACTTTTTTTAATTATTCACATCAATTTCATAGATAGATAGATAGATAGATAGATAGATAAAGAGTTGTATGTTGTTTACATGTATATGTTTGTGAATCAGTTCTTATATAACACTAATATAAAATAAATATAATTCTGACTGGGGCCATTTTGCTTGGTAATTTACTTTTGATGGTTTGCAGGTACAGTCATACTTAAGATTGTTTTACCACTACTTTCACAAAATTCTATACCATCATTGCTTGCTTGACACAGTGGGCGTGGCCAAAAATTCATAATGCAACTTTACCAAATGTCTCCTAAAGCACAGCATGACCACATATTGGTGAATTTGTCAATAAATTACATGTGAGTTGTTTAATCATCTGCACATGCACCTAAAGGTCTGTGTCACTTACAGTCAGGGGACTTCATGCTTCCAGTTTAAACACATTCCCCGTACATATCCCATTAACCTTTGCTGTAGTATAAATAAGCTCACAGAACTTTGCTGGGTACCAGTCTGCTGCTAAGATAATCTGATCTTAATGGCCTGACATTTAAAGAACTCTGTGTGAGTCACATGTTGCAAAATTCAAGATCATCTTTTCTGATCAAAGGTCAAATTCTGCGTCCAAAACACAAAGTTGCCTTTCATGATGTGCAGCCTGCTCATTCACCCTATCACTGAGGGAATGAAGTAGACATGACAGTCCTCATAGAAATTCTCTTTTAAAACAAGACGACAAACAGCTCTTCAGATTAAATTCTTATTACCATCAACAATAATATACTGTAGTACCATCAGATTTATTTGTCAACTGGGAGTTGTCAATAACATTTATTATAGCCGACATTGAATTACATTCCAACTTGACACACAGATATATTACTTTGCTTTTTTAAACAATGTGAATCTATACATCGGTTAATGAGGAGGAGGTGAGTAAAATATACATCTACAAAAAAATATATTATTTAATCCTGTTTCATATCGAGACAGGATGACTTGTTCAGGGCTCCAAAAATGACAGGAAGTGGTTTATTTTACGTCATAGTTCTGTAACTAAAACTAAAGGTTAAAATCAGACTGTACCTTTCTCTATATTAGAATAAAGTGTTGGTTTAAAAAAAAAAAAAGAAGAGAAATAACAAGTGCACTCAGAAGGCAAGGCGTGCAGGTCTCAACACTGTGCATTTTCTTTTAGTTACAAACCTGCTCTTAAAACTAAATCCAAACAGTTCATGTGGTTTATGAGAGGTCAGTGCAGTCTGGAGCCAGATCTGTTATATACATGAGGTCCGAGAAGAGATTTCTCGACACCTTCTCACTTCCAAGCAGGAGAAGCTGATGCTGTAGTGGTTTCATCATCCTCCAGACCACCTGCAATCACTTTATAATACATACGTACAGTACATACAGTATATACAAGGATAAATCAGTTGTGGGCCTGAGCCCGTTGTTGGGAACCAACGAGTGAAATCTCTCCTTCTTGCTGTAGTTCAATGCCTGACCAGCATCTCAGGACCCTGCACTTGCTTTTAAGATGCCCAAATCCATAGTATAATATTTAAAAATGTCTTATTTCTTAAATCAAAAAATAAAACTGGTACAGCAGTTTAAAAATGTTCCCCAAAACATAGAATAGACAGTTGAAGACATGGTGATAACTTCCTTTTTCTAACGTTTCTTTTCGATTGTATTGTCCAATCCTCAGCAGATCCATAATTCTGTGTGTGACTGACTGACATGAACATGTAGTTGCATATGTAGAGTATATTAATATACACAAACACACATGGTATACCTGATGAGCCCAGACAGCAGCCACTCTGGCCTCAAACAGGCTGCTGTTCTGAGCCCGGGTCGGGTTTGGAGCTTATAAAAGTGTTGATTTGAACTGTACATGAGATTAGATTCATTGAACTTGTCAGTGTTGTAGTGACACTTAATTTGTCAGTGCCTTTTTTTTGGGGGGGGGGGCTCCCCTACACCACAGCCTGGGCTCTTTCTTTGGTCTTCTCCTCCTCTTTCCGCTTCATGGCCTGGATCACAGCGATTTCTTTGGCCTCCTTCTTCTGGTTCCTCGCTTCAAACAGCAACCTGAATCAAATCACATCACACAAAAAGTCTATGGGCTGTATATGAAGATGGACAACATGACGGCAGTACAGGGCATGAATCCCACCTCCTCCATGTTAATGGTGGGATATGGACCAACAAAAGTACTTGCCGAAATTCTTTTTTCTCAAAGATGTTTTCTGGTGTTATTTCAGGTATTTCATTTTTCCAGTAGGTTTGGTTTTATTGAGTTATTTAAGTATTATATAGTATTTGATAGGTTGAGAGCATGTATCAACAGGACTTTTGCCCCTAATTGATAGTACGTTATTGAACACAATCAATCTGTCATTATCCTCAGGATATGTGCCACAGTCCTTTAAAATAGCTGTAATCAAACCCCTTCTCAAAAAACCCACCCTAGATCCAGAGGTTTTAGCCAATTACAGACCGATATCCAACCTCCTCTTCCTGTCTAAAATCCTTGAAAAAGTTATAGCCAATCAGCTGTGCGAGTTTCTCCAGGAAAGTAATATATATGAAGACTTTCAGTCGGGGTTTAGAGCTAATCATAGCACAGAGACAGCCTTGGCAAAAGTCACTAATGACCTTCTAATAGCTTCAGATCAGGGATTTGTGTCTGTCCTCGTTCTGTTAGATCTTAGTGCAGCATTCGACACAATTGACCATCAAATTTTATTACAGAGACTAGAACAGTTAATAAGCATTAAAGGAACTGCCCTAAACTGGTTTAAATCATATTTTTCAGATCGATTCCAATTCGTGCAAATTAATGATGAGTCATCTGTGCGCACCAAAGTTAACCACGGTGTTCCACAGGGCTCTGTGCTTGGCCCAATTTTATTCTCATTATATATGCTTCCACTAGGAAACATTATCAGGACACACTCGGTAAATTTCCACTGCTATGCGGATGACACCCAGTTATACTTGTCAATAAAACCTGAACAATGTAATCAATTAACTAAACTCCAAGCATGTCTCAAGGACATAAAAACCTGGATGAATATAATAAAATGTTCTCTTATTAAACTCAGATAAAACAGAGGTTCTAATACTTGGCCCTAAACACCTTAGAGATACATTAGCACTGCGCTCCCAGAATTCAGGCTTACTTCTCGTCCCTAAAGTCTCTAAAAGTAGAGTAGGAGCCAGAGCTTTCAGCTATCAAGCCCGTCTCCTATGGAATCATCTCCCACTTTCAGTTCGGGAGGCAGACACCATCTGTACATTTAAGAGTAGGCTTAAAACCTTCCTTTTTGATAAAGCTTATAGTTAGAGCTGGTACAGGCTTGTCTTAGACCTGCTCTTAGTTATGCTGCTATAGGTCTAGAAGGTCGGGGGACACATGACACCCGGAGCTTCTCTTTCCAGCTTCTCCTTCCTCTTCTCAATCGTTATCACATCAAAGAAATCCATATCTCAATACATGTTACTGACTTGACTTCTTCCCCGGAGTCCCTTTGCCTTATCGTCTGCAGATCCAGGGCCGCAGCTGTGGCCACATCGTGGATTATGATCTGTGGATCGCGTATCAGAGTTCGTAATGGTGGATCCAGTATGGCGGATTCTGTATCGTGCTGGCTGAGCGTGATAATAATGGCGGATCCTTTATCGTGTTGGCATCTGATAATGGTGGTGGACCACGATCGAGGTGGCAGCTGATGATGGATCCTAATGGCGGCAGTGAACAATGACTGTGGACTATAGTGGCATCCGATCTTGATGGTGGATCATGATCTTGCTGGCTGCTGACCATAGACTATGATTGCAGCAGGACTGCTTGATATATAGTATTTCTCCTCAGATACTTGACCATTACTGACAATAATCCATCAATTCATTGACCTTCAGTTATGCTTAAAAATGTTTACCCTTATCAATGCTGCTAAAACCTTTATCTTGATGATGTTCTCCTTTACACTTGACATCTATTGCACTTCTGTCCGTCCTGGGAGAGGGATCCCTCACATGTGGCTCTCTCTGAGGTTTCTACGTTCTTTTTACCCTGTTAAAAGGGTTTTTTAGTAGTTTTTCCTTAATCTTGCTGAGGATTAAGGACAGAGGATGTCACACCCTGTTAAAGCCCTATGAGACAAATTGTGATTTGTGAATATGGGCTATACAAATAAAATTTGATTGATGATTGATTGATTGACTTTGCTACCGCGGCTCCATCCCCCAAACGCTACTGAGCAGACTCTGCCACTAAATGCACAAGATGGCGGCGTTTGTTTCTGGATAGTGGGAGGAAGTGGAGACACATCGTCCATCTTTATTTACAGTATATGGTTTTAACTTCAAAAACAATAGTTTTGCCCAGTAGATATTATACCTGTTTTTGATTATCCTCTGCACGATGGCATCTGTAGTGAGGATGTTCCCACTGTCGACAGTGCGCAGGATTCCTATCCTCCTTGGCTCCTGGGTATGAAGATAAAAAAATGTTTTCCCAAAAATCTGATGCACCATCAATGTGGATTATTTAACATTTCTAAAAATGTCCATATGATGTGGCAGTGTTTATGTTCTTACAGCATAAGGGTCAGATCCATCTTTGTCAGGGTATATTTCTGTCTTTCCGTGGCAAACGAGATCCACCTATGGACACAGAGCCATGTTAAAGTGTTTTTACCACCAAAGGAAAACTTTATAATCTAGTGGTGAAAGTTAAATATACCTTGAAATGTTCCAGCAAATCTTTTGTGACTGCAAAGGGTGCACCAATCACCACCTCTGACACATACTGTGAAAACAAAAAGCACACAAAATTAATGATTTGTATTTATGTGTAAAATATATAAAGTGTGTGCAGTGCCTTGTGTTGATGGAGGGCGAGCACGAACGCACTCTACAAGCCAGGACGCTGAGCGTTCTCTCGTGGACATTCATGATGGGGTAGTTTTTTCCTTTGTAACGATTCACCTCCTGGAAAAATGAACACAATCGAAATGTTTAGAAAATGCCAAGACTGGACACTGGGGGGCAGTGAAAGTCTCATAAAAATAGGCAGACGCTCACCTGATCAAAGTGCAACCCGACTATGATGTAGGGCTTGTCAGCGAGCTTATGCACTGCTTCAAGGCAATCTACGTGGCCAATGTCTGACAGGGAGACCGGTCAAGGGCGACAGCAAATTATTTCAGAACAATTCACAAGATAAAGATAAATACATTGGAAGATAAATTGTATTTGGATTATTAAAAGTAATTTGTTTCAGGTCTGGTCATTAAAAAGATACGGAAGAGGTCAAAGGCTCCAGCCACATAGATGATGGTGTCCCCAGGCTGAGGCTCCTGGCCTGAGGCAAACTGGATGATCTTCTGTGACGTCTGCAGGAACTGAGAGACCCCCGTCCAGGGACTGTGGCCCCTCTGAGCATGCAACCCCCGTAATCCAGAAACAGGCATAATGAGTACAAATGAGTATAGCAGGAACACCCATAAACTCTGGTATATATCATCACTGCAGAGCGCTGAGCAGTTCATACTAGAATAAGTGTGGTGCGTCATCGCCACCCAGTGGTGTGAGTTGGGATAGTCACATTTGGTCGGTGGCTTAACTCAAACGCAGTCTCACAAATAAATCCCCAGTGCATTATTCAGCCCTCGCCAAACTCACAGCATTACTCTTCCTGAAATCTTAAATGCTCAGATGTGAAGAGACCATCTATGGCTTTCACAACCATTAAAAACCACAGCTTGGTGACTTTAAGTTACTTTCCCCATGCAGGAACAGAGTGGCCATTCACTGTTTACTGGCAAGGGCCCACTACTTGATTGTTGTGGCTCCACAGTGAACCGTTGTGTGGTAATAGTTGACATCCTGCCCACATGGCAACTTTAATTCAATTACAAAAGATGTTGTTTGGTAGTAAGCTGGGGATTTGAAATTGACAAAGTGAAATAATAATAATAATAATAATAAGCTTGAAATATGTTTGGTACCTACCTTTCCAAAGTTGTCCGTGTGCTGCTGATAGTCTGAACTATCCTAAAGAGAACACAGGGTAGAATTAGACTTGTACTGTGGGATAAAATCACTGAGAGGCAATAAAGCTGCACTCACAATGTTGCTGTGGTGTGCTTTGGTCATCAGCAGCATCCTGCCGACCAGATCTGTGGTGGAAACTCCCTGGGTTCTCTTACACTCCCTGAGACGACATAACACGCACTGTAACAACTAATGAAACACGCACACAACATCCCGTCCCGACTGTTGTTATCACCTCCGCCAAGGACGTGATGTTTTCACCCCTGTTGGTTGGTTCTTTTGTTTGTGAGCAAGATTAAATGATAAGTTCTGAGCATATTTTAACGAAACTTGCTGGAAGGATGCGGTATGTGTCAGGGAAGAAACAATTCAAGTTTGGTTCGGATCCGGATCACGGGGTGGATCCAGGACTTTTTTTTTTCACTTTCTTTAACATTGTGTGTTTGTTGACATTTAACCTAGATACAAATTTATGGATTTTGATAAAAGAAAAAAGATTAGGCACATTTAGAAAAATAATATCGATGACATTTTGTGCAGCTTGATTGAATTTAAAGGGACTGGTGGGCCTTACTGCCATAGTCTAGTTATTATAAGTATCTGGTGCATATTTGAAAAAGGAGGGCTCACCTGTAGCGTCCTGACTTCTTCACCTCTTCGTACGTATCCTTACCATCCACTGTTAGAGTTATATCATCTGAAATGACAGCATCTGTGAGACGCCGCTAGTATAAATCAATGAAATCCTTTTACATACATCAATATCTGCTCCAAAATCAGGGATCCAGCTTCGCATTTGGAGCTGGATCGGCATCGTTTGTGACTACCAATCAATTAGAGTGTCTAAGTGAAGGCATCATGTAGTGACGTTCTGTACCTCCGTGCACACAGAAGTCACAGTTGTACTTGTCGAGGGTCTCGAGGGTGGTGACGTAAGGCGCTCCTTCCACGACCTCATCCACCCATTTAATGGCCCGCACCATCTTGTATCTCTCTGCCTGAGTGAAGACTGGCGGACCCTTGTGCTTTGCGATCTCACCTTGAAATCAAAAACAAACAGAGAGACAGAAATCTCTGAAATGCACTTTTAGACAAATTGAATGCATCATCGCCCTCGTTGCTGGTATCTGCGCTGACCGTGACCGGGGGAGTAATTCTGGGTAATCAAAATGTCAGAATGCTGCCGGTGTGCCACAGGAGGGCGAGACACATTCGCTGAGTCGCAACAGCCTCTCATGTGTGTACAGGACTCAGCTGGTGCCTGGCTGGTAATGATGGAACTGAGAAAAATATCCAGAGGCGACAGGTGCCATGGCTCCCCAGGTAAAGGCGAGAGAAAGATCAGAACTGGGCGAAATGTCAGGTATGAGATAGACTTAGCAAAGTAGCCAAGTAGCTTTAAAGATGTAGGTATGATAGTGACAATGATTAAACTGTAAGGATTCTTCTTCCTTACTGTCTGTGTGCACTCCAACGATGAGGTAATCTCCCATGGCCTTGGCCTGCCGAAGCTGATTGGAGTGGCCATAATGCACCATGTCATAGCTGGTGGGGGGGTGGAAACACAAGAAGAAAGACCATAATTAATCACACATTTAATTTAACATTTAATCTGGCAGAAAATCACTGAAAAAAGAACTAATATAAAGCATCATGTGAATTTCTTGCATGACAGTAACAAGGTTTGGTTTCATCAAAAGAAAAACACCTCATATCACGATACTGGAGAATATGTAGTGAATAAAGAATAAAGACGTTTTAATTAACACTATTCTCAAAGTTAGACATGGCAGCCACTCTTCATCATCTCTAACTAACAAGGAAGTGTTTTCCCACCTGGAGGTAACATATGAAATGTTGATCAAAGAAGGTAAAATTAAGGAAATGATAAGATTTTTACTCCATGAGCTAAAACGTGCAAATCACCGGTATGATACTTGTGTATTTACAGTGTCACTGACATAACAACCCACTGGTGTAACACACATATGATCATATCAAAAGAAGAGCAAAAGCGGCAGTGAGCTCCTCCCTCCCTCTTCTCCCTGCTCGGGCCACTGATAGCATCTGTGGATAATTAGATTAGCACAGATCGGAGACTGAGATTGTAACATGGTAATCTAGCACAGTAATAGAGACCAGACGGGCATTAGCCTTCCATCACTGTCACTATACGACCGAGGGCTGACATCAGTCTGATCATTTTTCTTTTCTTTCCACATTCAACATGATATAGACATGATATAATACAGCCGGCATATAATAAACAGAAGAATGTGCTCTGACTGATGAAAGTAAATCTTCACCTCCGCAAAAACGACTGGACGGATTACCACGAAACTTAGTGGAAGAATGTGGCTCAGGGAAGATTTTGGGGCCAATCCAGTTCAGGGGGCAGCTACAGGAATTATTTTTCTTCACTTTCTTAAACATTGTGAGAGATCACTGATTTAGAATAATGGTAAATGGTCTGTATTTACATATTAGATTGGTGACCACTTCAAGTTCAGTAGTACAGTTCACCCATTCCCACAGTGCATCTGTGTGCAGCCGTCAGGGGTAATTCAGGGTTGAGTATCTTGCCCCAAAGACACTTCGTCATTGGGAATTGGGAAGACTGGGATCAAACCGCCGACCTTCTGATAAGGGGACGACCCGCTCTCCCCCCTGAGCCACAGCCACCGCTGATAAGACTGTTGGGCCTTGTCGGAGGTATGTGCTCTACTGAGTGACATTCCAGTTTGTTCATTGTTTTTTGTGTTGGTATTTTTTCCTTTGTAAGCGAGATTACACAAAAACAACTGAGCAGATTAACATGAAATTTAGTGGAAGCATGCCCATTACATTTTGGTGTGGATCCAGATCAGGGGGCAGATCCAGGAAACACATATCCCCACTCTCCTTATCATTATGAGATGCGTGTTTTTTAACATTTTCCCTAAGGAATAATTCACAGATCTTTGGGTACCTGATATCTGAGTGGGTGAAAAAGCAGCTTGATTGAATTTAAGGGGACTGTTGGGCCTTGGAGGGGGAAATGTGCTCTATATTAAATGATGTGTTTGATTTATTAGGACAATAACCAATAGAAATGCTGAATAAACAATTAACCTAGAAAGTCATGATGTCGACTTAATGACTACTCAATGTTCAAGCAGGAAAAAAAGCCCATACATTTGGTATCTGAGTCGTCTTTAGTGCATTAGATTACACATCAGCACTCCCAGGAGTAAAAAGCTATACAACACTATGAATAGCATCCTCAAAAATCGATAAAAGAAACGGATGAGAGCTGCCAACTCTACAGTTTGTGCAGGGCCACAACAGTAACAGAATCCCGTGGGTTTTTTTTCACCCTGGGTGATTCTAATGAGAAACAGCAGCTGTGCCTTGCTGCATTGTCACTTTACACAGGCTGGACCGGGCGACTTGGTATTTGGAGGTGAATGAAAAGAGAAGGAAACTGTGAGACCCAGACAGAGTTAGATAACACCAGGACAGAGGCTGCTTTTGGGGTGTTATTCGAGCCAGATGCCCCAACATGTCACCGTATAGTCCTGTTGTATTTTTCAGCTGCTGGGTGGATCTTGGCAGTGACCACGGTGGGGGGATGAAATATTAATGCAGTTCAGCCTGTTAGTGGACACCCAAACAACACCTGTACGCTTCTCAAGAACAAACCCAGGCAGACGTGATGTGTACACAGTGAGCAGATATTCTTTCTGATGATGGAGTATTATAGCCACTGGGATGAAGCAACAACAGGCTAGATAAGTATTTAACAACTAGATAAGTTGCCCAATTACACTTTTGCAATAAAAATGTGGATATGGGTTCTCGCCCTGATTAAAATTCAGTAGTTTTAATAGTGTCACGAGCCTGGATGAGTGACTAATGCACCGTTGCTTCACTGAGGCTGTAAATAGCATTTTTTTATAGACTCGTATGTACACACCACCTCAGCAGATCCACAGTGGACGTGGACTTTGACCGCACACTTGATGATGCTTCTCTTACAGCTGATCTTTAGCCCCTGTCATCTCATTCCAGGGCGACAAATAAGAACACAGAGCTCCTGTGTGCGGAGGGCAAGGGGCAGGGTCAAATCCCAGCAGATGAGGTTGACTGCGCTCTCCTTGGAATTTTCCTCTCATACCGCTGACGGTGCATGGATGTCAGTAAGAGCGTGGCGATGACCATTGGGGCTTCAGGGAACAATGTGCTCAGTGACGGGCACTGCAGCAGTCATACAGCAGGTGTGGGCTGGAGGGGTTAGAGAGGTTAATGACATGGGCGCTGTTGCCATTGGCTTTCTTTGGGTGCTCACCCCAGCGGTTAATATTCCGGCATCCCAAATATTCTGCAACTTGCCATCAAACCATGGATGGGCAGCCCCACCTACATGGCAGGAATTCTACAAGAGAAAGCCTCCATAATCCTGTCCACTTCACAAAAATTCAAAACATTCATTTTGCCGCTGCACCATGAAGCCACAAACGCTCTGTGTTTCCACCAGGGGAGGCAGTCCGGCATCTTAAAGGGCTAATTGTAGGGATATGCAATTAACAGAAAAACAATGACAATGACAACAAAAGTCCAAAAGTCATTCCTGTTGCCTTCATTTAAAATATCAAATGCTCACATTTGGGAAACTGGAACCATTGAAGATACTGCTTATAAAATGACAGAGACAATTTTTAAATTTTCATTTTATCAGCAAATAAATTAATAGGTGCAGCTCTTCTTCGTTTTCTCGATTCACTCAGATCTACTGCAGAAAATTCCATTACCAACTCAATACGTTTGAGGGAAGAATTTCATTTTCAGCAGGGTTTTCTTTTGATAAGCCAAAGACTTCATTATTGTCTACGTTCTGCAGAAAATACTGCCTGATGAGAAACAGTTCACGGCGAGGTCTGTGGCTGTGGTTGATATGTCCTGTGCCACTACCACGAGCATGACAAACAAAATTCCATCCACATCCATTGTTGTGCAAAAGTCCGACCACGAGATGTGCCAATGCTTCTCAGTTAAAATCAAAACCTCCTGCATGCCAAAATATTAAAGAGATAGTTCACCCAAAATTGAAAATTCACTCATTATCTACTCACCACTATGCCGATGGAGGGGTGGGTGAAGTTTTTGAGTCCACATAACACTTTTGGAGTCTCAGGGTTGGTAAAACACTGTTGCAGCCAAATCCAATACAGTTGAAGTTGATGGTGACCGATTCTTCAAATGTAAAAAAACAACAGAAAAACCCCCCAAAATGCCTCCATACTGCTCCTGTGGTTTCATCCAAGGGATCAAAGTGTTTAATGGACTCAAACACTTCACCCACCCCTCCATTGGCAGAGTGGTGAGTAGATAATGAGTGAACTATCATTTTTAGGTGAACTATCCCTTTAATCAGGATAAACTGGAAAATATTGTATGTAAATATTAGTATATTTGTAGTATCTAGTAACTTGGATGAAATTACTCTTTCAAAATTAAGCAGCAGAGAAATTCTGTGAATCTGATACATTTTAGGTAAGAGCTCAGCTTCAGAGAGGACTGAAAGAGCCAAGGTGAGTGAAATATCAGACTGCTGACACAGCTCGTATAACGTATCTGAGACGACACTGTAGAAGATTTTTGATGCCACCAATCACTCTAAAAATAAAGTGTGACCTCACCCAGACCAGTCTGTTAAACCTGTTAAGTGTCTTCATCTGGCTTACTTGTCAATGACGAGGGGTATTTTCTGAGTCATCCTTAGTTGTAAGAGTTAAAAGGGTTTTGAATACAAACAGCAACAAGCACAACTCAGCACACATTTGTCCTGCGGTGACTCATATTATTTCCTCAGACAAGGATGTTTTCACTGCTCTTTGTCTGTTAGCAAGAAAAATCTACAGAAGCGATTTTCTTGAAACCTGGTGGAAGGATGGAACATGGGCCAAGAAACAACCTGCTACACTTTGGCGCAGATCTGGAGCAAGTTGTTGATCTAGGATTGATTTTAAAATCCCTTTGTTTAACATTTTTGCAGATTTCCTACGGTATGACTCATGGATCTTACTGGAAAAAAGTTGGCATGTTTAGGGAACCGCTATGAGTGTGGGAAATCTGGTGCAGCTTGACTTGATTTAAGGGAACTGCTGGGACTTGTACTCTATTTTGTGCCATTGTAGTTATTATTATCTAAAATGTTATATCATACATGAATGTGCTTATAGCATTTTTGATTGAACATGAACATTTATTGTTTTACATTTGACCTGAGGACGAGTGCTTATTTTGACCCTGCTCTTCCCACAGTGTTCACATTGATCTATCACCTGTGTGTTTTATAACTCTAGTAACTCTTCACCACATTACATCAAGCTGAGAGAAGATAAGAGTTGTAGAGGTGTCACTGTGTTTACCATCCTAGTAAACAGATTGCATTGTGCATGTGCTTAATGGCGACTGGACGTTAAAACGTACAGTGGGATTTTGTGGAGGTAAATGTGTAACATATTAGGTGTTGCAAAGAAAAGGGGCACAAGGGAGAACGCAACCAAGGAGACATGGTGTTTCTGCACCTTCTATCATGGCAAAAAGGACGAAAGCAATGTAGGAGGTTGCACAGAAAACGTATCACAATTAAACTTCTCTATGAAAACTTTTATTCAAATTCATGTTTTACATTTTATAGATAGACAGCGTGGAATCGTTTACTGATCTGTTTGATAGTGTTCGTCTTCTTTAAGGATGGAAATGCAGCAGAATTCTGAGATATTATTGAAAATGGACATGGTGGCAGACATTACAAATACTTAAGTGTCACTTGTCTCTGCCTAGAGGATATTAAACATTACTGAAGCACTTTTTTGTTGTGCCTGAAGTAGTGCAGGCTTTATCGATCATACTACTTTTGATACAGTAACACCACTATTTTAAATCAGGAATTTCTTGAGATCACAAGATTCTAAGTTAAGAGGCTGACAAAGGTCCGGTCACTGAGAGATTTTGAGGAGAACATATGTGTGGGAATTGAATATTTGTGTATTGTTTCACAAAATGGTTTTCTGAGTGTGTACATTTTGTGAAGTGGTCTTACTATTAGTCGAACATGGAAAATAATCTGTGCTGACCTGTACCTTAATTAAAACCCTGCATAAAGTACAGGTCAGTATATATAATAATAATATATAATACAATAATATATGAATATGTAATGTCACTCTCACCATGGTTAGTGGGTGTTATGATGATTTACGGCACCTAATATTCACACACAGTACATCTATTGTGATGGTTATTATGTAATAAGTGACCACTGAGGAGGAACCCTGAGGCATGCTCCAGTGATAAGATCAACTCAAAAAGCATTGTGCTGAATGATCTGTCATCCTGGTAGATCACATTGAATTCAAAGTTTACTAATGAAGCAGCTGCAGCCCTGTAACCGGCTGCAGGCCTGTCCCGCTGCGAGGCTCACACGTTCATCCGAACAGCGCAAGGGCTCCATGCAGACGACAGAGAAGACGTCGTTGCATCTTCATCACACCACCAGTCATCCGTCAAGTCACTCACCAACCATCGCACCACACCCGGATTCTTCGCCTCCTCTTCTCGGGACTGCACGCTGCAGGTCCGGGGTTCGTCCCTGCGTCTTTCCCGGGTGCTGCTGCTGCAGCTGCGCTCCCTTGGTGGCGGTGATGTCCGTTCTTGATCATTTTGACGCTGCTGAGTAAAATCTCAAAGCGAATTGCTTGAGCTGCAGGGATGGCTCTGAGGGGACAGTGGGGGGATGAAGGGAACGTGACGGTTGTCTCTCCCCGGCTTTCAGCGCAGGACAGCCGGTTCCTCCTCAGCAGCAGCAGCGGTTGTGGTGCGATGCGCAAACGCCTCCTCT
This sequence comes from Hippoglossus stenolepis, assembly GCF_022539355.2. NCBI lineage: Eukaryota > Metazoa > Chordata > Actinopteri > Pleuronectiformes > Pleuronectidae > Hippoglossus > Hippoglossus stenolepis. The sequence goes on from NC_061498.1 coordinate 9,906,975, forward strand.
GCCGGCGACGCAGCGACGCACGACGCACGGTGCGTCAAGTGTGCGGGAGAAAGCAGAGGAACCGAGAGGAAACAGGGAAATCTACATGGCACCACCACACGACAGTATTGTGTGTATTTTATTTTGAAAAGGTCTACCTTGAAGCTCGGTGGTGAATAGCGCAGACTTGCCGGAGGTTGGATCGTACGATGAGGTGCCGGCGAACGCAGCCGACATGTTGTTACATAACAATGACGTTTTATTCCTCCGTCATGTGACACATCGGCTCTGCCGGACTCTCACAGAAACAACCTGCCACTGTGAGATCTGCACATTCACCTCGGTGTTCTGCCAGATGTCCCTGTACAACAACATCAAGACGTTTATTCTATTAAATAATCCTTTTAAAATATCAAATAAAAACCATCATATTATTAAGTATTGGACATTTACAATATATGACAAGGGGTGATGATGATGATGTGATGATGATGATGATGATGATGATGTGATGATGATCATGATGTGATGATGATGATGATGATGATGTGATGATGTGATGATGATCATGATGTGATGAGGATGAGGATGAGGATGATGATTTTATGATGTGACGATGATGATGATGATGATGGTGGTGATGATGATGTGATGATGATGTGATGACGATGATGATGGTGGTGATGATGATGTGATGACGATGATGATGGTGGTGATGATGATGTGATGATGATGATGATGATGATGTCATGATAATGTGATGGTGATGGTGATGAAGTGATGATGATTTTATGATGTGACGATGATGATGATGATGATGATGGTGGTGGTGATGATGATGTGATGATGATGTGATGACGATGGTGATGATGATGATCAAGATGGTGAAGATTAAGATTATGATTATGATGATGATTATGATGATGATGATGGTGATATGACCTTACTAATATAAACCAAAAGATTTACCATGAATGCTATAAGATATATATATATTATCATATATACATATGTAAATATTCATATATGTTATATTCCAGTGTTGTTACTTTTTGTTGTTAATTTCTAAGTTTAATATTACCCATCAACTCAGAAAAACATTAGTGTGACTTCTTGTCAGTTGTAAATAAGTACAGCACTACAGCTCACTCTTTAACTGCTGCTGAAAGTTGTTTTGGCATATTGCATCATATTTTGCAATTTGTCACAGTAACAGACTTGCATGGTAAAATCGATGTCTTTGCTGTCTGCTAAAAGTGATACAGTGTTGGGGAATCCTTGTGTTGAGAGAAAATGCATCATCTTGTGGAAAAGCCCCGTTAAAACCACACACAGTCGTGACACCAAAGTGCCAGCAGGGGGAGCCGCAGGCCCACACATTGCAAAGCAAGTACAGAGTAACCTCCTGTCGAGCAGTAGTATTGCAAATACTGGCATCTCGTGCCATGTCTCCCTGGCTGTCTGGGATCTTTTATCAGATCCGTTACTGCTGGAAAAAAACACCTGGTGTTTGACGTGAGGATCTATGTTGTTGCTCTCTCATGTGCACCATCGCACCTCGTAACAGTTTTACAGCCACAACAGCATCAAGTGATTTTAAATAACTGCTGATGCAAACAGGAAGATATACACCCCAGTATATATCTCTGATAAGCAGGCCCGTCCTCTGCAGTGGGGACATTTGCAGGAGTGGAGCCCCCGTGCGAAGCTTTTGGCAGGGCAGGCGTGGTAAATGAGCGGCCCTCACTGATGGGGATGGCAACATTAATTGTGGAGCAGGCTGTGGGTCTGAGAACTGGGGCAGACACCTGCTGCAGAAGTGGGTGAAGATGAAGAATGCTGCCCTAGATTGCCCACCAGCTCACCTAAACCCAACTCGCCAAATTAATCAACTCTTCAGAGGCCATCCGGTTGTCTGGGGCAGGCATCCGAGGGAGGGAGGGGGGCACAGGTCACACAGACCTGTAGGAGCCTCCTCAGTGTAAGAGAGAGAGAGGAAGAACAATACCAGGCTGCAATGGTGCAGAGGCACTGGGATTTACACTTGCCCTGCAGCGTGGAGTGGTAAGATGTAGCACGTCTTCAGCCATCTGCCTCTTTGTCTCTGCATGTTCTCTCCTGAGAGGTGTTTTGAATGTGGTGGGGTTGAGATGCTGCTGAGGAGGGTGATGTTTGATGAGGTGCGCTGAGACAGAGGGGGTGTTTGGGAGCCCCACGGGGAGCAGAGATGACTAACTCACTACTCCTCCTAATCTAGGACAAGCACACCTAGACATCCTTCATGACTCTAATGTTTTACTCGAGTCGGGCCAAAAATATGTCCACTGAGGTTAGCCAAAGTGGGTCGCCCAGCGGCTTTTTTTGGATCACAGAAAAAGAAATTGTGCCATCTAAATGATCGCTGTCTTCTAAAACCCACCCTGGATGGCAAAAAAAAAAAATCAGTCCCCGCCAGTTTATTTTTACAAGTATCAAACTGGGTCAATGACACCACAGAATACGACCAAACCCAATTTAAACAGTGTTTAAAAGGCATCAAAAAAGCAATGTAGCAACACTTAAAATCCTTTTTCAAAACATTTTATTGGTCTTATAGAAAATAAAGTAAGCTGTATCAACAAACATACAATATATACATCAATAACTTAGACACCTCGGAGAACCACGTTTAAATCCACAGTTGTTACTGTATATATGAATACATAGTACTTATCTACAGATTGCAAAAAGTACAATAATTTAATTTATAAATAGTTACAATTAACTATTGTCTGTTTTCATACAAAGTACTACAATATTTTATTACAACCCATACAGAAAAATAACAAAACAGATTATTTACTTTGTATTACTCGCTTTAGTCAGATTTTTATACCTTTGAAACACAGACCCGCTCCATGGAGTAAGAGGGGGACGAACCTGCACAGTCAACTGTTTACAAAGCATAAATTCATGTAAAAACAAAAGCCAATGTCTGGAGAGCTCTTAAATTCAACCACCCCACAAGTGCTGTTATTTATCCTCTCTAACAGGTCGCTTGTGAAAACAAGAAACTAACAAACAAACAAACAAAAAAAAAGAAATAGCCACAACCGATTAAAATGTAAATCTGCAGAACAAATTACAGTGTTAAGATCAATTCCAAATACACACTCAACATGTAATGAGAACAGAAACGCTGCGAGTGGTGCTACAGCAAACGACAAGCATTAATGACTGGTGTAGCAGCAGAGGAACCTCAATCACACAAACACACACACACATAGACTCACAAAACCTGGCATACCAAAGGGAAATAAAATAACCCAAAACAGATATTACAAGTGGCCCTTGTGACAGAATCTATTGTTGCATCCATTTCACTCAGTGCACAAAACCTAAGACACTGTATATTACAGCAATATCTTTCAGTCAGATATCCGAGTCCGATTTATGGATCTGCAATTCAGTTAATTTAAGACCAGAGTAATGAGGGAGTAAGGCTCGAGTGCAACCCCATGGTTCCTTTAAATAAACAGTATACACTGTTACACTGTTAGCTACTATAAACAAGGGCCAGGGATGCAAAGTCTGAGGGCAAAATAAATCTTTATACAAACTAAAAACTACAAAACAGCAAGGTTTATTAAATAACAGACCATAGTCACTTTGACAATATTGATTACTCTTACATCTACTCTTTCACACCTTTTCCACTGAGTTGCATATTAAGGGTCACTTTTCACAATGGTGATTAATACCTACTGTAGCTACATACTATACAACCGTATGTGTGAGAAGGAGAGAGTCGTCATCTCTGGCGGAGATTGAGATATTGGTCGACGGTGCCGCTCGAACACCTTAAAAGACACTTGACACGAAAAAGATTCACTCCACAAGACAGCCACAGCAATTAACGACGCCAACATCAATACTGGGCTAAGTCAAGAGTCGGATACATATTTTTCCCACAGTTAACCAGTCAATGTAGACAGCTAAGCATGTTGACGAGATGAGGATAGCGTAGGCAACTGGCGCACAGACGATATAACCAGCGCCCAGGTCTCCGGGAGGGAGTTTTGCTGAGGCGCAGTTTTGAGAGTGACTGTAGATTAACACCTCGCCGACACTGTACGACGTTCTGACCAGCAGGAGTGAGAGTGAGACGTGGATGAAGTGCATTCTGTTAATGTCATTACACAACTACTTTCACCTTGAGGTGTAAAACTGCTTCACTGTTAAATTCCTTTTAGAGGACCAGGAGAGCGACGCAACACTTGGCACAGAGGGAGCGCTGCTGGCAGCTGTTGTTGATTGTAATTCTACGGGTCCGTGCTGTGTCTCTTTCTGAGTGAGGATTGAAGCCCTTTATGACATGTTTATTATTATTATCAAAAAAAATAAAATGAACAGAGCTGCCATCCCCACTTTTCATCTAGAATGGTTTGTTCATTTTTAGAGTAACCTGTTTTGTCCTGAGCAAAACAAGCAGGAGCTTAGTGCATACAAAACCTCAGCCAAACTCCACCGCTTTTAATCGGACAATCTGAAGACCAGTGGGTAAATTTAAACAAGAGATGCTGCGCCGTTTGGCGACTTATCCTTTGAGTTCACTGATGCAATTTTATAGTTATAGTCTTGAGGAATTGCACGGTTTAAAAACAAACACAGGTAAACAATAAAACCGGTTGTTAACTTCACATTGCCTTTAGTCTGTGGGAAGGTAAATTTGATTGGTTACTTGTTCTATTTCTGGGATCTAATTCAGACTAATTAAATGGCTGAAGTAAATACAACAATTAAATTTGCCCTTTAATGGAGTCATTTCCTTTCAGGTTGCAGATGATGTATTTAGAGGGCATCCAGCACCAGGTGCAACCATTATTCAGATTCTGTAATGACAGGTTCACTTTGAGCTTCAGGTAAAAGCCTTTGAATTAATGTCCACTAATGCCATTTCACCCAGTTCTGTCTCACATGGGTCAACGTGGTAAACTCTTAATGACAATATGATTTGTAACTAACACCGAGGAAGCAGAGGATATCACAGATGCCAATACGCACAAAGACAATTGACCTTGTTTACACCACCTAGTTTAGCTCTACAGATTTGTATTTGTTTTAAATAGCACAGCATTGACATCTATACAGTGAACGACACTGCCAACTTGTCACTTACACATCACATCACGCGCTACCCCACAGTACGCGCCTAGTCACTAGAAAAAGCTATCAGACTTCAATAGTAAGCCACTTTCGGTACAATTGCAAAAAAGATGTCACAGGATTTTTTTTTTTTACGTTTTCTTTTTCTGTATTTCTATAAACAATGGAAGGTTATCTACCAAGTAATAAAAATCAAGAACCCAACATTAGACAAAGTTTTCTACACCTTAACAATTCAAACAGTAAAGCTTGTGTAAAGATTTTTTTTCTTTTTGGAAATATCTGAGGGCCCTGTCGACAAGTAATTACAAAAAAATGCAATATATATCTGTTAAACAAAAACGACTCCAACAGATTTTCTTTATGAGCAAAAATTATGTTTCAAAAATGTTTGTGGATTTCACTGTCCCCACAACACATGAGGATATTACTGTGATAACATTCAGATTTTCAGATATTGTAGAAGAATCTTGTCATATTGAGATGGCACTCGGGCTTTGAAGCAAAATCATTACGAACCGCTGATCCGCTTTAACGTTTCCACTTAACCATAAATATGCAAGACCTCTTTGTATTTTCAGTGCATACGTATATTATTGCATCTACCAGTCATATTGATAATGACAAGTTCATTAAAGCCTGTCACAGATGAATAAACAGAAATGAATGCTAGATTTGAGAGCATTATTTCACGCTTATATTATTGACAGACGACCAACAAAATCACAAATAGGATTCATTTACTAGTTTTGGGTTAGTCAGGCTGTTTTGAAGACATCTGTAGCATCCACACCACGATCCATTTGTTATTAACCTAATTGAAGTCAGTGCATAATAACAAGCAAAAGGGTTTTAAAGGAGACATATTATGCTTTTTCAATTTTTCCCCTTCCTCTAGTGTGTTATGTAGGTTTTTTGTGTATATAAAAAGGTCTGCAAAGTTAAAAGCCCAAAGTCTGTGGTAAGGGAAGCTCTTCTCCTGAAGCCAGTAGTCCGACCGATACTTCAGCATCGCGTTTGCATAATGGACACCTAGTGGCTAGTCTGGCATGCACCCTAACAAAGCTAGGTAGGTCGAGAGTGGCAATCGGGAAGAGTTTAATAGCTGCATCATCTTGCAGTGGAGACACTGAACCCTTAAGTGCACGAAAGCAAGTTCTCTCTGTCTTCACTTCCAAAAGATGATGGGTTGAAGAGCCAGGGGTTGAAATGTATTTTCAATACTCGTCCTTGACAATACATCCCCAACCTTCTCTTGTTCCAGTCATTTCATTTCATGCTTCCTGGTTGTCGCTAAGCTGTAGCTCAATTGTAGGCCTCGGCCAACTTGCTAGCCAACATTGTTATGAAATGTTTTTTGGAGCTGCGAGTCCACTTTTAACTAAAACTGTGTAAGAAGTAAGGTTATTGTTTATCAATCTTAACATGTTTAACAGTGTTTAAAGTTCGCGACCGCTAGCTTAAGGCATTGTTGCTGCTGCTCTGTTTACTTACGAGTCACATTTTATTTAGATTTTCGATTTTGGACATTGAATTAACTGCTGCGTGGACCACGACAACGATTTTAGAACATGGACTTGAACGAGGGATGCCAATTACCTAAGCCAAGTTAGCCTAGCCGTTTACTGACCTTGTTTCAAGCCCATTGCTATTGCTAGCATGGCTGTGTGGGACATTTTTACACCAAGGCCAAATAGTTATTGTATTTTACAGTGTAGAATTTCCCCAGTCAGCATTTTCGTTTACAGGGAGGGGGAACTTTTAAAATTGACAGGAGCTTCAGACAGAGGGTGAGAGGAAGAGATCCGCCAATGGACAGTGATGTGTTTTCTTAATATTAGAGCATGTAAACCTTTTCAAATAACAACCCACAATAAAATGTTGACCTAATTATGAGTATAAGATGTCTCCTTTAGGTAAGACAAACACTGGCTCTTTCTGTTGTTTATGTTGCACAATTTCCAATTCTTAGGACGGAAAAGTCTGAAGAGCTAAGTCTTACAGTAAACTGACAAATCATAGAGTATCTTACCAAAAATCAACAGCCCATTAACAGTCTGAAAATCGATGCCACCCAATATTGCCTTCTTGAATACTTCACTATTTTAAGTGAAATGTGTTAGTATTGCCAATACATCACAATTTTTAATACCCAACTGTCAAATCCTGAAATGTACAATTTGATTGTGTCATCTTAAAGCACAACATGTCTGTTGACAAGTGCAGACTGCTGAGTCGTACTTTAAGAGTGACATTGGGAAGCATATTTTTAGGGTTAGTGCCAAGGGGTAAAACTGAGAACTTACACAGGTGATCCTGTGCCATGTTACAATGCACTGACTAATCTTGAAAATCTTCCTCCCGCTCTTTCTGCTACTACGACCTAGCCTGCGTTTTGGATTTTACGATGGTGATGACACTGGTTGCAGCTACTTTACCAGGGATGAGGGGACCTATGACAGATGCCATTGGTCCCCTGGCTGAGGTGACAGGGTTGCGGGCCACAGTCCTGGCAAAGCTCTGGAGAGCCTCATACTTTGAACGCAGAGCATCCAGCTCCACCTTCATGCTGGCATTCTCCGTGGCCAGCTTGTCCACTTCCTGCTGCAGTTGAGCCTTTTGCTTCTCCAGCTCCTCTTTCTGGGTGACACGCTTTACTCGGCAGCTGGCAGCATAGCCCCGGTTCTTAAGGGTGCGCCGCCGCTGTTTCAGCTGCAGGATCTCATCCTTCGTCAGCCCCCGTAGATGCTGGTTCAGCTCCCGCACTGACATGGTCACCAGTTCGTCATCCGTCAGGCTGGTGCCATTTTCCCCTGGCTCCCGTTTCACCTGTGCATAGGGGTTAGATAGTGTTATAAATAAAATTATTCACACTGACACAGTGTTACTTTTGTGTCATGCAAGCTATTTACCTTCAAGGCCTTGTTTCCCTTGTTTGGGGTAGTCATGCCACGAGTCCACCTGTAGTGCTGGTTGTTCTGCAGGTAAGAAAATACTATAAGTATAATACCACTAGAAAAACTAGGAGGAAGCAAATTTCTTTGAAATATCAAGAGTGTATTAAAGTGCAATGGAGCTACAGCGTGACTCAGTCCTTGCACAAAGGGGGTCAAGGACTCCCTGTAAGTGTTGCCAAGTCTGTTGAGCGAATCCTACCTGGACTATTACTGCCACTAAGGACAAATAACTTGCTGGCATATGCACGTCCCTCTCCAACATAGGTCAGTTTGAGTAGGACGAGGCCGAACAAGTCCTTAAAGATTTCTCACTTGAATCCTGCATTGCATTAAAGTGGGGTAGTGGGGTGAGTCACAAGCAGAGTGACATTTTATTCAGCTGGCAGCAGTTCACAACGATTTCTTGGAAAACAAAACTCAAGATTTTCTATTAAGTGCAGCCTTTCAGGGAACAAGGAGCCATGGATATGAATGGACTGAAAAAGACTGAAGTTTTTCTTTTTCTTCAGAACATACATCATTACCTAAAACACATTCATAAAAAGGGACACGGGGCAGAGTTTCACAGTACAAGCCATCCAGCCTACACAGTCACACTACCTAGATTTATGTGGGACTATAATCCCATAAATCAATGAAATAAAGGGATATGCTCAAACCACTGCAGAGCTTCAAATACCATCCAGAATAAAAGCACTGCACTGCAGTTTATTCTGCAATGTCAGTACTGAGGGAGCACCAGGAGAAGAAGCTGGGCTGGAAAGAAATCTAACCCACTGGTGTTAAGACAGACAGAAGGTTGGGTGCCTTTCACCGTGTGAGCTCTGTCACCAGATAAGTAGACGCTCACATCTACACACACACACACACACACACACACACACACACACACACACACACACACACACACACACACACACACACACACACACACACACACACACACACACACACACACACACACACACACACACACACACACACACACACACACGGCCCTGGGTGCTTTACAGTACACACAGTAAATGCTGTGTCGGTGACACAGGCACCCACCACAGTCAGCCCAGCCAGCACATTGCCTTAGTAAGCTGATTTACACAGCCCATCAGTGTGTGTTTGTACAGAGCACATAAACAAATGCATGTGGGCTCTTACAACTGCATCAAAAGAGGAGACAAAGAATCCCAAAAGGAAGTACTGTCTGCGAACAATGTTTTTGTAGCCTACATGCCCACTAAGCCAGTCATCATGTGCATGTGTGATCTGTGCGGAGAAGCTCTGTGAGGGAAGGAAGAGAAAAAAGAAGCACGTGAGTCGCAGCTCTGCAGTGCACTAAGATGGCCAGGATATTTCCATGGCAACAATAGTGTGCTACAGGTGGACCGGTCACCTGAGCCAAACAGGGAGAGACAGGCGCTTGTTAAAAATGACCTGAATACGACACTATCACACAGGCTGGGGACATAACATGAGGTCAGATTGTGACTTGGATTCTTGATGCTTTCCCTTCAAAGAGTCCTCTGGCTGTGCATAAAATGGCAATGTTTCTCCGTGCTGCGGATGCCCATTTAAAAAGCCTTTCAGGATCTGCAAAGGACTTTTTAAATGTGATACTTTTCATCTCTGTTGGGATGCCTATGAATAGCGGACTGATAGTAACACCTACGTTTCACTGGCCTTTGTGGTGACTCATTTCCAGTAAGCATTTGGACCACAGATGCAAAACATAATGGGATAATGGTCTGCCTGATGATGCACAGATAATGGACAAATAGACAGGGAAGTACTCCACTAATAGCTACTGGGATGAGAGTGGGAGGGGGGAAAGGCTGCATCTTCCAAATTTCAAACTGAACCCATATTCCCCTCAGCAGCTTGGAACCAACATTGTTCGAAAAACAAGTTGGAGTCTTGAAAATGCAGGGAGATGGGACATTGTCCAGGTCGAGGAGTCGCACTCTGTCACACAGCTGTGTAGGGTAACATAGTAGGCATGGCTTGGCGCGTTGAAAGCTCACCATATGACACCGTGGAAGGACTGTGCCCAGGCTGCAACCCTCCAGCACAGGCTGCTGCCAACAGACGGCTACCAGTGACAGGGCATGGCAGCACAACACAGACAAGGTCCAATGCACAGCTGCTCCCTTCCACTACAAGGCATTTCTTACCTCGCGGAGACACACACACACACACACACACACACACACACAGAGGCAAAGAAAGGAAAAACACACTCATAACCCCCCCCCCCCCTAATTGCAAAAGAATGCCTTTGGATTTGACAAGTTCACTTTCTCTATGGTCGCAATCAAGTACATGTATTTTCTCCTCTAGTAATTTCAGGTGTTGTGTGTGTGCGACTAATAAAAGGAGCAGGAGGTGAAAGCTGCAGCTTGGAGCAGGGGTCAGCGCAGGTAGGGAGCAAGAGTGGGGGACACAAGACATCTTTTGTCGGGGCTTGCTGAATTTTTATGAATCGCCTGGAAGAATGCTGACAAATCAGAGCTGATTGCTTGTGGAGGAGAGACATCACACCCACAGGAAATAGAAAATGCTGAGTGTGGTCACCCAGAGAAAGAGAAGGAGGGGATAGAGAGAGAGAGAGAGAGAGAGAGAGAGAGAGAGAGAGAGAGAGAGAAAAAGAGAGGGTGAGAAGAAAAAGAGAGAGAGCAAACAGCCTTGTGAAAAATGCATGCTCGACACATTTAGAGGAGCTTGAGAAGAACAGGTTGAGAGAGAGAGAGGAAAAAAAAAATACTGATCTCAGCAAGGACCAAAACCAAGGTGCCAATTAAGAAGTTGTGAAGTTGAACTAACACGATGAGAGCAACCCAGCCAACCTTCAAACGCTGTCTGTGTTCATCTAAATCTATGGAGGGTAGCTCACGAAGGTGGGGTCGACTTAGGTTGAGACTCAAGTGGGGGCAAAAAAAAAAAAAAAGAAAGTCTGGTGGGATAAATGCTGATGTGACATGATAGGTCCGGCCTTGAGCCCGTGTCATGTTTTAATGATCTCATCCCCTCCACAGACTCTCTCCAGGGGGGCTGCCAAGGATGGACACCATTAGCTAGGGGACCCTTTGTTGAGGGGGAACCGAGGCTACAGCATCCAGGCACTGCATCCCCTGATGAATATTTATCACTGTCGTTCACTGCCTAAGGTGGGGGTAGGAGACAGAGGCGGGGGTGGGAGGCTGAATAAAGATGCTCAGGAGGTGATTCCTCAAGGATACATCCAAGGCTCGTCCATCAACGGTTGTCTCTAAAATGGCGGTAGGCTGGTTGGGGCGGCGGGGGGAGGGGAGAGGTGGGGGTGGTGGTGGATTTCTGGTACTGAAGGTGGCGAGGATGGTGGCTGAGGGCTGCAGGGAGAGCCAGCTCCACTTGACAGCGGTGTAACAAGATTATCAGGGCCATAAGTGCAAACAAAAACCCCAGCAACCTGCCTCAGAACCCAGATTACGACAGCGCCCGCTCTCTGAATACTAAACATGGCTGGGGAGGACTAATGGGGTGCTAGCTTCACGGAGACATGACAGCGGATTGCACATCACGTAACTGATCGCATGCGCACGCGTCCACACAGAGACAGATTACCAAAACCACACAAGCACATATAAATTCAACTTGTCATGATCAATTCTTGAAATGAGGCGTCCGAGCACTTGGCACTGGCAGCTTGCTAATGAAGTGAATGAAACTAGACAGTGGACGTGCATGCTGATGAAAGACTGTTTTCAGGAAAGCACGGGCAGCATCCAACAACGGCAACTCAGTTCTGTGAAACTAACAGCTGAATATCATCTCACAGCAAACAATACATTTCACTCCAAAAGAGAGGAGACACAATGTGGCTCATTTTGCTTATAAAACAGATTTCTTCTGCTACAACCAAACTTGTAAAGAAGGTCTGTACATCTATAGATCTATGGCCCAGATGTAAATAAGGCCCTATAGGAGACAGAATGGTTTAGCACCACTTTTAACTCAGTCTTCGCAAAAACCTGCATCTACATCTCAAGTCGATTAACACGACACAAAAGAAGAGAGCTGGATGTGAAGTTGGCACGATCACCTATTCAGTTTCCCCCGATCAATAATGTATGAGGGTTGTAGTCTCTCACCCCTTTATCATGGACTTTCCACAGGAAACAGTATGATGATAACCACAAAGATACCGAAAAAGCACGAGTGAAAATTACGGGAAATGTCAGCAGCTGTCTCATCACGCTTAGGCTCATTAATTTATACTCTGTGCTTATCTGTTGTACCGTCCACTTGCTCTTTCAGGGTTGAGATTCTTAATGCAGCCAGCCAACATGCATGCCATAAATAGTCATTCTCAACACTTCATGCCTGATCAGAGTCACTACTTTTACTCCCTCCCTTCTAATTCAGAGTTGAAAAGATCGCTTAGATATTCAGATCTAATCATTCCTCCCTTCAGCTGAGTGAAGTCAATTATCAAGCGAGCTCCATGTGTCGGGCGCCATTTAACTGCAAATTAAAAACCAGACTCCTCTGATAGCTCGGGAAGAGTTACTGGAAGACTGGTGTAAACTTGTGTATGGAGACAACAGTGTGTAAAGCGTGTCTGTGTGAGAGAGAAGGGTACGACTGGAAGAGGGGAGGGAAGCTATTAACTACTAAGTATTCAGAGCGTGAAATAAGAGTGACAAAAAGGGGGAGAGGGGAAATCATTCAGCAGCTTTCAGAGGGAAATGTGATACGCTTGTGGTAGAGGGGAAATACTGAGCCAATACTTTTGATTTGGGTTTAGGGCAATATCAAAATAGCAAGTAACGAAAATCATATCTTAACTGTTCAAAAGCCTGACTCTTGAAATAAATACAATAGTGCTCTTAGCAACAATCTGTTCATCATCCTGAGTACAATGGATATATTCTGAAAAAAAATTGGGATTTGATGTTTTATCCAAAGATGTAGATGCTTGCTGCATATAAAAAGTAATCGACTGAGGAGCGAGTATAAACGGCACATGCTTTGGATATTCGCAGAAAATTCATTCCAATTCCTTTGAATAAAAATCCGTCCACAGGTTGTTAGAGGCAATTGGGAAAGTCAGGAAGGTGTAATTTTTCAAGTTATCTTGTTTACACATTGGTAATAAAGACTGATTAATGCATTTAAATGGCTTCTTTCTTATACAGCCTAGTGCTTTTGAAGCAGAAAAATGCTAAATAGGTACCATCAGTGCTAAACTAAGATTAGCCTTTATGGATAAAGACAAATGGTTTTAGACAAATAATTAAGTATACAGTCTCATTTGCTCCAATCAGTCTAAAATATTTAAGTTGTTATAAGATAGAGATAAACAGTGAGTGAAAGAAGCAGAGAACATTAAAGATCTTTAAATATTGTGCAACTTCATGTCGTTTCCTAGCACACAATATCCATATTTGTTTCTACAAAAGGTTTACGTACACAACTAATACTAATTATGTGTCACTATTTAAAAATAGACACCATAAAAAGATGCACTGTGATAGACGCTGGCTTTGAAAAAGCCCCATATGGATTCTAGTGGGTTGTACCATGCAGAAGAGCATGTGGCACATTTATGTCTGAAATTTGCATCTAGTTCATGTGGTTTAAAGTGAAAACATGAATCACTTCCCTCAGGGGATTTTTTATTTTCTGAAGTCACTGATAATGTGAGGGTTATTTAAAGGGACTCGGGCTGCGCTGGTTTGCATTAACCAATGTTTCGATATTTACAGAATCCATTTCCAAGCTCAGCAGATGCTGTTTACTCTTGAAGCTGCTCTGTTAGTATAAGCAGCAGGACAAGAGGAGAGACTTCATTGGTCTTCCACATTATCTGCCTGGAGGACCTGATTAAACAGGAAGAGAATAGCTCTTGATACTTCGGCCTTGCACTGGCAGAGGAAGGAAGGATTGCAGGCGACCCACACACTGGCAAAATATCCAGGAGCTTTACTACACTGGTTGCATACATATGAAATGCATATCGCTTCCATATAATAGCTACAACACAGCCTCTGCAGCACAAAAGGCTAAACTACTGCAGTTCTGCCAGTTTTATTGCAATTTCAAGTGAAATAATACAGAAATAATTCACGTTTTATGATTAGTGCCGCTGCACAGCTATGATCTGAGGAGGATTCTCTTCAAGTGAAACATCCCTTAGGCTATCAAATAAACAGAGCTCAGCAGCATCAACAAATAACAAAAAACAAGCAAGAAAACTAATTTATCATCACATTTTCATTTTCCTGGGGAGAGATTTGATTCTGATAGTCCGCTGGCAGTTATCACCTGAAAACAACAAAGATGCTAATTTCTATTAATAACATTGTCAGCCACCATTCAGTTCAAATTATGACAAGTGATTGATGATGTCTGCCTACGAGACATTTGATGAAGCCTCAAACTCAATGCGATTGTCCCCAAAAATTACAGAATACAGTTAATTAATAATTCAGTACCAATATCAAGCGCTCAAGAATTTTAACTTAAGTCTACCTCAACTGATCACTGCAATGTGCGGATGCAATCTCCTCACATATTTTAGTCTGAACTAAAGCTCAAAGTCCTGGAATAGATTACAATCCTCATCCCATATCATAGAAACGTTCAGCATTTGAGTTTGGGATTTTGAAAGGTTGCAGGTTTGATTCCCACAGCAACTAGTATGTTCACCAACAATGTTGGAATGTTCTGTCTGAGCAAGAGACTGAAGTACAAGCTGCTCACCCTGTGTACGGCAGCTAAATAATAAATAATGCCCAGAGGATGGTTTTGCTGATTAAATGTTCGTCACATTGCTTTAATGAATTAAGAATATTTTTCTATTTAAAAAAACACCTCACATTTATTAATAGATTGTCATTTCGTCTAATGGTGCTAGTGAAACGATGGTGACTGGACAGAGGAGGTAATACAAATATTAATGCTGGATCCTGCAGCATATAAAGCACAATTTAAACAGGTAGTGTACAAACTCAGAAAGCTCTAATTTGTTTAAAGAGAATCTGAATTTGACTAAGTACTGATGTCATTCATAATGATCTGAGGATCACTCCAATGTGGGTTATACACTGCTCATGTGAAGACACGTTTTCACTATCTTTAAATTTCTTAAGCCAAGAACATGGGTTCAAGAGTCTTATTTTGTCTGATTAAATGCTACAAGGAACAAGGAAACCAGCAGCTTCTTCCCTGTGTGATTCACTAGTTTAATTTTTACTTTGCCTCAAGTATTGGTACGGTTAAATAAGTTGTTTTTTAATGTCAGTTTACCACCGATGTGTCCAGCACATAAATCAGGCAAGATAAAAGTAGGTTACATGAAAAAAACAGCCACCAGTGGACCGCTCTGCTCTTACACTCCCCATGTTCTGTCCAATATTGGCTAATGTAAATTATGAACACACAGAGGGCAGTAATGAACATGCAAGTCTAACTCAAACAGAAAATCATCAAACGCACTCGCTACTCTGGATGAAAGTAGTACTTTGAAAAGTGGAGCGGGTATATCGCAATGCTAAGCAATCCTAATCTGCATTGCACTTGCAAGAGGTTTCATCACCAGGATTCGCTCCCTGTTGCAAAATAAGGGGGAAAAAAACTATATTGATCTTTTTCTCCTTTCCTTCCAGGCATTCCCATTTCCCCGTGCAGCTTAAGCAGCACTTTTGTGGACAAATCCCACATTTGTGTTCCTTTCTTGAGGCTATTAATGGTGCTGAATAGGCGTAACCACTCCCAAGGCACAGCTGTGTTGGCCAGACAGAGGAGTTGGTGGACAGACTGTACACTAAAGTCTTGCCTTGTGTTTCATCAACCTCACATATCCTCTTCCACCTCCTCCTACCACCACAACCTGCCCGTTCCGAGCATCGCCACTGGGTATGAGTTGTGCGCTGGATTCACCTCTGTGGCATCCAGCCTTATTTCATCTTCGCTACCACAATGCAAGAGGTGATAAATCTCAGAGCTGATCTCCGCCACTCCCTGCCTCCATCCTCACACCACCGCCATCCCCATTGGGCTCTTATATGGGCCCTCATCTGTTCTTGTTACCTGCAGAGAAAGGCAGAGATGGGCATTACGCTTTATTGAGAAGCCAAGCTTCTGATGTGGGGCTGGCCTGTCTGCTAAAACACACTTCAGTGCCCTGCTCGCATGAGGAGAGATGATGAAATAAGTTGAATATCGGCGCAAGCGTGGGGAACTTCTATCTGTTAAGCCCTGCCTGTGTACGCTCAACAGCTTCCAAGGTGACTTTTCCAATTGCACAGAGATTCTCTGTGGGTAATTCATTACCTGCCCTCCATAAGCGTGCACTCTAATAGGCGGTAAATTTCATCAGGGAAACAAGAGCATCTGCCAGCCCCACAATACAAGAAGAGAAGTGTTCCATTGTATTAAATAATGTCATAAGGAAGCTGCTTATCTATAGGATGAGAAAAATACAATCTTACGACAACATTTAATCTCAAACACCACAAAAATGAGGTGGTGTTTTCAACTTGCCATAATCCCACAATTACACATGACCCAATTTAAACAAGTCACCCGTTGCAGGGCTCCATTATAAACAGCGCAGGCTTAATATATTGCTTATCATGCATTTTTTACATGGATTTGACATCGTACTTGACACCTAAGCACTTAGTCTAAATGTACTCACACCCTGTTTGTTGGTGCACATCATGACAGCGTGGCAATAAAGCGCACATTCCCGGCTGCATGTAGATGAGAGACTATTGATAAATGCATGATGGTGATCATGACTTGATGACTGACTCGCGGGGACAGATCAGCACCGCTTCGATCCATCTCCTCGGTGATAAACATCGACCCTTATCCACCGAGCAGACCTTTGTCCGGTGGTGCCATATTTCGGGGTGGATTCTGCTCCCGTCTTAAATACATCATTGTGATGATTCAGCATGATGAGATAAAAAAAAATAAAAAACCCACCGCCGCTTGTTGCTCGGCTCTGATGATAAGATAACCCTGCGCGTAATTGCCTGGTTGTGATATTAAAAGCCAAGGACAGCGGGGGTTGGTTTGCCATTGTTGCAGTTTAACCATGAATTGTCACTTCAGGTGAAGCAGTTCTGGAGGAAACGATGGGTTTGATGCATTTCCTAAACTGCTTTTTGATTTTTGCATGCGTTGTGAAGCTGCACAAAAAAAAAAGAAGCACAACCCGTTGCTCCAGCTTTGATGATCACATTTTTGAAAATACATGTTGCAACCAACCTGATCTCGGCTAAAGCGCAGCCTCTCGCTCCCTTTTCCCAACGAGGTGATGAAGCAGCAGGTTTAAACGGCGGGAGGCGCATGAGTTGACGGACCCGCGGAGAGGAGCCGTGACACCGCGCGGACGCGAGACTAGACGCCCGGGCTCCGGCACAAAGGCGACCCGCGGTCACACAGCCGGTGACATTCCGCGACTCTTCCGTGTCTTCTTCTCCTCCGCCACCACGACCACGACCACCACCACCACCGCCGCCCCTCCGCCTGGTGAGAGTGGCAAAACAACTCCCCGCCTACAACAACAAGCAAGCGAGGAAATCCCCGTGCTCAGCCGTCCTCACTACACCGCGGGTGACTCCTCAAACCGGGGAACCGCGCGTCACGGCGGGCCACCCCTCCACAACAAACACCCCCCAAAATAACCTCAATGACACCTTATTTTATTTCTATAATGATTAGCGGGAGTGTGTACAGGAGATTAGCTGCCATCTCAGCACTGGAGGAGCCCGAGCTTTTGTCAGCTCTCACCGACCACACGAGTGTTTCCGCTTACAAAATAAACCCCCTACTCCCCCGCTAACCGCTCGGCTCTCTTATTTTGAAAAGCAAGCCCTTGACACGAGCCGCGCTAGCTTGACGCGTGAGGAGCTAGGTATGCTAGCCTCGCGGAGCTAGCAGCCGCGGCCAGCTTGTCAGCGGCGAGGCGAAGGCATGCACACTCAGCACAACAGCAGCCCCGCTGTGTTTGGCTGTAAAGACCCACCTGACTGACAAACGACGCTCTTCCGGAGTTGTAGCCGTAGCGGTGCTCCTCTCACAGCGGCATGCGGGCGACCAAGACCCCCGGAGCCGCAGCCGAATCGTCGGTTTCTCTGACAGGAGCGCTGCCGACGCGCCAGCTCGTGCTCTCCTTGTTGATTCCCTTTCTCTTGTATCGAAGCCAGACGTCATCGTGTTTGGCCACGTGACTTCATTCATGCAGGCTCTTCTTTTCTGAAACACGAAACATTTCTCACCAAAAAAACAAAAAGTACAACAAAAAAACCCCCACTCTACACGTTGTTACGGTTTAACAACCTCAAATCTGTCAGGTGACAGGAAAACAGTGGTTACTATAAATGAAAAAACCAACAAAACAAATCACACCCACAAGGTTTTCTTTTTCATATTTATTAATAAAAGTAAATATGAAAACACCCAGCTTCATTACATCATAAAATGTAACGGTTCACATTTTGTTTATAAAATATTTAAGTAGCATTTCATAATCTATTTTGATATAGCATAATTTTGAAAATACATAAAAACACACCTCCACAACAGAGGCACTTTAATTAGCTAATGTCCCACCATGATCTACCAACTGTTATACCTGAATATATGCACATGCATGCAGCGGTCCACACCAAAATCAATAATATGAGGTACATTGGTGTCAGTATAAAGTTTCTACTGCAAATCAAAAATCTGTTTTCTCCTGATCAAGTCAATGAGCTCATAATTATCATACTTTGTTTTATACCAATATGTATGGCTTTGTATAGGCCTACTGCATATTTCGGTATCACCTTAAACTTTTTAATTGATTTGATTTTTAATAGCTAAGGAGTTGAAGCAATTTCTCGTGAATTTGATTTACAAGATAATCAAAAGTATCATCAGAGGTAAGATGCAGTGGAAGTATGAGATTTATAGAATGTGTTGTTTCTTAGTTGTGATGTTCACAAACAGAATGAGGCATAAACCCCAAAATGAAAACAACATGTCCCAACCATCATGTAACATATTGGGTGGGACACAGCAACAAACGCTTAACTGCCTAACAAGGACTGCATGGTTACGGCCGCGGTGACACATACACAGATGAAGCAGTGGGGATCCTTCACTTCCAATCTGTGCATACGAGGAGGTGAATAACACATCTGCTTCCTGTGGCAAAGTAAATCCTCGGTGTGGCTTGGCGTGGAGTTCAACTCTAGTCAACATGACCTGCGATACTTGCTTCGCATTCACGTATGTGTGACCTTGCCCTAACTAGTAAACAGATATTGAAATATAATATATCTCAAAGTCCATTAACTCACCAAGGGAAGTAATTTGATATCACAGGAACTGAACCTTAAATGGGGAGGGAATCAATGAACAATACAAAACATTACAAAGGAAATGCATTTCATTACAAAAATATAAACATGCATCAGGTATCATCACAAATTCAGATGATTTTTTTTATCTAGACAACATTTCATTAGTTTAGCTTATGTTTCAGAGACCATCTGCCAGTGATGGTGTATTAACAGCATTTACTGACAGCTTATCCTGGATTGTCAGTGATGTGACAAATCAAATGAAATGCTGCGGATTCAGTTCTTCTTGATCCTGGGGTTACTGCTGTTAAAGAAACTGATCGCACGGGGTTTGATTCCTGCAGCTTCTACGTTCACTCCGGGCTGCTGAAGCACTTTGTCCAGAGTTGTTTTCTTTATGGCAGCTGGAGAGATATTCTCCTGGTCAGCCAATAACTGAAGTTTCCTTTTCAAAAGAAGGGCAGTAACACAGAGACTTTTACAAAGTAGCATGCAACACACATATTTAGCACAACACAGTTAATGGCATAATAATAACCTCATCACTAGGTAATTAGTAACCAGCTGACATTATTAAAATGATTGGCACATGGCTCCATCTACTGTCTGAATTATGAACTTCAAAAGACCCTTTGGCAACTTGAGTGTAACAATTAACTTAAAAGCATTTCTCATGCAATGCTATGACAGGGAATATGATTTGTTGCTTTGTTTGTCTCACATTCTTTCATATCAACCTACCGAGTCCTAACACAGGAGGCCTCCACAGCATTAATCAGGAGGCTGCGGAATCCACCACTCTCCATAACATGCAGGGCATGGATGGTGGCGCCCCCTGGTGAACACACATTGTCCTTGAGCTGCCCAGGGTGCTCGTCTGAGTCCAACAGCATTCGAGCTGCCCCCTTTAACAGAAACACAAAGGAAGATCCACATCAGCCCAACTTAGCACAAATGATGTGATAAACAAAGTATTTTTATTCAACTGGAGTTCATCTCACAAAATAGCATTAGGATGTATTTATTTGTCAGTGGCAGAGCAAATTAATTAACATTAGAATTAAAATGTGTGAGTGAGAAAGGAGTGACTAATTTTGGTCTCCATATCAACACCAGATGGTTAAACTGGTTCTGTCTGAAATGAAACTACATATTTTAAACTAGAATACCAATCAGAAGAGCGACTACCTCTACCCTACAGTCCCCTAAAATTCAATCTACCCACACCAAATTGTACAAACACTTGATCCATGTATTTTCCCTGAGAAATTGGTAAGAATGCCAAAAACCCCCGATCTAGCAATGTCAAAGAAAGTGAAAAAAAATCCTTGATATGCCCCCTGATGCAGATCAACACCAACATTTAATAGGTTCTTCCTTGGTTCATGCCCCACGCCTCCACACAAAATCATGGAAATTGTTTGAGTAGTCTTTGCGTAATCCTGCTAAAAAACAAACAAACTAGAATGGCACTCAGTACAGCGAATACCTCTGCAGAGACAGCCGTCTTATGAAACCACATTTAAACTTTCAAGATCCAGAATTGCTCACACTCATAAATATCAGTCCCAACATTTTTATCTGAGAAATCAAAGAAAATGTTGAAAACTCTTTATCCTGCAATGTTGAAGAAAACCCTGGATCCCCCTTGATCAAGATCTGCAGCAAAATTGTATTAGTTTTTCCATGGGTCATGTCCCACCCCTCCACAACATTTCATGGAAATCTGTTGGGTACATTTTGTGTAATCCTCCTAGCTAACAAACAAATGAAAACAAATCAAACTCAACAAAACAAGGAAACCTGCATTTAAACTACCAGCACAACTGGACAAACTAACAATCACCAGACCAAAGCTAGAAAACAAATCCATGTAACACACATATATTTGTTAAAAAAATGAAGGCCTAACCAGCATGGCCTGGGCTCCGAGGCGTACAGCCAGTCTCCTGGGGAGGCCCATTTTCACTCCACCATCAGCTAGAGCATCCACCGCTGTGAAAGCCTGCAAAGCCACAAGCAACACAAACAATACATTGGGCAATTTTTTCACATTTACTTTAGGTAATTCATTATTCCCAAACACACTGGATACTTGTATAATTAACTCACGTAAGCAGGGCCACTGCCACTGAGACCCGTTACAGCGTCAATCAGATCCTCTTCCACCTCAGTGCAGTATCCTACACTGGCCATCAGCTGCTCCAGAAGCTTCCCATCCTCCACCTCTGCATGGGTGCCCGTGGCGTACACAGTGGCTCCTTCACGCACCACCACTGGAGTGTTGGTCATGCAACGCATCACCTTCGGAGCAGGGCGATACTGCAGCAGCTTCTGCAAGGGGGAACGATGCACTATTTCATGGACTGCCTTGAGATTACAAGGCAGAGAAATTTGAAATCACTTGTTTATAAATTTAAGGGATAATTAATGACATTTTAAGTCTGTCCGAAAACTAGAGTCACAAGCCCAGAATTCCTTCTCAAAGTTTTCTTAAATATATGTTGGAGGTCCTTCCCCCTCCGCTTCAAAGCCAAGACAGCAACAACTGACTGCTTTGAGTGCACCACCATGAACTTGTAGTGCAGTGCATGTTGCCGTACTTGTCAGTAGCCCTGTTATTAACATCAGTCCTGAGAGATCCGATCACAAGTGCTCAGCTCCAACTAGTCTGTACACACGATGCGCGATCATGATCGAATCTTACCTCTGCCCTCTTTATGCAAATAATCACGTACATGATTTGTGTGACAAACTCAGATAACTGAAAACTCACATAAACTCAAGATAAATTTGGGAAAATATTTTAGCACCGAGCAATGACTGTGGCTTCAATCTATTACATTGGATGTAGTTTGGAAGGGATATTTACTATGATCATTACGAAGAGGAGGAACGATTACAGCAATCAAAAGCTTATTAAATATACATATTAACATGCAAGTATTGTTTAAAGACAGACTTGAACATATATGCCTTTAAAAGGCTAACATGCATCACACATTTATATAATGAATACTCTAGAAGTCATTGCTTTTGTGAGATTAAACAACATATCTGTTTATCTAGGTTTTCAATAAATGGAAGTGTTTCAAATGCAAGCAGCAAACATGTGACTATTTTGCCGGAGGCTCTGCTGAGATAAGGCCACAAAAACACAGAGAGAGCTTTGTGTTACAAATTGTGTGGCAGTGAGTGTGTTCCTAATATCTAGAGGCTGAAGTTGCTTAATAAAAAGGCATGAATTTTTACCCGCATTATACATCATCAAGAGCTGGGAGAGTCATATCAATGTGATGTTGATGTGAAACTAGAAATCATCAGGGATTTCAATTATCATAATGTGGGGCAACACTTCAGTTTAAATGTGTTTTCCTGGTTTAACAGCAGGGTTTTTATTTCACTTTTACAATGAACAAATAACAACGAGCAACTACCTGCTGGATGTGAAATCCACATTACTCACTTTTACGTACCTGTAGGCTAAAAAACGTGAATGCATGTACACTGATTACGTTACAAGCTATAATTGACCTTCTAGTTTGTCAAGTCTTTCAGTTGTTCATCAGTAATGCAGGAGACAGAGGGATGTGACTTGCCTTCTCTATGGAGCTGATGGTGACACCCGCCGCACACGACACAATAAGGTGACGATCTTCGATGTCCGGTCCGATCTCATCCAGAACAAACGGAATGATGTGGGGCTTAACGGCCAGGAAGAGTACGTCGCAATTTTTCACCGTCTCTTTGTTGCTGGTGGTGAAATTCACACCCAGTTTCTGTGAAAATTACGTGTATTTCAGTATTTCATAGTAAGGACAGGGAATCATCTTGTGCAGGCACAGCAAAGCTTTATTCACGATGCAAAATCTCACCCTGAATTAAAACAGAATTACTTTTGGAACAAACATCAACACTCATCCCCTTATTTGTCTATACCAACCCTCAGTCCCTGCACTGTGGGGAGATCTGTGTCTGGGGAGCTGGCTGTGATTCTGTGGGTGGCAATCACGCCTTAAAGGAGAAAAATACAAAATAAAACATATCACTGACTGATTGCAATCAACATACATCAACAACACAAATCCAATCTGAATAATCCCAGATATCATACGGCTGTGGTCCACTTCAGGACACTTTTTTTCTGGTCTTCTTGCTGCATAGACAAAATGGACGTGAGCCTGACGTTGCCTAAATATCCTAAAATGAAAGTGGACCTTTTATGGAAAACACGTTGTGCTCTGGGCAAGGTCTAATTCGGATGTGAACCTAAAGTGGCCCATGTGATAAATGGTGAATATGGGCTAAATAACACAAAACATATTCGGGCCACCTTTGGTTGACATGCAGTATTGCTGTGGCTTACTTGTGGCCCAGAACAAGGTTGTGCCCAGGCAAACAGGAGCGGACAGTGACAGTGTGGGCCAAATCTGGGCCCCAACTATTTAGTAATGTGAGATTCGAACATGGTGCAGTCTGACTTAAAGCTCACCTGCAGCTGCGAAGCCTCTCACCAGAGCGTGGGCCAGCTGGCCTGCTCCTATGAACCCCACACTCATTCTACCTGAGGGGAAATCACACAGATTAGACATGACACATTCATTTCCCCTCAATTTGAGATAATGGTGGCTTTGCCCAGTCTAACAATAGACATAACTTTCCCCCCTCTTGATCTGTGGTCGTAAACAAACTAACTTCCGCATTAAGCGGAGGGACTTTTCTGAACACACGGCGGCAGCAGCCATGTTAATATTGACAGTGAATGTTTTCACAAAGAAAAATAAACTTACTAATCTATGGAGGCGTCCCTGAGGTCACAGAATAACCAGGAAACGCAGCGACGGCTCCACAAACTCACCTGAGTTTACTACAACTGTCAACGTGGACCCGACTGCTGTCGCTTTACTGGACCCCGGAGAGAAACCTGACTGACAGGACGAGAGAGCCAATGAGCGCGCGTGTTTGGCGGGACACGTGATATATTTGACCAATGGAAAAGAATATCCCCGAGGGGCGGGGTTTGCAAATCCGAAAAGGCCAGTTGCATCAGGTAAGAGCCGCGGGGCAGAGACGTTCAGGATGGCGGGACTCTGCTAACATCTGCTGGAGAAAAGCTTGAACGACACGGGGAAGACATGGAGACGCGTTATCACGAGCCACGAAGCGAATGGTGAGTGGAGTGTGTCCAAGTTAGAGAACAGAAGTAAGTAACCGACCTGTTTCCCCCACAGTCCTGCTCCATATCCTGCTAGCTTGTTCATTAACGTGAGCATTGACATCTACAAGTAGAGTTAATAAAGTATTCACCTTCAAGACTCTGGTGAAGGAAGCTCAGGAGTGACTTCCTTCATCCAACTCACAATATAAACAAAGCCTTTACAATGACTCTAGCACAATATACATATAATGATAATGACATTTTTATTGAGGAGCTTCGACACGTAATTGATTGACCTCAGATTTGTAAAATGTTTCGCTGTTTATCAATTTATCAACAGTTTAAAACCACAACCTTAACTCAGGAGCAAAGATCTGTCTTCTAACTTAACAGAAATAATTATGTGATATTTATAGTGATAATTATTCATAATGACTTATTATTTTTATTTTTTATATTGACATAACCTTTTTGGTCATATGGCCCAGCCCCCATGCACCATGTATGCATTTAATTTAGTATTTTATTTTTATGTTTAATCCTTTTTGTATTTAAACTTATGTCAATGGAGGACTGGCAATGTAAGAATTCCATGTAATGGTGCAACGACCAATTTATATGACAGTAAAGAATCTTGAATCTTAACCATCGAAATCACCAATTTCAAACTTTTGCCAATGTACAAAGGAAATACCTGGTTTGTTTGTCCAACACAAGTCTCCTGTTTCCTGAAAGTAGAAACTAAAAGTTCACACATGAATTAAGAAGCACTTTGTGTAAAGAAATGAACAAAAATACACAAACAAAATATTAGATATTTAATTAAACGTAGGACACATTAGAAATGTAGCAAAAGACAAAATATTACACATCATGATCATTCTTATCACAAATAATCAATTTGATACTGTCTTTAAACCTGCTCTCAAAAACCTCCATGTATTAGATACATTGAAAATTCAGTGGATAACTGGAAAAGCCTAATAAATGTGAAATTTGACATTCCATATATTAGGAACATTACTGAAAAAATCAACAACAGCAAACAACCAAATGTCCGTAAAGCCAAAAACCAACAGCTACATTCAGTGCACACTGCAGACTTAACATTTACTATGCTTCTCTATGAGACATATTTTCACTAATTTATTTGTTTAAATACAATTAAATACATTTCTGAGTCTTTGTAAGGCTGAGGGTGTCTATCTGACATAGCACTGCTCTGATACTCTAAACATTATCTTACACTCGCATAGGTCTGTCTTGTATGAGACCACCAAAGGAAGTTGGAGCGGAGGGATGTATTTGGTGCTGAGATGGACGCATTTCCCAGAGTCCTTGGTGCAAGAAATTGCTAACATCAGCTAAACGGTGCACCTGGCATGCTCTCCCTGGTAGGTCATTACACAACTGGGCAAAAGCCCTTTCTCGCAAATACTGTATCATGGGCAATACTGTCAGTTTTGACTGCTGAGCAAAGAGGCTCAATACTAGAATGCTGAATACTGATAATAAAAATTGTTACACAGAAATAACACCATACATTTTTGGATTCAAGGGAATGAGTCCGTCAATGAGACCTGACTGTGGACGGCATGTTGGATGCTTAAACCTGTCCACTTGTCTCAGAGGATTAATAGTCTTGAAGGGGTAACATTTAGACAGCAGATCTGGAGACAAAGCGGATCCTCTGGGAGTAAATCAGATCAACAAAATACAAGATTAGGTTGACACTGGTGAACACTGCCACCACCAGCTTACTGTCCCAGGGACATTCTCCACGTGGGCAGTCCTCAGGACGGTCGGTGGTGCCGTATTTCCTATCAAAACTGAAGATGGGCCAGATAAGTGCAGTACTGAGGTAGAGAATCACAGCAAAGAAGGTGTAGACAACTACGAATCGGTCAAAGGGGAACCGCAGTGCTGATGTCCTTCCAGAGACTGTCACGATGACCACTATCACAGTCACAGAGAAGCACAGGCTGTACACCACTACACAGTACTGGGTAGCAATGTAGTTGTTGTATTCACTGTCATTGGCTAGAGCCCCGAAAATTATGCAGGCCACAAAACCCTGGACAACCTTGAGTAGACCGGACACCGTGGCCATGTAACCCACCACAGCCCCTGGTTTGGCTCGAGTTAGGAACACCTCAACTCCGTAGGGGAAACAGCAGACACTGGAGCAGACAGTGACAGCAATTTGGTAGATTTGGATCTCGCAGCTTTCATCTGGGCACTCTGTCTGGAGAAAGTAAACAGGGTAGACCACAGAGGCAGTGATGTACATGAGAGTTGCCAACATGGCAAAGGCCACGGTGAAGTTATCCCAGGAAATGGGCATGCATGCGTGGAGCCGGGTGATGTCCAAGGTGAACACGACCAGTGTCACAGCGAAGCAGAAACCCCACACAAACATGCAGAAGGTTCCATAGGTGGCGCTGTAGCCTGCACTGTGGGACACAAGGGCCAATATGGTGCAGCCGAGGAGCATCTGGCACATTCGGGCTGCACCTAAAGGTGACAACACAGCGTCTTTGTTGAGGTAGTGTCCTCCATGAGAATCCATGGTGTGCTGTTTTTCTTGGTTAGGTTCTCGACGGCCTGTTCTCTGTCCTGGTGTCCTTGCGGTCTCCTCTGTCGATGTAGACCTCACCCTTTCTTCTGTTGCCTTTTATAGTTGGTCTTTAATTACAAACGTCTGTCAGTTTACCCTGAGCTTACTTTGTAATTACAGCCCTGTGTTTAAGTTACATTCATACACTGTTTTGTCGACGTTTTTATGGTAGTTTGTAATAGTAAATGACTTTATTTAATTTAGTTAGACCCAAGTGGTAAAATATCCTTGTTGATTGGGAAGTTGTTTAGGAAGGAAATGGCACAGCTTCGTTGCACAAGTCTATGAAACATGCATATAGAAACTACTTCATACAAATACAAATACAACAGTCCTTTTTATATTGTCTTTAAGGGTAAGGGTTTGATCCCAGTCTTACTCGAAGCTGTGGTGTATGTCCTCTGAAACCTTGGTTTTCCTTTGCTTGCTCTCTTCAATCCTCAAGCTGTCCAGTGTGTTACAAGTTCAAAATAAAGAAAGAGCTTGTCCAATAAGCTCCCATCTGTAAGTCGTATGCCGAGATCAGTCTTCCAACAGTAGCCCTCGCTGCCGAACAGGTGGAGTACTTTGTTGTCTTGTCTGTCAAGTCCCGTTACTCCATGATCCCTTGTAATTTCTTCACTACAGGCCCTTAACCGCCAGTGAAAATCACTCAAACTGTTGGCTCTGTCTCCTGCACTTTGTCTCACTGTTTCTGTTTCCCTTTGCTTCTTGGATTTGGTCTCCCACTCTTTCTTCCTCACAAAAACACACACCCTCTCCCTCCTGAATGTCCTGTGAGTGAGTGTGTCTGTGTGTGTGTGTGTGTCAGTCTGTACTCGGTGGACTGCAAGGGGTGGCCGTTTAAAGTTTGTGTTTGTGCCGAGGACAGGGTTACAGGCCTCGCCAGCTCTATAAATAGGGGGTCTATATTCCACAGAGGGGTGGGAGGCTACATGTGGCAGGCAGTATGGGATTCGTATTTCGAGGGTGCACCCAGAGAGGCTGAGTCAGAGCTGCCTTAGTAAGAAACTGGCATTTATACGCAGTGTAATGACAGGGAGGCAGGCTAAGACTCCCATTAGAGACAGAAATTACATACAGGTCCAGAGGGATGATTATACACATGTGATGACAGATTTGAGCTATGTATGTGAGAAGGAAGTGGAAACGGATTAGCAGTTACTTAAAATACTCTAACCTGTGATATTAGCGCACTGATTTTTGATTTGTAGTGTGCAAGGTGATTCTTACAGAAAACTACCAACTAAAACGGTCGCACTCCATACAACAATGTATATTTTTGAATCCCATGCATTGAATTTTTATAAATATATTATTATAAAAGAGAGAATTAGGAAAAGGTATATGAGAAATGTTAAATTAATATATATTTGTTTCATAAGAATTATTATAGTCAGGCACTGTCTGTATTTTTAAACGTAGGGGGTAAAGGAATGCTCAATAGATTTTACATATCAAAGTCTGCTTGAGTCTCTTGATATGTTGAAAGTTATGTAATAGAAAAATCTATATTTTGTAGCAAGAGATGACAATTTAGAAAATTAAAAATCTTGGGGTTTAGATTCAGAAAGAAAACCTATGAGGCTGCTTCTGATCTCGAGTTGTATGAGGCTACAGAAACTGCTATTAACATGACACACCCAACTCCCAACCCAAGTTGTACTGTGGTCAATGTGTAACAAGGAAGCACAATGCATGTAAGGATTAAGAATAGAATATATGGTCTCTTTTCATCCACATTGTAGTTCACTTGCTTTGAAGCTGTCCCAACAGTGTCTGATTTCCTGGGTATAAGGTTTTGATCTGTGAGACACTAGAGGGACTGCATTTGTGTAGCGCTTGTAGTCACATGCAAATACTCTTTACAAGTCACCTTCACCCATTCACACACATTCAAATAAAACCATTGACATTGAGGTTGGCAGACGACTCACTCGACCTCCTGAGCTCCACAGCTGCTTCACAAACAATCAATACATTCAAATCAGTTTTTTTTTCTGATGGATCATTTTATAGAGAGGTTGCCAAATTGGCCCAAACTGAGATGGTGAAATACTTGGATCTGTTGGTTAGGGTGTGTAAATATGGCTGTGGCTCAGCGGGTTGAGCAAAGTTAGGGGGTTCAATATTTGGCTCTTCCTGAGCATAAGTCGGAATATCCTGGAGCAGGAAACTCTGCTCAAATTGGTCAAATTGATCTTGATGGTTTGGACAGTGTCTTGTTTCGATGTGTGAGTGCATAGTATGTATTGTGTTGATAGGTTATCGAAAGGCAAATTGATTTAGCTTCTCTTTGTTGCTGCAGAACGGAGAAATGTATTGTGAAAATAAATGGATCTTAGATTTGTTTTTAAATTATCAGTTCACGTTCCGGTTGTGGGACGAATAAAGGATTATCTTATTTCATCTTCCTTCAAGTTATAGTTCATTTTGAATTTATTGAAAACTCAAATATTACACGATTTACTGTGCATTATTCAAAACTATTTTCCATTTTTAAGGGATTATACGTTTCTTAAGATTTAACAGAAACAGTTATATGAAAGTTTTTTTTTTTTAATGTTTGTGCTGTCACTCTAAGTGCACTGAGCCTCATATCTATTATCAATCTGTTCGGTGGCTGAGGGAGCTGTTGACCTTATCGCCTGCTAAAGGGATTTTTACTATGAGTGTAACATAGGAATTGTGTAACAACGAATAGTACTAGTAATAACATTAGTAATAAGCATCATCAGAACAGCAATTACAAGACCACACAGCAATATTTACCTTGTAGTTTATGTAATGTGACGTTACTTTCAGGTCTGATACAAAGACATGCAATCAACACAAAGAGAAAAAAAAACAGCAATGTATTTACAATTTACAAAGAATCACTTCTCTGTGAAAATAGCACTTATAAATATGATTTACATAACAAAATAAATATGTAAATTACCAATGTAGCTTGAGTTTTTTTTATCTGTTAAAAAATATGTTACAGAATAAAATTACAATTTGTAATACCTTTCCTTCTCTGGTGTGATGCGAAATAGAGGTCTTTTAAAAAAACATCATATATAAAGACATCATTACATACAACACTGTCATTATATTAAAAAGTGATCTCTATTATGAAATATAATAAGGGAGTTGCAATAGTGAACACTTGAAAGAACCTATACAAATACTCCCAAAAATATACAATACACGGTATTTGTCTCCCTTTAAATGTTCATTGCATTGATCTGAGGATTGCTGAGCTACTGAGGTGACCTAACATGAATGTGTCGCCTTCGATTGGGTCTGGACCATCGTATTGTGGTGATGCAGCCTGTGAGAAAGAGGTATAGACTAGATGTAATGGCACTGTGGTGTGTGTACGTACAGCTTCTGACAGACCTGCTAAGTGTTTCTAGGTCCACTTTAGCACCGCAATGAGTTTCACAATATGACTGGACCAGACACCGTGGCGTCTTTCACAGCTGTCGAAAATATGCCACTCCGATTTAAACACGGTCAAGAGGGTTTTCAACAATATTGATAGTTATTGCAATATAATTTTCATGAATAGGAATATAACAACGGTTCAATATATATATCGATATATTGCTTGTGGAGGCACATTGAGGAGGTTTAACATATATTTGATGTACCTCAGATTTGTAAATTTGTTACTGTTTAGCATTTTTCTCATTCTCTGCTCATAAAGAAAGAGTTTAAAACCACAACCATCACTCAGGAGCAACAATCAATCTTTAATTTAAATGCAAATTGTAATGTGGGATTTATTGTTATAAGTATCAATATAGACTGCAGCCCTAGACTGCAGCCTAACTATGTAGAGTGTGAGAAGTTGATCAAAGGCATTACTAGTGTTATTAGGTTGTTTCTCTCTATCGTAGAGGTAAATATGAAATTTCCTTTCTGATCCAGTGCTTTTCTAAACTTATCATATGTCCCCGTTAATGAGACTTTAGTTGTTTTGTGTACAAGAACCCAACTATAAAACAGTTTGAACAAAATTATACCCTTATATAATCTATAGTTTTTAATTAACAGCATCCTTACATCATTGAGACATTTTCTTTCTTTAAAGATCCAGTGTGTAAGATTTAGGTGAAAGGGATTTATTGGCAGAAAAGGAATATAAAATAATCTTAGTGATATTTTCACCCGTGTGTAATCACCTAAATTGTACAAATTGTTGTTTTTCTTTACCCTAGAATGAGCCATTTATTTTTAAATACTTTATATTTACATCAGGAGTGAGTCTTCTCTATGGAGGCCCCCATGTTTTTTACAGTAACCCAGTCAGGACAAACTAAACACCTTTTGAGTTTTTATGACAACCGAAGGCCACCACGGGTTCTCTTTCGGAGGGTGAGGTGAGGGATATTCAGCTGCAACATGCAGCTTCACCACTAGATGTCACTAAATCCTACACACTCAACCTTTAACAATGACTTAATATAGTCTATATGGAAGGATGGAAATAATATTTAAAAAAAACAGAACATCAATGAGCATCCTTAAAACTGGATTACATTTGTGATTATTTCTTTTCTTTTACAAAGCAAAAGATAATTTAAATGGAGAGTAGCAGAGAGTTGTGCCTTGTCATGGTGGCATGTTGGCCCTGTACCCAGTAGTTGATGGAAAGGATTGTGTGTCAAAATGTAAGCCCCTTTGTATGACCATGAGGTTTGGACTAAAGTAAACAGAAGGTCAGAGGGGAATAGAACATAGGTATCCTGGGTTGTGATGGTGGATGGGTACTTGGAGGTATTTGGCATGGGACACTGGCCAGAGAGAGCAGACAGCCCTGCTCGGACTTATAGCTTGGAGATACTGAATGTGTGTGTGTGTGTGTGTGTGTGTGTGTGTGTGTGTGTGTGTGTGTGTGTTTGTGTGTGTCCCTTTAGCTGCCGCTGCTGAGCATGCCCAATAGCTTGCTGGGGTCCATGCCCTGCTGCTGAGCCATCTTCTGCACATCGAAGCCCATGTGCATGAGGAACTGAATGACGTTCATCTCTTGTCCCGTGAACTGGTCTCGGATGGTCGGGCAGGTGGGGTTGCAGTGTGGCCACGGGCAGCTGTCAATCAAATGCACCGGGCAGCCTTTGGGCGGGGCTTTGTTGTTCCTGTTGTCGTTGAGGCTCCGGTCCCAACAGTGCAGCGCTCGAGGCAAGGAGGTGCCTTTAACCTGCACGTCAATCCAGTAGCTAGAAGACAACACATGGGGGCAGTGTCAGCTCACACGTAGAACAGCCTGAGTGCACGGTTTCAAATTCCCTCTGTCAGTTACACACTTGAAAGGGAGGTGTGAAAAACAAATCATACTCACTTTCTGGTGATAACTTCATGAGATAGGCATGCTGGAGCAAACATAGCCCTGAAAAAGGATAAAAAAAACATAAATCAATCGGAACACATGCTATAGACCTAATTTGGATTCTACAATTAAAATGCGAAACTTACGGGACATCTTTCAGAGTGTTTCTCAGCTCTATGCCCAGATTTTGGATGTAGCGCCACTGGCCTTCCTGCACAGGTTGTCCGGTTAGCTGGATGTTGTCCACTGTAAGCTGGGCCTCATCAAAGAGCCACTGGACCACAAACACAGGGCCTGAACAGGGCGAACAGAAGATTAATATAAGACTAGACTTGGACCTTGCTGTGGATACATACATAGGTAGTACAGAATAAGACTCACTTTTTATTGACGGGAATACTCTGTAGCCAAAGAAACAGTTCCACTCTTCTCCTTGATGTGTCTGCTGGCACCTCTCTGGCACCACTCCTCCCCAGTACCTGACCGGGCAGGTCAAAAGTACAGATGAGACATGATGTCTGTACAAAGCACCTGAGGATCTCATCAACTCGAATACTACTACGACTATTTTGGCGACTAGTGGTACCATCTTACAAAATCTTGACTTCTAATATTTTATGATAACAGTAATTGTCTCCCTTACTTTATGCCTCTTTTGATGGTCTCAGTGGGTGAACAGTTGACAGCGTCCACACAGTCTGTGCAGTGGTACTGTTTGTTGTCCAGGAACCAGCCAGAATCAGACAGACCTCGCACTTGTATCCCAGTGTGTCCAAGTCCCTCCAGTGTTTCCGCCACACGGTCTACATTCAGCAGGACCCCAGTGCCACCCGCGCTGCACATCGAAACATGACTTAATCACACTGGTACCTACACAGGAATGTGAATGAGATGTGGAAGGGTGCTCTCACGTGTACACACCTGCTTCCTGCTAAGAGGAGGACCTTTGCGTTGTCCAGACCTTTGTTCAGCAGATCCTTCACTACCTCCTGGATAATCAGTGAGCCCATGAAGGCATAGCCACCTTTATATAAGACAAAGAAAGCAACACTGTAAATCAGCTCTAATGATATGTACAGTATGTTATGGTTTTTTATGACTTTTGTCATTTCTTACTTTGCTCCGTTTTGGCCGTAGCGCCACTCCACACGTCGCTGGAGCAGTACGGGATGAACCTGCAAAACCAACGTAAGGTTAAAGTTGCCACCTATGATTACAAAGCTGAGTGTCACTAAGCACAAAAACAAGAGTCAACTTACACCATGTTGGCATTCCACCAGTGAGGGTTTTCCTCCGGCAGTGGAGACAGGATCCCTGTTCCTGCAGAGACAGATCAACATGTGTCATTAACCGTCCTGGCACTCCCAGGCAACATCCTCTTCTTCCTCATCATCATTACCACATTGATTACAGTTATTACGCTGCAATGAGAGAGGGAGGCATCTCGGTTCCGACAGCAGTGGGCGCCAGGTGGCAGGGTGTTCGTCTCAAAAACACTGAAGATGAGCACTGATCCTTTTTAATTTCTGAGACACAGTGGGATCTAAGCACTTTTTTCCACTGTGTGAGGGGGGTCAGGCCAGAGTCGTACACAGCAGTG
Source organism: Hippoglossus stenolepis (assembly GCF_022539355.2). Classification (NCBI taxonomy): domain Eukaryota; kingdom Metazoa; phylum Chordata; class Actinopteri; order Pleuronectiformes; family Pleuronectidae; genus Hippoglossus; species Hippoglossus stenolepis. The sequence goes on from NC_061498.1 coordinate 9,941,087, forward strand.
TGAATAGTGAAACATTTATGACTTGCTGAAGCTGACCTGTTTTAGTTTGGGCCCACTTGGATGAGCTCATCAATCTCCTCATGGTCTCGTATCGGCTGTCGCAGTTCTCCTTGTTGAAACAGTACCAGCCACCTGGAAGCAGAAACACAGCAGATTTAATTTCTCACACAAATCAACTACAGTTATTATTGATTATGAATTTGAGGATGAAATCAAATTGTTCAGATGCATCGTTAATACTGACCCTCTAAGAATATCAGCCACCGTCTGCTGCCTCGTGATTCTTTCAGATAGTACCTACAAGACACAAAAAACATAAAATCCACACATTATAGCAGGCGTATAAGTTCCGCAAATATTGAAAATATGTAAATAAGATTATAAAGTCCTCAACGTTTATTTTACACTGCCACTGTAGCAATAAAAACATGATAAACATCAAACAGAAACAGACACATTCCACAAGTTCAATATGATGCACTGGAGAGAGAAAGATGAAACGCTGAAAAGTATTACCCTCAGTGTTTCCACCAACAAACATGGTATCCAGGCATGAAACAAAAACAAACATGACCTCATCGTTTCTATCTAAACAAGGATGTCCTGTTTTGGATCGTTATCTTAAAAAAGGTGACACAAAACAGCCGAAATGTAATGCTGCCAACATAAAATCAGGGAGAGGAACAATGAGTGACGTGTGTATGTTCTGCACTTAGGGAACTGATCTAGTGATTAAGCAGAAGATAAACAGCCTTCCTTCCCCTATCCCTTTTATGCCTGTAGATGGTATTCCTTATGTTTAATGTAGCAAGAATTGGTAATGTACCATCATAATCTCTTCACTGTGAGCTCATCATTCCTCAGCTGTTGTCATCACACGCAGTATAGATATAATCAAGGCTCCTGTCCACAGTAATGATACGATAAGGGACATAACTTAATTTGGTGTGTGGCTGTGTCAACACACACGTACGATGTCTGCTGTGTTTAGGACGCATTACACGCTCATGATAATGTCCTTAAATGCACCATGGGTAAGATAAGTGTGAAGGAAACATTTTGTTACGTGCTGTATGTTGTCAGCCCAGAAGACGCCTTGATTCTCCTGATCATCATCTATTTTTCAACATAATGATGGATAAGAGAGCATTTCTGTTCTGCAGAGTAGCTTTAGCCACAGAGATGAGTTCTTCCAAATGTAGTTCTTTGAGGCTGAGGGGTGTTTAATTCTACAAATATTCACCCAACTTTGCCAGTGACTAAACTCCTAAAGAGCAAAAGAAAACAGACTTGGCTGAAGCTCTGAGCTGTTTTCTCAGACACCGAATCACATTTTGGCTAAAGCTGATGTCTTGTACTATTATTTCGAGCCACAGTCAGTGATGTAGGCTGAGGACCGTGCACTCTACTTACTACTTCCAAACAACAAAGTGAAGGCGGGTTTGGCAAGCGAAACAAGCCAAGAAGCGAAGGCGCTGCTGCATCAACCCACTCGCTCTAACAAGTGCAACTCCAAAAGATGAATCACACAGTTCCACCATCAGTGAATGTTTTATTTATTTATTTTTAAACCTTTTATCCTCACTTGTCTGTTAACTGTAACAATACCTCTCTGGAAAATACTGCTAGCAACTGATGGATTAGTATTTCAGCCACCGCACGTGTAGTGAATGAAACGGCCATCTGCCAGTAACTGTCCCCTGCGCTCGTCCTCATGCTGCGTCTCTAAAGAGCGCAAAGAGCTTTACCGCGCTGGGGGGACAGCTCTCCCTACCAGGCACTCTGGGGTTTAACAAGAATTAAGACAGGATAGTAAATCCATAAAGACACATGTACTGTATACATCAAAACATATCTCAGTCAAGTCGGCACTGGTCCCAGATAAGTTCCTTTTCATGATGGCATCAAAGTCTCATGTGGCCACGCAATTTAAATGCTGTTCTCTCATTGTGGCACAAACCTTTATTATAATAATGTAGAATACGTATGTAGAATAAGTTGTGTGCACTATCCTTAGGACATGGCTCACATAGAAAATGATGTAAAGATGTGTATGAATATGAAAAATGACATGTTTTAAACCGCCCCTCTTATCTGAGTCATCCCCACCTGCCATAACTCAGTCAACAGTATTATTTGTATAAGAATCGGTTTAACCCACTGTTTCACTCTCTGCTTTACCAAATGGCACATAACACAGTGCCTATAGGACCGAGAGGTGTTTATGTGTTATACAATAGAAGAGACAGAGGCTCTGTCTGATGTTAATGTGCTTTTAGTGTCATGGCTTATCCCCCTTTAGAAGAGAAACCATGCAGGCTTTTCTTACAGCCAAATGGATTTTTGCTTAACGACAGAGTCAGGAGTGGATGTCAAAGTAGCGATCCATTGTTCACCCCATTAAGCAAACAGAGAAATAACAAGTAGAGAAAACCTACTGTTAAAACTACCGTACAATCACAATAAGTCAACAGTTTGCGCACTGGATGCAACCTAAAGAGAGAGACGGAGAGGGAGGCAGAGGAGAGAGAAAGAGAGATAGGGGCGGGGGTCTGAAAACTTAAATCTAAACTTTCTGCAGAGCAAATCCTGCATACTAATTTGAAGCAAAGGAAATGAAGCATGGGCCATGTGGCTGTCGGCAAATTTCACGCTTCGCTGACACAAAGCAGCTGTCTGTCTTATCCCGACTGGACCTTTGTACTTTCCCGGAAAATTATTTTTTCAAAATGTTCCTATTTCATATAATTTTAAACCAGATTGGGAAACTTCTGCGCGCAGTCTACTAACATGTTTATTGAGATGAGCACCGGTGTCCTGAGGCCAGATACATGTGGGTTTACTTCGGGTAGCAGGATGTCCTGCAGGATGAGGTGCGCCCTGCTGAAGTACCCTTTACGCAAAATAACAATTCCTACTGTAGCTCCAGGGCGCACTGCTGCACAGCTGCCCTTGCTTTGACCTGTCGGTGATCCAGTCTCATGGAAATCACGGATCTGTTACACTGTAATGCGTCTCTCAGTTGGTACATACCCCGCAGGACTTCCGTCGTTGCAGGTGACTGATGTATTCTCCAAAAGGTTCAGCTTCATGTCGTAGTCGAGCTTCTGCGCCGAGCACGGGTACAGGGACTGCGCGAGGTTCTTGACTTGTGTCATGAAGTTATCCATGTTCTCCTCCACGGCGGTGAAATCCAGAGGGAAGCTCTCCGTGGTCTCGCCCCGGTCGGCCCGGTACGTTGGAGGAGGTGGTGCGCGTCGCGGTTGTGGGTTGCGGCCACCCCGGAACCTCCGTGCGCAAAGCGCTCCGGACTGCATCAGCACCAGCAGCAGCACTGATGAAACCATTCTGATCGCTGTCATCGTATCCACGGGGTTAGATGCCCTTCCTTCAAAATGCAGCGTCTCGTCACGGAGACACAACAGTTTTCACAAACGGAGCGGAGAAATTAAACGACTATTACGCACAAAAAAAAAGACGCCACAATCTCGCCGGCGGTTCCGAGAAACGCATACGTTTTAATGTCACTTAAAAGAACAAGTCCTCAGACCAGTCACAGTCATCCGTCAAATTCGCTCAGTATTTGAAACTTTCAAGAAGTGCGCCTATAACTCTTTGCCCATATATCCAGGAGAACTGCTGGACAAGCGCGCAAGCTTGAACGACAACACTCGTGCCATGCTCTTGTATTTTATTCAAACTTTCCCCCCTTGTGTGTCAGTCCAGCCAATCGCAGGAGCGGGGCAGGACTCGGGGCATGATCAAGCGTGGCAGACTACCCCCCTTTTTAATTTATAGAGGGGGAAAAAATGCCCATGCGTTGGTTCCTTTGATCCGCGATGTTTCATTTGATGTGGTGGCTTTTATTGGCCTTAAAATGCACATTTCCCATTCCACCACAAATTTATGAAGTGAGAATACCCATCTTATTACACACTTGCCTGAGAGTCAAGTGGGAACAAAAAACGAAAACAAATCTTCAACAGATCAAAATTCCTGTCGATAATGTTTGACCAGGGAAAAGTAAAACAAAGAGCGTTAATATTTCACTTGTTATTTCTTAAGATAAGCAAAAGTATACTATTGTTAAGAGAGTATCATCATCTTTTTAAGAATCACTTGAGTACTTGACTTCCTCGCGTTCTCTTAAGGTTTAGAAAAAGGGACTTGGACACTTGTCTTTTCTTTTCTTTCTTTCTTTCTTTTTTTTTTGTAAATCCAGACAGGCCTCCGAAGATCAAAGCGACCATCAGTCTTTCTCCCCCTGAGTCTCGCCTCCTCCCTCCCTCTTCAGTCTCTTCCAAACTTTCCTGGTCTACTGTATATTTTAAGTCAAGCAGAGCATCCCGATGTGAAGCCAGCTTTTTAACACAGGAATGCCTCGTTATGGTCGAGGTAGGCTTCCCTTGAAAAACCTCTCATTTAAGTTACATGGAGCCCACACAACAGAAGTGATTACTCATCAAGGTATACTCTCCATGGTGGTGTTTTTAGTGACAGTTGTCTCAGACTGAGCTCCTTCGGGACACGACAGGAAAACTGATTCTGTAAATCAGTTTAGATTTTAAAGGAATGGACATTGCCAGGATTCCTAAAGTTAAATCCACATTAAATAGTGGTTATACATACTTTTATGTCAATTGCTGTTCTTTTTGCATTTTTATGAAAAGTCACTGTTACGTCATTATTATATATATATATATATATATATAAAATCATCCTATTTTGATATTTTTATAGCTGATATTTCACGCTTTTTCATTTACTTTATCATCTCAATTTGTGTGTGTGACCTAATTATTCAGGCTAGCTCTACACAAGATTGCATCTATCTGTACGGTGACAATAATGTCTTGAATGTCTACAGCGCAGATGTGAACCACAGCTTATTGATTAATGCTGTAGTTATGTGGCAGCGAGATTCCAGTGGACTGCCAGCATGCCTGGTGTTATGGCACTTAACCGAGCCATGTGCCCTCAGACATTGGTGTAGTTTTTGAAGGAATCACGACAGCTGGGACCAACTGTAGAAGTCTAAATTTAGTTTGACACATTTCTAAGACACATGGGGAGTGTGACTTTTTTATGACTTGAACTATGAATATATTGATAGAAACTCAGTAAAAATGTATAATTTAATGTAGCCCCTGTGGTTAATAAATGTAATGTAATAACGATGTTGAACTGTTCTGAGCCAGGTAAGATGCATATGAAGTCACCAGCAGGACTGATGGTATTCATTGGGAACTTCAAACAGATGCGTGTATAGATTAAAACATGTGGTATGGCCCAGGAGGAGAGGCTCTGTCACAGATTGAGTCTAGTCACTTTGACCGATACCTCCCTGTTTTATCACACGTCATCCCAAAAAATGTAACCTTTAAATCACTCACAGATGGACGCTGGCCTCTGACACACTCATCAACATGAAGAGATGCCCCAGTGGTGTGTCAAAACATCCTCTGACCCGAGTGAGTGAGAGGTGTGAGCGTCAGATGATCGCGCTTCGAGGGATCTAAATGTGATGGTTCAGAGAGAGACCACTAGGGATTCTGTGTTGAAACGATCTAACCGTGTGAGACTGGAGACAGAGATAGAAGCACTGGTTTACTTTGCTACTGTTGGCGCACAGTGGTTTGTTCTCTCCTGTGCACCTTGTTTGAACTCAGAGTGCTAAGCCTTTCTGGCTTTCACTGGTAATTCTCCCTCTTTTTCTTTGCCTCCCATCAACTGTGTGTAGCGTAGTCGCAAATTTAACCATGCACGTCCCAATGGATTAATCCTAGAATTAGGTCATTTGAAAATGACCCAGCTGTTGTGATGGCCGTCCCTCAGAAGTGCCCCTATAGCCCCCACCCCAACTCCAGGCCTCCTGTGAAAGTCAAAGCCTGTCTTTCATCTCCGATCAGTTGCATGTGCCCTCACAGACCCACAGGTTTTACTGCTTAAGTCTGGGCTGGCAGCATCGATCATGTGACCGTTGCCTGCCTTGCGTTTGGACACATCATAGCTCTGCGAGCGCTCACTGACTACGCCGGCCTGCCAGTTCTGCTCACACATCCCCATTGTCCGTCTCTCCATGCCTGTTAGTTTTGATTTGCACATGCTGTTGTCGAGGATCCATCCGTGATCATCAAATCCTGCTAGTTGGAACTGTTAGGTCAGGTTACATCAAAGAGATCAGGAGGGATCAGCCTCTTGAAAGGGACAGGCTCTGGCTCACATCATCAGAAACAGGTGGAGGTCCTCACTGGAAGAACAAAGGAGAGATCACCATCTATAAAACTTTTATATTTTATTGAAGAGTTTCCTTAAATTCCTTTGAATTGTCACCCTCTCCTAAACAGTAGACTCCACAGCACCAGGATAAAACATATATCAGGTCAGGGATTGTGGGACCACACTATAAATCCCTTAAAGGTTGCAACACCCAAGCATGACACTTAGTGGTATTAAGCCACAAAGTGTTTAAGTGTGAAAATCTGCTAAAAGCCAGGACGAAAAAGGCAACTGGAGATGAAGTAAAACTCAGCTGTTACAAATTAGTTAAAAAGTTGCTTCAGAGGTTTGGTGTATATTGCAGTAATGACTCCTAATTTCTCCTCTGGCCAACAATTCTCTGCTGATTTTTCAAAAAGGCCCATAGAAGAGTTTGATATTTAGTTTATTGCTTGTCATAAAGGAGTCACAGTGCTGCATTAAAAAAAAGAATGAATCTATCATTTGAGACGTTTGAGGCTACCTCCAATGTGAAAACATTTTCAGCCTCAGCTTCTGTTCTGTGTCAATTTGAGGCAAACCTCCGGAAACAGGTCCCCTTAATTTCATGTCGGAGCTATTGTTTAAAACCCAAAACAAACATGTACAGAGATTCTGGGTGTTAACACACTGTGGAGTTGCTTTCATGTGCCTTCACCACATGTCCCTGATATTACCCAGAGAATCAGTAAACAACCTTGATCCTTACTTAAGTCAAGAGGTGCCATCTTAGATGTGGATGTAAACGGGTAGAAAGAGAGAGTGCAGGAGACATCTGTCGAGCAGGCTCTCATTTCGTAAGAGCGGGGCCGTCTATTGGTTACAGATGATGCCCTGTCTGATAAAAATGAACTCTTTCAAGATAGGACAGCATGCATGAGGGGTCTCTCGGGCAACGAGGGGTAACCAAATAGTTCAGCTAACACGTCAGCTGTTTGTTGTTGATCATTCATTTGAATGGTGGTCACAACATAGATGCTGTGGCGTGTAAACAGTTTTTTTTCTCTCACATCATTCATAATAAGCAGGATGGATGTTTGTGTCTGTCAGGATGTGGGTACATGCATGTTATGCATGTGCAGGAATGTGTCGGTTCACAGTAGGATGAGTGCGCCGGACCTGGCTGTCTTAGAGTTACCCATGTGTGTGTGCGCCGCTTTGGAGTTTTCCATTCATACCTTGCGCCTGAATCACCCTTTGCAATGCCCTCCTTTAGGTAGCGACAGAGGAGGGAGCGTAGACCAATTACTATCCGAGACCTGCTATTATTATCATCAGAGAGGCGGCAGCCCTCCTTCCTACTGCGCCCACTCTCATCTCCACACAGACGGAAGAAGAATCAAGTCTTTTTGTCTCGGAAATGTTTATTTATGCCACAGATTTGCCAAAAGACATTGAAAACTCCTTATTACAGGTCATGACAGTGGAACCACAACACATTATTCATTTTCTGTCCTTTAACCTGGAAGTCTCTATGGGGAAATTCTTTTGAAGTCCACACCCTGCTGTAAAACATGGTCATTATTCAATTACGAGAGAGAGCTGTATTTGAAACTGTTCTCGAGAGCGTAGACTTTAAAGAAGGGATGTAGGTAGAGTTGAGAATTTATTTTTAATTTAATTTAATTTTAGTATTATTGTGGTTTTAAAACTAGTCCTAGACTCAAGGCAGAAATATCCACTTCATAGTCTTGGACTAGATTTAATCCATGTCCGGGACATCGGCCCTCACTGTTGTGAGTACACGGTATGTGCTTCAATCCGCTGAGCCACTGGGACACCATAAGCGCATGGTATGTGCCTCATTATTTTTGACACTCTCTTAACACCAAGCAGCCGTTTTCTTTTATCCTCTCAGCAAGAAGATGAGGCTACTGTAATCGAAGAAGACAATGATCAGTGCCAGCCTCTTATCCTGGCCTGGTACCTGCTTTGATGTCATATTTTGGTGTATAGCAGGCTGTTGCCCATGCCAAAGAGCACCCATAGTCGCCAACTGTCTGACAGGCCGCCTTTCATCAGAGTGACATCAGTGTGCTACTTGATTACTTTCCACAGGCTGATCCAGGCCTGGGAATTTTCTCCCAGGAATCTGAAAGCATCATCTCTGCCTTTACACCCTTCGCCTCGAAATAAAAGAAACACACATTTGAAACACACATTAGGTTGTGCGTCACACATACAGTATTTGTATTAAAAGCTAACAGTAGCTTTTAATACTACACAGGACTCACTAACTGTTAGTCCTGTGAGGTATTTGCCTTTCTGAAGCCGAGTTCCATTTTCATGATTCTCTAATACAGTGTACTTTGCGATGCTTTTGAAACCAGATGGAGCTCAACAAATATTAATATGCAACATGATGAGACAAAGTGAAACATGGAAAATAAAAGCAAATGTGCACACTGCAATCTTTCAAGTCAAATTTTCCCTTCCCTTGATTTTCCCTCCGCGGGGGAGAGAGCGCAGTGATAAATTACAAGGCAGAATCTGAAGTGTTTGCTTTTGGAGGAAACTGAGGAAAGTGTCGTGTGAGGCCGATATTTATAACCAACCTCTTTGGCTGGCAGCACTGCCTCTCTGCAGAGCGCCGGCTTCACAGGACCGCCGTCTGTCTTTACCTGTAGGTCAGGAGCTCAGACGGGCTCTCCTTCCCACATCATACAGACTCTCCCGTAGATGCCCTGAGGATCAAGAGGTGTCTGGGGGCCCCCCTGACCATCCTCTGACTGGAAACTAGACTTTAGGATTCTCAAAAGAAAAAAAAACTTTTCAAAGGATTAGAGAGTGTGTTTGTTTATTCTCAGCTGAGAGGATGTAGAGAATGACTGCATATCATCAAGAGGCTGAAGTGGGATTGACAGTACATAACTCATGTGGCTGCCAAGTCCGCATGGCTCTTTGATGTATTCCGATGCACACAGCACATATCCTCTTACAAACACTGGTAGGTATAATTATAATCGTGTGATCTAATTAGAAACACGTCTGAGATGAATTGAAGCCAGTTTAATCGAGGTGGAGTACCACTTCCTACAAAGCCACCTAAGCCATTGAAATCTGGGTGTCTTCCCGCAAAGATCTCATCTTTACTTTTGAGGTCACTTGTGGTCAGCCAGTGGAAACATTTATTCAAAACAAGGTAACATATCCGTTTGAGAACGTACTGCACCCACTTCCCTTTCTTCTGTGTCAGGAAGAAGGTGGTCATTTGCGGGAAGAAGAAAGTGTTACTCAGAGTTTACTCACAAAGAGTGCTAGAAGGTCCGTCATCGGGACTCATCATCTTGTTTTTGCGATGACTAATGAGCACATTGTTGCCAGCACCTTTTGTTCATTGCTATCTGGTTTTGATCTCTTAATAATGCACATTCCTTGAATCAGAAAAATAATTACAGCATAAAAGTTATTTTTCTCTTTACCGTAGGTCCGTAGAATTTAATACTGGGTACTACCACCAACTAGTCATTCTGCTAAAAGTGAGGAGTGCAAACACAATTATGATGGAAAGTAAAACAGAATTCCACCAAAGTGAATGGCCTCACATCTGGAGGACAGGTGTAGTCCCAATTCTCACGTGTCAGAACTTTCTCCCTAATTTACTTGTTTAAGAGTCAAATGCGAGAGGGAACCAGTTGTGTACCTCTGAATTCGATACGGGAGACGATTCTTAGGGAAACCAAGAGGTTTGGTTATCCCTCCAAAATGAAAGCATAGCGGGCAGGTACAGGACAACTGTAACGTGTCTGAAGCGTAACCTGTTCTCTGGCCCTTGCTTTGAAACCAGATGAAGATCGGCTGCAGCCCTGAAGTCATTACACCTTCAAAGGTAATTAACACATGGCTTTTGTTTAGGCCCGATGAGCCCCAGATTATGTAGGTACAGATGGTCAGGGGGGCGGACGACAGATACCAAGAGCAAGGTGTGCTTGGATGTGCTTTCATGTCTGCAGGAAGTGCTTGACCCCTGGCCCTCTCTTGACCTCAAATCTAGGCTGTCAACGCCACTTCCTTGAGTGCCCTGTAAAGATTAACATGTGGACAGAGACAAGAGGCCTTCGTACCCCTGCGTGATGAACAGGAGAACCCAGCTGGCATCTCTGCCCAACACCTTTTGCCAGTTATCCTAATGTAAGGTTATATAAGATAAAAGGCTTGTTTTATCTCTTTTTTATCACTAAAGCCGAGTGAATGAGAGCGTTACAGTTTGTGTACACCGCAAGAGCATGGGAGCTGGAAATCAAAAAAGTGTTTACAAAAGCTCGTCCCCATCAGCAGGTTTGTTTGTGCTCTGCTTTCATGTTTTGGGTTTGTGTTTCACTATGTGCAAAAAAAACCCCACCACCTGGTCTATTTCTCAAGGTGGTAAATAGCAGCACTTCCTCCTTTTGCCATCAAAGGGAAAGAGGTCTTGCCTTGACCTTGAAGCCACACAAAGCTCCATATTGCACACGGGTGTGCCTACATTTGAAGACAACTCAGATGAGCCATTTTACCCTTCAACCCCTCTGATCTCTCTCCCAGTACAGATACCACAGAGGCCATGTGTAGAAAGGTATTTTAAATTGTCAAGGTAATACCATACCATAGTATTCATCTGCTATCAATTCTGTTTTATTAGTTGATCTTAAAAGGAGAAGTTTGACATATTTGTATTACAAGATACAACTTGTTAATTAGCAAGCTACAAGTGTTCTGGTTAGCAGATTTAGTCTCCAGGCTGTTTCCAGCCTTTGGGCTAAGCTAAGTTCACCAGCTGCTCGCTGTAGCATATTACTTCCTGCTTACATGAGAATGATGTCAATCTTCTAACTATTGGCAAGACAGCAAATAGTGCCTTTCCCAAAATGTGAAACTATTTGTTTGAGTTTACATTTACTCCAAAGCATCTTTTACAGAAGATTGTGAAATATTAGTGTGCTCTGATTGTTGTGAATGGTATCGTTTCTGCGCTAGAGTATGGATACTTGACCCAAGGCTGTTGGGACCCATTGAGTTGGGCTTGATTATTGGGGGAAAAAAATTGGAATGATATTCGGTTGGGGTCGGGTTCTGTTTTGGCTGGGCTATCTATTTGATTCTTTATTATGCTGCTCGTGGCTGTAATCGGGGAAAACAAATCAGGTTTAGGTCTGGTTCAGACACAAAAAACTAAATACCTGTCGGGCTTGGCTATTTTTCTCTCGGGCTCGATCAGTTTTGGACAAACAATTGCGGCCCCAACCACACTTCATTCACCACATGCTGATTAGTATTGATGTAATGATCTGCCTGTGGTTTGTTTTTTGACTGAATCAATTTATAAACATTCAGGATGATTCAAATTGAGTAATGCTCAACTTAGAGGAGACACATTTTTTGCACACATGGATACACTATGATGCTGAAACCACATCATAATAGAGATTATGTCATCAAGCAAAAGCATTACAGGGTGGTATGATTCATATAGCAGTGTAGTAAACTCTACTCCACATGTTGTCAGTCACAAGTCTAGATCCACAACATCTTTGTCCCTGCAAGCATCAAACAAACACACATATACAGAGACACAGTGATCCCTACAGTTTAATATGAATTATCACAAGCAGACACTTGGATCTGTGGGTCAGCAGTCAGTCCCAGGAGAGCGTTTGATGATGGAGTTTTATTGTTCCAGAAGGTCAAGATCTTCAAAGCTCTTCTTCTGTTCTCTACAGGGCACCCAGGCAGCAGCTGTCAGAATACACTCGGCTTTGTGTTTTTATACGGGAGAGGAGGTAGGTCAAGCCCACTCTCACAGAAATGTTTTTACTGGGGGGTAGGCACTCAGTGGACACCATAATATTGTTGTTCTGTCCCTTTGTGCTGGAGAGCGGGGAGCGTGTGAATCCTGTTGGATGGGACGTCACTTCTCCCGGGTTTGACGCGAGTCAAATAGCCTTTTTGGCATGATTCAGCAGTATGTCTATGCATGTGAATGGATGTGGATGCGTGTGAGTTGTTACAGACTAAACAGACCACCTCTTGGGCTTTAGATCAAATGTCTTCTCTCTTGTGCTTCTGTAATGCATTGTGTAAGACTGTTTACACTAAGGTAACACCAAAGTCTTATGCAGTCAATGTTATTTTCACAGGTTTATCCAGCAGATGATCTGATGTGACTTGTTGATCTTGTTAGAACATACCAAAATTTCTCTTGTCAGGTTGTTTGCTCCTATAAAGCATTCCGAGTGTCTGTCGTATAGACTGCTCCCAAGATTACATTTAATTGGAGGCCAATTTTTTAATTGCTCATTGCAAAAAGCAATATAAAAAAAAATGGCGTTGATGCACCTTGACGGCAATAAACCAAACAAAGAAGACGAAGAAGTACAATTACTTTCACGCAGTGATAATGGTGGACACTCGCAAGGTCATTTAGAGTGAATAGGGGTCTATGGAGCTGCAGCCCCCAATTATTTGTGGGGTAAAAAAATCCTGCCAATTTTCTTTATCTTTTTGATATAAGTGATAGCAACAATAAATATAGTTTGATTAGAATAGATTTCTTTATTTTCAATCAAAGTGAAAATACCTTCTAAGTATTTTTTCGATGTCACACACCATGAGCCACTTTAAGCAATTTGCGTGCAATATATTCATTAATGCCACCATGACTAATTATAAGCTACTACATTAGCCAGATTTACATTTGGCTTCAAACATGACAATCCCAGTGGTCCTTCCTTATACTTTCCTTTCCACTCAGCGTGCCATTGAGGAAGGTTGTCCTGTCACAATCAGTTGTAATTCAATTGCCCTCCCTGTAAGAAAAACTATTATTTTTTTATATAATTTATACTTTATTTGGCAAAATTAAAATAAAATGTGGACCTTCTTGTCTAGATGCATGTGTAAATAATAATTTTAGCCGTTAAACTCCACTTACTCCAATTGATTTAGGGCCACCTCGTGACTGGCCTCTTGGTGAATTGCAGCCAATTTTGGTGAAACAGCATTAATTGGAAGTGGACAGGCTCTCTGTAGACAGTCTTCCTGTTGTATGAAGTGGTACCCTGTTAGCAGACAAGTGAGTATCTGTAAATGCAGATAACACACAGTAGATCTAAAAGAAACACAGTCGTAGGTGCACGATTTTGTTTTCTCAGAACCCTTTCAATAGGCCCCATATTTTCCTCATCACATTTTCCAGGGCAGAAAACAGTCAAAGAGAGTAAAAGTCTGCAAGTTCAGGGAGACTGAACTTGATTATATTTTGGCTTTTAAGCTTTCCTCTTCCTCTAATCCAGTGACAATGCAGAATTATGAGAGCAATGTGTCAGTAGCTCAGACTTGTCATTTAGGGGTGATGACCCCCCACACACACTCCAGTTAGGAAACTCGAAGCCAACAGGGATGCACTGACCAGATGAGATGGTGTGGCCTGGTGTAGAATAGTTCACACACTGTCTCTGACCTCCTGCACCCATTCCCGCTGACCACCCTGAAACGCTGACTTTTCTTGCGTTTGCTGTGATGCTGCTCCACCCGCACCCTTGGCTCTTGACAGGATGTCCGTGAAAGATTCTGTCTTGCCCCCCTCCACCTGTTTTCACACCCAGCAACATGAAGAGGCTCCTTTTCATACTGTTTCGTGCATTTGAAGTGTCTAGTTGCTGAAGTCATGGACTTAAGTCGGCCTGTGGTTTGCGCCTTTGATAGCTGCTATTTTGGATTTACTCACATAGCTTTGGGTCAAAATGCACCAACTTTCTTTTCCAGCTTTGCAGACATTGGAATAAGAGTGGCTCTGTAGCGATGTGCATCTCATCCACATTAAACCTGCTGAAATAGCAATTTGTTTCCACTTGGTGTTTATTCATCCAATTTTGCCTCATTGCGACTCAAATCGAGGCAGTGAAAGTAGCAGTCACCCACTCTGCTCCATAGTTTATCAGTGGATTGTCACAACTATCAGAAATAGATGAAGTTTTAGCTGAATAGAACCTAATGAAGTAGTGTGGATAATTCCTACTCTACAGTAACTGTTGTTTATAAGAGCTGTTATGTTCCCTCTGAGAGCCACAACATCGAAGACAGTCAGCAGACTCAGTCCTGGATTGCTTTTTCCAACATAACATTTTTTACTAAGTTAAGAAATAACAAATCACAATTCACATTTAAATGTGACAAGAAAGACTCTGTTCATAAGTCAGCCTTCTTTCAAGCATCAATATAGATGCTAAAATACAAACTACTGCAAACCAGACTTTTGTCATTTCATCAGATCTGTAGCGAAGCAACATCAGGGAGCAGAACACAGTAGCAGGAAGGGGTTAGTGCTCCAACGAAATGCTGCCACTTTGATCATTTTCTACTGGTCTTTGATCTTGGCGCTCTTGAAAGGCCCGATAATCATGTTTAATTGATTATGTAGAATGAACAAGTTTGGTTTTGCTCTTATATCATTCATTCCACCCCCCTTTTTTGTGTGCTCTCTACAAAAAACGATCGCTTGCATGCCATATCGCCCCTTCCCTTTCTTCTTCTAAAACAAATAAAGACGTCAAACATCAAAGCTGTTCTTGGTTAATAAAAGAAGACCTCAAATATTTTCCATTATGTTTGACATGGTTTTGGGTTTCGCCTACCAGAGGAATAACAACAGGACAGAACAAAATTACGTTTTTTTCTTGTTTCTCCGTTTCTGTTACAAAGGTTAAGCAGACCAAACTTGAGCCTGTTCTTTGATTCTAATTATTCAAAGGTAGTCTTTCAATCTTCTTCTTCTCCTCAGAGACACCCCCCCGCCCTCCGCCCATCACGACAACACACTCCACATCTCTCTCTCCTTACTGTCCCTTCCCACCATCCTGATTATGATATCCAGAGCTAAAACAACAGTCTTTCAGAGGATCGCTTTCCTTTGAAGTCCACGTCAGTCAGTTGTGTTTCTGTCTTGGGCCAGAGCACTGACCCCTGACCTGCGGTGATTACTTCCGTGGCGCAGGCAAGCAGAGATAACTGTAAATGCAGGCCTTTGATATCCACTTGAGAGCAGAAGGTTGAGCCTGAAGGGAAATATAATGATGCTTAGGCATCTTAGTGTGTGTATGTGCACATGCTCACACACAGATAGACAGACAAGGGACCATATGGCAGAGGTCAAGGGTATGACTTCATGATCAAAGCTGTAAAACAATGATATTTGAACTTCTCTGAAGACTTGTGAATGTCTGTTAATTAGGTCTCCATCATCAGTCTGCCTCCTGGCGTCACATTTTTTTTTCATTTTGTTGATTCAAAAGAACACTTAATTAGACACCAACCTGATGAATATGACCTCAGATAGTTAAAGGTGTCATTTGACAATTTTACCTACACCAATGAGTGTATCAGCAGGATTGCTCAAAAACTACCAAACCCATTTCCATGAAACTTTTTGGAGGGATGACAAACAATGCATTACATTTTGGAGCAGATGTGGGTGAAACGGGCGGACTCAGGAATTATTTTTCACTTTCTTTAACATGGTGAGATTGGGTGTACCTTAGCCTTAGCAGAGGTTTGCACTCTTCAAATGTCCCTCTAGTTTACAATAATATTATGAGCTTTCTAGCATATTCTAGCAAATTGATAGTAGCACCATTAAAAATGCAACATCAGCCTTGTGCTTAGCTTAGCTTAGCACAAACACTGGAAACAGGGAAATCTATCTAACAACACCCCTAAAGCTCCAAACCAATTACCTTAAAAGATTAATTTGCAATATTTTCAAATCCAAGAGTTTCTAATTTTCCAGAGTTTCATTTTATCGTTCAAGTAGAATCCTATATTTAACTATTATCACTATCACAGTCCCTTGATTATCTTTTATAACAACGGATATTAAACTATTAATATCAGTTATGGTGATTCCACTGACTCCTGGTTTTGCGACACAGTCCAAGAGACAGAGAACGAAAGAGAGATTACTTTTCCTGCAGGATGACGTTGACATTAATTAGAAAAACTGTGGAATAAATCGAAGAGGAGTCTAAATGGAGAATTTTGGTTTTGTTATTCAGTAAATTTTTTCCCCTGAATACTTTGAAATAAGTATTTAGTCAACATGACAGTCCATTTTCATCTATGTCCAGATGGCAGACCCCGATAAACATCCACAAGAATGCACAGATAATATCCATTCTCACAGGCATTTGGATGTAAATAATTGTAAATATTCAGGCTGCATTCAGCTCATGAGCCAAAAACGCTTTCCCAGCTGATTAACTCTTTGAGAATGGTGTTACAAAGCTCACGTTTTCTTTAAATCCAGCCCAAGTGGATTTGTATTGGGCAGAGAACGGCATTAAGGGTCCAACACTCTGACATCAGCATATTTAGTCATTACTGGAATGACAGTTGACATGTTCTGCTAAACAAGTCCAGAGTCGGCCGCGTTCTCATGAGAGGGACAAATGAAGATGAGCAGATGAGAGTTCCCGATGGGGACTCACTCTCCCTCTTCATTCTCAGCTATAATTATGGCCTTCCTATTTTTTCACTCTGTACTTCCACTCGGCTGCGGTATTTTCTTTTCTTTTTTCTTTTAACTTTCTTTCTTTTTCCTGAAGATAAGAAAAAAAAAGCCGAAAGACTAGCATGCCGCTGAACAGAATGTCATGTCGGAGCTCAGAATAGTAAACACAAAGCCTTGTAATTTGCAGAATGCTTTTGTCATCTTTACCTCTAATTTCTCTTTCAGCGCAGCGTGAGCGCCACATATGACGAGCGCGTATCAAAGGAAGCCGTGGAATGCGCCTGGGTAAAAATGAACGCAAAAATGAATGATGGTCGGTCAGACCGCTTCTTACTATATGCGTTGTTGCTCTTCATTTTACACCCAAATTATACTCTGTTTAAATCATTTTATAATAATGTTGTCCCATGTGGTTAGATTGATCTACATTCGACTAAAAGGCAGTACAAAACATAAAGGTAGTGACGGGCTTTGAAGTTTGCATTGTGGTGTCAAAAATACAACTTCTTTTGCACAAGACCTAACAGTGTGTTGAGTAAATCTATTTTCGGTTGTCTTAGCCACAAGTGAATATCAAATGGAAAAGGGTGAAGCATGAGCAGAACCTGTCTTTATGATCGTAATGGTCTGATTGACAGCACTGTTTACAGGTTGCTCCTGTGTTTGATAGTTCAGTTGTAAAACTAAGAAATATATATATAAACTGATTCAATTTAATATATTCATCATTTTGCTATAAATATCACATGAGACACAGAATTAATGCAGATTAACCCTTATTAATGTCATGTTTAGTTTAGTTTGGTTCTTGATGAATATAGACACTATTGATGCAGGTCCAAGCGGCTAGGCGAAATCACACTGAATCCCTTCAATTTATATAATATAATATAATCACATGGTACCAGCTACCTGGTGGAAAATGATGCAACCAGTTGTTGTTGGGTTGTTTTCATTCTAAAACTGCAATCTGGTTTGTGAATGCTTGGTTTTAAAGATATGTTATTCACTACACCAGTATATAAAACAAACTATAATCAGTGAAGTTACTTGGAGTTTGTTGTAAGAATGACACAACGACACATCTCCACAACATCCTCCAATGACAGGTTGTGCACATTCATGACATTTTTAATGTTCAAGCCTAATCCTAAGTGCTCAGGTAACTGTGAAGGAGGGAATGAACACATCTGTAGCAAAGTTCTGCAGCCCTTTCTTTCAAATATACTCTTCTGTTGTCTCTTATAAGTCCTTCACAATTATATATTTTTTGTCATATTTCTGAACCTTACTGAGAACGTGTGAAGCAGCAATGCTGTTTCAAACAGCCACCTCAGGAGGGAGCTGCAACTGCTCAAGATTCAGCTGTAATTTCACTCACAGCTCTCGACTGCAGGCTCTGTCAGCTGTCACCTTCTCGACCTGCCCCTGTCTCCTGTGCCACCGTTCTCCCTCTCATGGAGCAGCTCTGTTTGTAAAGTAACATAACCTGGTCTCTGAAACTAACATGACAGCATGTATGTTAGTGTTTCCGTCCCTACATGTCTCTTCTGTCAGTGATCTGACCTCTTAGAATACTTTTCATGTCAGTTTGACAACCTGCTGGTCAACTTCCTCCAGGTGACGAATGATGATCTGAAAGTTTTCCAGTTTTTTCTTTTCTTTTGTTGTTCTGTTCACATTGTGTGTAATTCTATACCTCTATTGGCATTTTTTTTGTTTTCATGTTTATCCTGTCGGAGTAAGTGAAGAGTTGATATAATGCACTCGTTTAGTTAACAGGGCAGGGCACCTCTTTCATGTCCGGTCTGTAATTACTTCAATTAGTCATGTGGGGAGGAGGGTTTCAGCTCTGTCTCTGGGATGTAATTTACTCCCTTGCCAAGATCAACTCCACTGGTTTCCATGGCATATTTATCATTTTAACTTCTGTCATTTTAGTCCAGGGGTAACAGGATGAAAGCCACCAAAGGTTCAACCCCATCATGCATAGACATTATATTGAGTCAAGTGATTTGTGAGTAGCACCATTTTAAAATTAAGGCCTGCTATTTCTCTCGTTCTTACATTAAACAGCAGCGTGTTGTCCTCTGTCTTTGAAATGTAAATAATTTGGCAGCTCCCATGGTAACACCTCCCATGTAAACAGCCGCAGCGCCACCAGTCCATCACTGATATGAACTTTGTTTAGGGGTAGAGTTGGGGCAGAGAGAGGGGGACTACTCGAGGAGACGTAACTTTGAAATTCCCTTTCATGTCAATGGAAAAGTGATGAACTTCTGTTGCAGTTTATTGCCGGTGTGATTTTTAAAAGCATCCCTCAGGCTCTTTGAAGTGAGCACAGGTCTGTTTTTCCTCTGCGGTGGTGTCACCGTGTCACTGCTCATCTGTTTCTTGTCTCTGATTGGATCGGATGGAATTCTTGTTCACTGTCCAAACCGGTCCGACTGACCAAAAAACTGGTTACATGAGCAGTTCTGTCGTAACAAATCTGGTGACTTGACATGATTGTAATTACAATGCATTTGTAATTATGTAAGACAAGAAGACTGATATCGCTCTTGACTGTTCTCATGACTATTGGGAAAATGTAAAGCTAGTGATAGCAGCAAATCAGCTAAGTGTAGCATACAGCAAACAATTTGTTAATTAGCGAGAGTACATCCACACGAAGCTAAGTTTTTAGTTGTAAAACGCATCACTTTTGCTACTTATACAACTGCTGTTAACACCACTTCTGAGATTTTGAAACAGAGACCTTTGGAAACACTGACACAGTCAACTGCATTCACCTCCTGACTGGGTCTTGTGTACTAGCAAGGAATGTAAAACATTGTTACCACATAGGTTGTTTTCAGACATGCACTGCACTCCTGCCTGAACGTGAAGAGATTTCCATGTTGTTGCAGAGAATCTCCTGCTGCGTTCTTCATATGTGATAGACAAACTACGGAGAAAGACCGGACCCAATTGTGCTGAAATTCATCGGAGTTCATGATTTAAAGCGACTTTACTGTCAGTCACAGTTGACCTCATTGCCGGTCCAAGAAATAATCCCTGGTCTTACTTTTCACTTTTGTCGACATTGTCGTTATGACGATTGCGCCAACACTAAGCATCAGGCAGGCCCAACATCAAGCATTGAAGCAATGCATACACGTGACAGAGGCTAGCTATCCAATTTTTTCAATTCTTTATACTAAGCTAACCAGCTGCTGACTGTAGCTTCACTTCTACCGAACTGAAGTTAGTGGTATCAATCTTCTCATCTTAATTTTGGCAAGAAAGTGAATAAGTTCCTGTTTTTAATGTCATATTTTTCCATTAACCGAGAGTAGAACTAGGCTTTAGTGAATGATTGGACTTAAGAAGATTGAATGGTCCCTCCTTCAATGTTAACCGACCGAACCATTATCCAAGTATCTTTCCTCACTTTTCACTGAGTTTTCCCATGCATGCCTTCATGCTGCTGAAGCCAGTGCCTCATTATGCATTTATGGTCTATTCCAGTCAAACCCGCGGTGCTGCAGTTCCACACGTATTGTTCTGCTGACAGCTGCCTGTGCCTTTATAATAGCTACTTGAAACAGAGCAGGGCTTTATTTTTTTTTCTTCCAAGCATTATTTTTACTGATTCGTGTGTCTTTTTATGGTGTTATTTCAGCTCAGAGTGGGTTTAAAAATAGCCCCCAAAGTGCTATTCCCAAGCATTTATATACCTAACATATAAACATTTTTATTGCTTGAATGTAATTTTGTGGGCAGAAATAAGAAGGAAGACAAAAAAGACAAGCATATTTTGATTTCCTTCCAATAAATGTTTGGAATTGTAATAACCTCTGGGATAGACAGCCTGTTACTGTCTCATGTGGCTAGAGGATCCGGGTTGCTCGCTCTCCCTGTGGTATGCGTATCCAAGGGCTTGTTACTCTTTGAGGTCTTGGTTTGTTTAATGAAGTGGTAATCTGTCTACACAGAGGATCACCCTCAAATCTTAAGTTCACTGTGTCAAGTGGCTCTGTTTATAAACTTCTTAGCGTCTCTAATAAAAATGGTTCTTACCAACGCCCCCCCGTCCCAATACACACACAGTCACACACTTGAGAATGGTATGTCGTATATAATGATGTATTTCGGCCGCGTAGACTGTTCTTTCTCCTCAGTGACGCTACCACCTCTGGGTTTGTATACTGTATGTCCAACCCGTTGCTGACATTGAAACCTATGCTTGTGGCTCCACTGTGCTGAGGGCCAAATGTAAATTGTATCCTTGCGGGAGGCTGGCAGTGAAGTCCATGCAATCCAAAGGAGGTTGTGTTCGGCCTGACTCGGTTGTGTTTGCGCACCATTTTTCTTTTAAAGGGTGCTGAGGACTTTCCAGCCAGGGCCGTGCAGTTTGCCCCAGGACAGTCAGAAAAACAACATCAGCGTCCTAGCTACAGGGAGGGGGACTGAAAACATGATCCACTCCGCAGTGTGTTTGAAATGTTAACTAAAGAAAACAAGCTGGCTAATGGTTTTGTATTTATATATTTTCTTTGGAGGCTTTGAAGTCAGAGCCCATGTTGCATGTCAGCCCCAGGCAACTCTCGAGAGCAGCCTAACTGTGAATGTAAAGACACCAGAAAAGAAAGCTTGATTTCACCTCTGACTCTGAGGACATGCAGATTTCGCTAAAACTTTTCCTCCATTCCCAGAAAGTCTTTCAGACTAACAAGCATTCAATTATCAATATTCGTTCGTACTGCTTTTAACTCTCTCTAAGCCAAATCAATTGTTTTATAGAGGGACTTATGTGATGATGGATGATTATGTGTGTGTGTGTGTGTGTGTGTGTGTGTGTGTGTGTGTGTGTGTGTGTGTGTGTGTGTGTGTGTGTGTGTGTGGGCTGGGGGGTTATTACTGCTTCTCGTTGGTTGCGGTGCAGTCCTGTCTGTTCTGTGGGACATCTGTGGGTTGCGTGATGGGCTTTGTGGAACGGTGTTCTGTTAGTGGAGTTAAACAGGCGCAGTCACGAGCTCTAGCAGACGCCATAGGCACAAGTGGCCTTGTCTCTCTGAGGCTTCACACACACACACACACACATGCTGACTTACTACAACCAAGAAACACAAAAACAACACTCATACACAAATACAAAGCACATTCTTTTATTACCACGGGCACAGTTTTCTTACTTAATTCCACGGAAAATGTTTCAGTGGAGATCCTGTAATGTTAATGCTGTCTCATCCTGCCAAAGCTGGCCAAATGTCAAAGGGCTGTGAATGAGTTGTCCTGCAGCTGCCAGTATTCCTGATCTTTATTGGCCTACCAGCACATGTTTGATATATCCTGACCATAGCAGCATCCCACCATCCATTTATCAGTTTGGTGTGCGGCCCGCACCATTTCTGAAAAGCCTTTGCACAGCAGCCAAAATCCCAATTTTATTCCTAATGTGCAGCGATCCAACACTTTAATTGCTGCTTTTATGGTTATCGATTTATTTTATTGTAAGCGTTGTTTGTCCCTCTTGCCCATTCATCAAAAAGCAAGCCATAACCTCCCCCGGAGGTTAAGAGGAGAACATCCATTTCAGCCACCATTGTTCAAAGAGACGCCAGATCCCACATATGATGTGTAATTTGGTAGGAGATAAAGTGATATTGGCTGGTAAATGTTGTGTATCTGAGGGGTCACTGCAGAGTTAATAAGGTGCTGAAAGGCTGTATTCTCCCTTTGCATGTCAGACCCTGATAGATTTTAAATTATTTTAAGGGCAGAGGAGGATAATGAAGACCAGAGTGTAAACGGGCCAGAGAAATGTTAAAAAGAGAGGCAAAACTTGGGGAGATCAAACAGCGAGTCTATTGACTTTGATGTTTGTTTCTTCTTCGTTCTGAGTTGCGGCAGTTTTGGACATTTTACTAGTTTTCCACAAAGATGTGTCATCTCTTCTTACCACCTATTTTTCATACAGAGTTTTTATGTTTTACTGGAACTAAATGGCACATTTGCCATATTTAAGTTTTATTCATGTTAGGTAGCAGAGTGCAATGAATAATCATGATTGATTACAAGTGACAAATACAAACATTGGAAGAAAAAAACTGTTAATTGGCTAGCAATTTGTTTTCCCTTCGTCATATGTTGTTTGCCCTGGTGGTTACCGCCGAGACGGGGACCATGGGTAATGTGGATATGATGCAATTAAAAGGCAACCAAAATTTATTTTCCCGTAACCTTCAATAAAATAGGAGATTTCTCTGGGTTTGATGTGGGTAATGTAAGTTCACAAGTCGACAACATATAAAATAGGTCTAATCGTTTCTAGTGATTCTAATTAAGTGTTGCATATAATAATAAGAAGAAGAAGAAGAAGAAGATGAACAAGAATCTACAGTATACACTGTCCAATTCATTTGAAACAAGACCATGGACATTACTTGGCTCCATCTCAGTGATGTGGATAATGAAAAAAGGTAGTACAACTAATGTGTTGCACACTGACGTAAGGATGCTCTTCACGCTGTCGTTAAATCTTGTGCTTTCCTCCGAGCGCTGAGTTTTGGAACAAACCATCGGACCCACACACACTGAGGTGCCAGCATAGGAGGCCTGACTGACTTGGCAGGCGAGTTCAGTCCATCAGAGCGGTCTGCCTTTTATGAGATTACATGAAAGCGCGGGAAATAACGACAAGTGTTTGATCATGGGAGACCAAGCTGATTTACTGCCGAACCCAACACCTCAGCATAGACCTGGCAGAACATCCACTATGCCTGCCTAAGAGAAAGATGAGAGTGAAACACGGCCCCCAATACATGCACCTCTTTCACTTTCCCGCGGTTTACTACGTTGGCTTCAGGTGGAGATTTGGATCTTTATGGGGAGAAACTAATGAGCTAATACAGAGGAAATCTTTAACTTGTATCAGACATCCACGTACAACAGAAAGGAATTAACAGCATCCTTATCAAACAAAATGTCTGTTGATGTCTGTTTTTCATTTACAGCCATTATGTCATGGGATTGCACTGCACTTTTGAGGTTGTTCTAAGTGCGGTGAGATTATTTCCCACATGTTTGTGTTGATTAAACAGTTGATGGATGATCGTGTTCTTTCTTTTGGCAGCTGGCAACTTGGAACGGTTTTGGAAGGAGCACCTGGCTCATTTGTAGCACCAGTTGTGGCTGCTTAAGTACAGCACCGCAGTGCAACAACTTCAGTCAACAAAAGGCAATAAAAATATTATTGCACAATTTGCCTCCACAACAAATGCGGTGTCTTAATACTTCCCCTCTGAGACTTACTGTATTTATTTGATAGCAAGTTCTTTTTGATGATTAATACGCTGCAAAAGCAATGGCTTTGATGTTGTTTGATTATTTTGAGTAACATCTTTGAATGCAAATCTGCGACTGGTAATTGATAATGTAAAAAATGTGTTAAAAATCAACACATTAACTGGGCTTTCAAGTATTTTTGCCCTCTAGTGTTTGTCCAATAGTGAGCCTTTGATGAGCAGATGCCTGACAAAGATGGAGACAGACGAGAAAAGACCGAGAGCCACTAGAAACCACAGTAGTCAATGGCATGCTTTACAAGAGACAAAGCATTGAACAAAAGAAAAAAAATAGGATAAAGGATGTATTTGCTTCAAAGGTCTTACTGTAAGTGTAATTTTCAAAGGGGCTGGGTTGCCCCCATTCTATAATTAAGTTCTTCACATTGGGTTTGTCTGGAATTAAAAGGACTATTGCCACTTTTCAACATGGATGTTTTTATATGTCTATGTTTGTCTGTGGTGAGGGATGAAAGAGACATGCCTTCCCCTGTCTCCTGAAAAGTCTTTACACTAGTGGAAAGTAGACGAGAGAGAGACTCTCTCAGTGTTTGAACTTGCATCTCGTGCCTTCCGCATCTTCAACCAATTCAACGGAGGTGGTTTTGTTTTTATTGTGTGCTCGACACTATGCTTTTGTTTTGTCATCCACAAACGCTGCCCGAATGATCCCAACAGTGAGGACAATGTGAGAAGAGTCTGTCTGTCGTGGTCTCACTGTTGCCTCTTCATTTTAGTTTCCACGTGGACATTTTGAGGATGAGACATGTACTGAACTCTGAATATTTTCCTGAAATCATCTGTAGGAGCTGTATGTGAGAACTCAAATGTCCGAATCAGTTGCTCTGGACAAGTTTTTCCTGCCAGTTCCTATTAAAAACTGAAAGAATGTCAGATTGAGCCCAGGTGAGAATTCTGTAGACATTATTTGGTTGGATTCACAGTGTGTGTTGATGAAGTTTCTAACAAGTGAAAAAAAAAAAAGTAAAATCATTCAAACATCTCAGGATAAAATGGCAACATGCCAAACATGTAGAGTCACTGAAGAAGATGTGAACTTGGAGGAAAAGTCTGCAAAAAAATCTGGACATGATCCACATTTCATGTCGGAAAACAGCTATAGAGAGAAGACACTTTAAAGATCATTCAGATAGTTACACCAGGTTAAATCAAGTTTCTTTTTTTATATGGGTGCATTCTTGTACAACCTATCAGGTCTCAGGCATTAATATAGACTACATCAATTTCAGTTGTAGTTTCAATGAGTAATGCACACGTCTTATGCTTGTCTTCAGTTTTACATCAACGCGGTGCCCTTCGCTCCGGAGGAAAACCGGAGTGACAATCTTTTTCAGCATCTTACAAAGTGAAAATCTGATGACAGTAGTTCAGACTAGCGGACTGTAAAGCATTATCTGTGGTTGTGCGGTTTCTTCCTCAAAGTACAGCTTCGGGGCAGCTCTCAGAGTTCAATCACAATTCCTTTCTCAGCTCCCAAGACTACTCTTGAAATGACAGTGGTGCACTGACATCAGATGTGGGTGTTTTAACTGAAAAAAACAAACAAAAAAAACAGTACAAAAATACAATAATGATACAATGAGACGAGACCAGCTGATTTTTCCTGGAACATCTGATTCATTGAGGCGTCTTTGCTTTCTTAAGTCATTTTTTGGGCTCCAGACATGATGTCGTCCTGATGAAGAATAGTCTGCAGTGTTCATCAAAGGCACTTAAGATGTATAATTAATAACAGAAATCAGTAATTTGAGATTACAGCAGAGGACACCCAGGTCTCTTTGAACCCATCAAATCTCTATGGATGACTCGTGGACCTTTAATTAGCCAGGATTTAAGATATAGGGTGGGGTCTGTCTATCCGGTACCCACCACCGACCGCAAGCACCTCCACCCAACACCCCAGACTGAGAAGAAAAGGAAAGTGTTTCTTGATGTGCAAACATTTTCTTATCTGACCCGAAGCACAAGCATCATCCCTTTAACAACAGATTTTGCCCTGTTGGAAAATATCTCCTCAATCAGACAGCCATATTGATAGAACTATGATGAATACAAGTTCAGGTCAAAACCATTTATGGTCAATGTGCAAAATTGATAATAGTAAGAAATAGTAAATAGTTGAAAACTGTTATGGAGACAGCGCAAAACCTTTGTCTGGCTAGCAGAGTGCTGCTCCAATTTTCCGACAGCCATTGGTTCTGTTCATGCCTGGCCTTAACATGCATCTCAGGTGCCCTGGCAACAATAATTACATCTGTGAAAACACCCTAGACGCATTTAAGACTCATTTAAGATCCGATAACTCAGTCTATATTTGGCGGTGTTTAGGGCTCATGTGGCCATATTCTTTTAGCAGTGTTAAAGCAAATGTTTCCATCTCTTAACTGCCCCAGTTTCATAGGTAAGCAAAAGTATTTTTTCGCTCATCAGTGTTTTCCATACATTGATTTATTAATTTCATTGTAGAGCTGCATGTAGCACAATGGTTCACTTATCCTCTCCTGGCCCCGCTCTCTCTCTCTCTCACTCACTAACACATACATAAACACATCAACAACAGGCAGAGACACATCCTAAAGCCAGGCGTGAACTGACGTAGTAGAGCTGTCCACTTGTGATCGGGTCTGAACAGACTAGATACCAAGAGAAAGGTGTGCCTCTTGCTCACAGTGCAGCAGTCTCAACTCTCTCTGGATTTATCCCTGAGTCTAAAGGATCTAAAGAGACAATTAATTTTGTCGCTCAGGTGATAAATTGCAAAAACTACCGGGTAAACACTGTCCTAACAGGAATTGTTAACGAATGCCCTCATCTATCTCAATACTTGTTCTGTCAGTCAAAGCTCTGAGATGAACCACAAGCATCAACCAGAGTCTGTGGCGGTGTCTGTAAACTTCATGTGGTGCACACACGACCCCCCTCACCCCCATGGTTCGTACAGCGCACAGGCTTGTCTAAACTGTACCAGCCTTGTTTACGGCTCTTCCTTCCAGCTACGACAGTCATGGAGACAAGAGCTAAATTTAGATTGGGCCTGTCATTATCAGGATCATTGGAGAATGAAGCCTTTGTTTACTTGCAGCTTCTTATTGCCATTATATGATAAGCCAGCAACCCAAACATTGACCTATGCTCTTGGAGCATGACCTAATTATAATGTAGAATTAAATATGTCTGATGTGCTCTAAAGTGATAGATTTGAGCCAATGAAAGGAACCTTACACTCAAAAAAACTGTTTATTCTTGAGATGAGATGTATGCCACCAACGCATGAGGATGTCATTCACGAGAAACGGACCTCTGCCTTTGAAAATGTTTGGGGAAAAACCTTGTGTACTTTTCCCTCGTTCCTGTCCTGGACACACCATGGAGCTCCTGTTGAAAAGAGCATGTGGCCAGCCTCATGTGTCTCTCTACTCTCTGTGGGTGGTCCCATGGGGGGGGGTCCCTTTTATTATTCTGGGATAATCTTTAGATTACAATTCAATATGACCCTCTTGAGAGACAGGCAGTCGAATTTCCTTTTTCTCCCACAAGAGCAGGCATCTGTTGTGTCCTACCTTGACACCCCATGACGACATTCCAATGAACAAATATTCATTTTGTTTATTATTACCGTTTTTTCATCATACAAACTCTTGTTACATTTGATGTTGCTTTTCACATAAAACTATGTGAATGTCTTAAGTAGAAATTCTGAAAATGAATCAGAAAGGTATCCATGTATGCATTCTTGGCAAGATTTCGTCTTTCAACTTTAATTTATTCAGTTTGACATGTGGAAAGGTCGAGCATTCGAGGAAGAGGTGATTTACAAGGGAACAGATGACACAGGATCTTTGGAAAAAGATTAATGAAATACCACTAAAGCAAGTTTTTGGTCTTGATGACGCAATTACCTGCCAGGGAAATCCAAAGAAAGTAGAGGGATGCATGTGTATCATTCTTATAGCCAAGTCTTTGCAGCTCCGATGGCCAAAATGATTTAAACATCTTGGAGTGCAGCCTTTGGTACTACCTCCAATACATTTCTGAGGAATCCCCTGTCGATTGCTGTATATCGTCTGTTATTCTTGATGTGTGTTGGTGAACAGGTGCACCTGTCCATGCAAAGTCATGATGGAATTTAGGTTTTACCATATGATATAATTTCCAGAGGGATGTTAAGATGCAAGGATGCACTTGAGACCCTGTTTACAAACCATTTCCATTCCTTCCTCCCCCCTCTTCAATGTCCCTTCTGCTTTCTGTGCCCATAAAGGGACAATAGATTAGCCTCCTCCATTTCCATGTGACCTCATCTGTGTTTGATTTTTTTCCTACTTGAAATTGGCCATGGGCTTAACATTGAGCCCTTTGATCAGTCCTGCCAGGAATTGGACTTGTTTATCTTGTTTATCTGATGATGGCCCCTTAATGGGGGGGCATACATTTGGCAGGGGCATGCCTTGATGTGGGCCTTTATAGCTGCAGGGCACAGAAAGAAGAGAGGACCAGGACTCTGTAATGGTCGGAGGTGAAGGAAAGACGATTGCAGATGTGGCTGGAGGGCCTCTGAACCTTGTCTCTCTCAGCCTCTTTCCTCTAACACTTATCTGACCCCATACAGATGGCCCCCTCATCATCATCAAGAAGCAGATATCCAGCATTATTTCTCCTCTCTTTTTAACCTATATGCAGCTCCTCCTTCCACTGAGACTGACAGCCTTTCTGGGCAGCCTGTAGGTGCAGGAAATGGCACATAATCAACAAGCTTCTCAAATGAGGTGTTGTTCACCGACTTGCTGATGGAGATGTGAGGAAGCGGTGTAGGTAGACAGCCAGGCCCCATCCCATCACTTGCCTGGATCGACCTCAGCCCCCTGAAATGAAAGCTTTCCTGTCCTGCACCGCAGCTGGACTCCAGGGAGCCTGCAGAGGGCCTGTTTATTTGTGCAACAATGTAATCAGGGGGTCTGTCATTACAAGTCCTAGCCTTTGCACCTTCTCTCTCTCCAATGGCCCCATCCTTTCTTGTGTTCCCAGTGGCTCCCCTTATTCTACCATCTCTCTTTCACCACACTCCATCTTTTTCTTTGAGCCTCGTCATTATCCAAAACCTTTTTGCTGACCCTTGTTGACCTATGGGTTTGTTTGATGTAGTCCTGGCAAGGAGAGAGAGATGAAATAAAGTAGAAAGTTTATTGTTTAAAGGGGAGATTTACATGATTAGCGTTTTAGAAATAAACTTTCCATCTCTTTACCTAAGAGATTGCTGAGTCCTCTATGTGTGTGTTTGTGTGTGTGTGTGTGTTACAGCAGGTTGGTCAACACATGCACACTTTCTCTTGTTCCAATCAAAGGGAAAAGAGTGTGTAGTGCGGTAACATGCTAATAATTTAGTCTGTTATGTTGTGGTTTGAATCATGAGATTCCTTCAGTTAAAAACCAAGCGTAAGTAAACAAGCTCACACATGTGGCCACAATATTGCTGCTCCTCTGTCCAGAGCAGTTCTCTCTGTGGGAAAAGGGGGTGTTATCCATCCTTTTCATTCAGTGTTTCCCACTGATACATGACAGAGCCCACGGGAGCCTTGAGGTTTTGTCCAAATACGAAGCCAAACAAATGACTGAAAAATATCTCTGTTAATATGTCTCACATTCACACACCTATTGTGTACAAACTGCATTTTAACCCTTTATAATTGTTTTCATAGAAATAAATGTCCATTTTCAAAATGTTGGAGTAGTGCGTTAAAGGTTAAGAATAAATTTCACACATGGCTACAGTTACATGTTATTTTATGCACTTATGTTACTAATCCTGAATTAAATCCTGAAGCCTGTCTTACTCAAAATGAGTTCCAAGTCCTTCAGGAATCTATGATGTCTCTTATTTCCCTGTTTGTCTCAAGAGACAGACAGGCGGGTTAGTTTGGGCTGGTCTGCCTTCTGAACAACAGCATCTCCAGTCTGCGCTGCTTGGCACAGAAGAAGCATCTTGTTTTTCAACTGGTGGTTTTCTTAAGCCACAGCGTTTGATGTGGGCTTCCCTTAATCACACAACATGCTCTCTAAACATGAGCTACATTCATCTTCGCTCCGCGACTTCTGGACTCCCCTCTGCTGCTGCTTTTGTTGAGTTACTGTGCAACAGAATAGTGACACAAGATGAAGACAGTGGCCTTGATCTCAATGAAGTGATTTTGATCTGTCCAATCCAGCATTTAGGCTACTAAGGGAAGAGTGAACCTCTAATCCTGGATGGGACACATGTGTTCTTTGTAGTCCTTATGTCTCTTTTCCTTCTCTGTCTACATCACTATCTAATGGGACACTGAGTAAGTATTAAACCAATGCCTCATATGGAAGCCTACCATTAAGATGGAGATGCTGTGCTCTTTGAAGCTTAGGACTTTTAATTATAAGCTGTGGCCCTGATGTAGATGTGTTTCCTCCATCTTGTTGAATAGAGGGTTTGCTCGGAGCTGGCAGGAGACCTGGTGCCAGGCTCTGGAGTCAGCGTGTCACTGGCGGGTACTTTGTCGGTAGGAGACAAGGGAATGCCACCACACCGAGCGGGACTCTACAGGAGTCCCATATGAGGGAAGAGATGAAAGGCCTTTGTCTCTCCTTATACCCCCTCCTTCCCACTGTCCCCTTCCCCTCGGAGCTCTGACTGGCAGGGCCGTAGGTGGAGGATAGAACTAGAGTAACCAGACTGGTTGTTAACATATCGGCCCTTGTTGAGGCTTCAAGGACATCCAACAAGATCAAAGCGAAGCATTCAGTCCAAAAGCGTGACATTGTCTTGCACAACAATCCATCTAGCCTCCAATTCAGCTGTCACTGAATGAGGAAGTGGTCGGGAACGGCAGTGGAAGGCCTTTCACTGTCCCCTAATGGGCTTTGATGATCCAGCACAAAGACAGCGTCATAATGGTCTCATACAAAGCCTAATGTCGTTTATTTCATTTGCTTATTGTTGTCATTAAACCAAGAATGACCCAACCTACACCTTTGTGTATTCAGTAAATGATGATGAATGTCTGACAAATGACTTTGAGTAAGCGAGATGGTCTTTCTTTCTTTCTGTCTTTCTTTCTTTCTCTCTTTCTTTAGTTTCTTTATATCCTCCTGTACACAGTAGCTCTATTTCATTCCCTCTCCGGGAGGGTTTTTGTGAATATCTCCCATCCCCTCCGGGACTTCTTTATTTATCAGTTTTGTTTTGTTTTTCAGGCACTCTGCATTTACACCCAGCAGCCCTTTGATGTTGTTGCCCGGGTGCTGGTGGACAAAAGAGCCTCCATCAGCTGGACTTAAGGATGGGGTGGTGGGTGGGGGGGGGAAATGGATGAATAAAGAATCAAAGTAACTGGAATGGGGTTTGGAGGCGGAGGACTCCATGTGAAACTGTGACCCATGTACCCCTCTTAAATATGGGCCAGGATTTCACAGTTGTCATTGTTTTTGGCTCTGTTCCCCTTTTTCTTACATGTCATTGTCTCCATATGTCCATACTTGTTTATACCCTTGCTGGCACTTAATTTTTTCATTCTGTAAGTTGACAGATGTGGCCAAAAGGCTCATATTTTACTCTTTGCACTCAGTTGATGTGAAAGGCTGCTGGGCCTGGTAAAAGCATCTTCTCTTTGTGTGCTCACCCACAAACGCCTGGCTTTCTCAGTGTCACAACGCCACTCTGCTCTGTGGCACCTTGCTTCATGGCACTGCAGTCACTACCTCTTCCACTCTGTGCTTTTTGCCCGCCTAGCCGTGCACAGCAAGAGCCACTGATGCCACTGCAGCCCTTCACACCCCAACAGTGGGGGAGACACAGTCTGTGCTCCCCCACCCCATCAAATCGCAGCAGGACCACTCTGGTCCACTGGAGGTGAATTCAGGGAGCAGCCTTTGGTGTACCGACACAGCAGCCCTCTTTCACTGAGGGCCTCATTAAACCTGACAACATCCCCTCAGCCTTGGCTTTATTGTTCAGCCAGCTTAATGCTAAATGGCAAGTAAAGGCATCACCAAGGTGCAGGTATTAATGCCTTTAAGGAGCACAAAGGCTTAGAAGGTAAAAATGACAACTAAACAGCAATTGATAGTTTTCTTTGTCTTTTGTGGAAAGATAGTTTGTTTAAGCCTGGCCATTGTGTCTAACCTTTATCCAGGATTGAAATGTGCAAAGTAACAATAGTAGTATTGATAATATCAATGTGGAAACAATGTATGAGGGGTTTACTCATTGTGATGACCCTTTGGACAAATATCCCTGAAATATGCAGCTCTCTTCAGCTTTATGAGCATCAGCTTCTTACTTAGCTGAACTGCCTTCAAATTTACCGATATAGTTCCCTGTCACAGCAAAAAAGGCTCTCTACACTCTCTGCTCAGCACAATAAGGTAGTTGGCAACTAGCAATAGCTGGTTAACATAGCATCAGCAGCCTGAGCCAGATATTTCCCTTAGGTGTTGACTGTGTTCCAATGAGGGGCTGCATCTTTCCGACGACTCAAGGTATTGCTTGCTATCTCTCTTGCATTGTTAGCCACTTTGAGCCACTGCACTTACTGCAGCTCGGCCACCTGCATAGCTAGTTTGTTAGCTTCATCACTGGCGTACAGTGGATCCTGGGCTAGGTTGGATCGAGGAGGATCCACCCATTGGATCCTTCGTTGTATGGGAATGTAAGGACACATTTGTCGGCTGTGTTTGAAGGAGCCTTCGAAATGGGAAAGTCTAGTCACATCACTGTGGATCAATAAGTCTTCGATTGCAGCCTCGGAAGGATGCAGTCCCCTGAGTTGGGACACAGCAGTAGTGAGTAAAACTGAACTACAAGAGAGTGAATTATGGACAAATCGTCAAGTGAGCATATATCGACTCAAAATGTTTGGTAATGTTGCTCCACATATCAACCTATAAGGTGATATTATGTTGCTGTTGTGTTTGCAACTCCACTGGCCCAAATGACCAAACACGTCTTGAGACTATTAAGGGAGGAATCATTTGTTTGTGGTTCTGTAAACACTATAATTGAAAAATCAAGTATAGCGTAAAGCTCCACCTGCTGGGCCTCAAGATTTACGTCTGGGACAGTTTTGTTGTTTGCAAGGGTCATGCCATCAGTCACTTGTTGCAAGGTTATTTTCTTCCATAATTATCAGATCAAAGCATAATGTTCTGTGTCACTTGTTTAATTTACTACACATATACAGTCATCAGTGTGTGTTTAGATCCCGTACTCACCAGGCCAGTTCCTCTATGAGTCGTGGACATACATCTTTGTTTTTGCTCATTTGCAGTCACGAAACAAGCAGAGGGTAAAGAGCACAGGCTCCACATGCCAGAGGGCTTTTGCTATATAAACCAACCGACTCGGGCTGGCAAATGGATCCAGTAGAGAATGGTCATAGCACAGATGAATGAAAACTGTGTAAACAGTCTGTGAACCATCAATATGTGCTCCAGCGAAGTGGTGGGATGCAACTGTACCATCTGTCCCAGCAGCTCCACTGGAAAGGGATTAGGCCATATAGGCAGCACAGAAACAGACCCACACTTATCTTACTGCGGACAGGTTTAACACAGATGGTACGAGAGGACAACAAGTGATTTCATGGAAAGACACAGCTCTGGCTGCCTGTGTAGTATTTGGTAGCTCAGTGCAGTGTGTTGTCAAAGCATTCTCCTCTGTGAATGCTGTCCAGCTGATTTTATCGCCTTTTTTTTTTTTTATTCAGAGAAAGTGCAGAAATTGAAGACATTTTTCAAAGATTTCACTCACTCACTCACTCGCTCTCGACTTCAAACACAGTAAAATAACAATAGGAAGTCTGGCAATCAAACATGGCCGTGTTTGTCCATCTCTATCATTACCACATTTTGAGGGTTTTCCATTTCAAAATCATGTCTGTAGCCATATAAGATAGACTTAAGTAGTTTACTCAGCTGTGGATGAACAAGCTCCGCTTCCCCTCTCATCATCAGACATGCAGTGAAGAATAAAATTGCTCTGATGACGTTTTTTTTTCTATATTGTTGCAGAGCATCTGACCTTCCTTCTCATTTTGTGACAATATTTCTTTAACTGTGAAAGATGAAGGAAGGAGATAGGGCTGCCCGTCAGCAAATACAAAGTTTCATAACCTCAAAAGCTCCGTGCATGTCATGTCCTGCCCTGTCTGCGCTTTCTTCACCTGGCTGGGTCACCAATAAAAGTTCAGTTTGCCTCAACGATGATTGAGTAAAGGCATTCTTTCTATCAGTGTTTGTTTAGTGGTGTCTTTTGTAGTTGATACAACTCATATCATCACTCTGAACTGTTTCTCTGTCGAATGCTTTCACTTAGGGAAAGGTCTTCATCTAGCCCAGAAAATAGAAACCAGCAGCTCACTTTACAGACCTTAATCAAAAGCATGTTGCAGTAGAAATGTAACTCCTACCACTGCTACACATTTCAGCTCAATTCTAATTTAATGTTTTGGTGTCAAATGGGAGGGGACGACAGAGTATATCATGTTCTTGTGTAATTATACAGATCATTTAATCAGGGTTAGAAGTCTTGGACTTACATCCTGTCGTCAACACTGAAACGATTCTCTAAATTACTTTTCTCTCTAAATTGTCTGTCAGGCAGCAATTGTAAGTCAACTAAGTCCTCACTCCCATGGATCTCTACAGCTCAGTGAACTGGGTTCCTGTACCAGGGGTGGTAGATCCTTGCTTCCATTAGTTAGCAGGATCAGTGCTGGATGGGGGGAAATGGAAGGGAACTGAGGGGACACCTGGCCTTTTCTCTTTGGGCGCTCACACATGTCACTGCTGTGCCTCTTGACAGAATGAGGATGCAGGATATTGCCCTCCCATTGATGTGCATCCTGAAGCTCCTCAGCCTGTGCAACAATGCAACATCTAACACCACCAGGGTGTCTGGTTGCAGTGGATGGTCTTGTTTCCACTTTGGCTCAGACATGCACAAACATAAACTATTAATTTCCTAACATTTTCTAGAGGGACTGTATGTGAGAATGCAAATGTCTGAGTCAGTTGCTCCAGACATTTTTGCAGGAACTTTTCCTGTAGAATATCCAGAATACAGCAAAAAAAATGTCAGGAAAATTCCCAGTGAGTGAGTGGGTGTGTCCATGACGTTTCTAACATGTGATGGATGCAAAACAAATATTACAAATATGTCAGGATTGATTTAAAGAGCCTCCATATATTTATCAGATGCAGATGAACATTTCAACTTTGAGGGAAAAAAAGGAGAATTGAAAGTTGATGGTGATGTACTGTAAACAAAGGAGCATGGTTTCTGCAGCAGGATGCTCAATCAAGGAACCATCCCTCGCCTGGATCTTCAGAACATGTTCCTGTTGCTGGGAACACGTCTGACCCGAACAATGTCGTGCTGCATATGTGAAAGTCAAACTTCATGTCGGAAAATGGCTTTTGTGAGTCACTTATATATGACAGAAGATTAGTTTTTTTATCACAGATTAGGTACTTACACCTGGTGGGTCATTTAATACCATAACAAAACCGATTGGGAGCATGCAAATAAACCTGGAGCTCTGTGGACATCTTCCTTATTTTGTTGGATAATATCGCCATATTAAGGCTGACTGAAGTGAGAAAATGTGAAGAGGAAAAAAGATAAACAGTCCCGTCAGACACCATAAAGGCCTCTGCACAGTAAGTCAAATTCAAAGGAGTCTCTCTCCCTGTTTCTGTCAGTGTGTTGTTAGATGTGTGTTTCATTTCAGGCTGAGCGATTGAGGGGTTTTACATGCCGGTGCTTTGTTTTATGTACAGAAAAGTAAGTGCACCAGCAGCCCCTTTGAAGCCCTTTCAAATTTATTGTTGTTTTCCAGGAGAGGCGTTTTTTACATTACAGCTCATTGTGAGCGGATCTGCTCCCTTGCTGTTTTTGGAGAGGGTTTATATTTTATGCCTGGAAAAAAGGAGATGAAGGTAGAACAATTATGGGAGTGAGAGTAGTGCAGCATCCCTGCCTGCAAAGGTCAGAGGTCATTTTGTGTTGGCAGCGCCTTTTACTGTATCTTTCGGTTTTGTTCGAAATTCTCCCGAAGAACAAAAAAATCAAAACACGTGACTGAAAGACGTATTTCAGAGCTGATTGTGCAAGACAGCAGAAACCATACATTATCCAAGCTCCAGTTGTGTGATGTAAAATGGGGCATTAACTCCAAACACCTCTTCCTCCTCTCGGCCAGCATGTTTCTAGCAGGTCTAGTTTATTTCCAGTCTGATGTCAAAACAGGCTGGTAAATCACCTCTCCTAGTCACTCTTTCTTTCATGCTAGAGAAACAAAAAGATCCCCAGTTGCTTCTCCCATTTCTCTTTGCTTTCAAAGAGAAAAAGACACCGGACAGCAGAGCACCCTGCCGTGTCTCCGATTGACGAGTTTCAACTTCCCTTGCAGCACTACAGAACTACATATGTGCAGAAACAGGTGCACCATCTCTGCTTATTGTTGAGATGGTATTGATGTCCCGCCGATGCGTACTCTCGACCAAGTCAGTCTCAGCTCTCAATCATGATGTTTCACCACGTTTCTATAGCCTCAAATAACTAATTAAAAACCAAACTTGCTGGAAAACACTTGAGCATACATCGGTGTTGTAAGAACTACATAGATTGACAGACATTATCTCAAATGTATTGAAAATGTACTTTGCCTTTTTTGTTTTGTTCATGTCCCATCTGCAATGGAAGCTGGGTTCATGACCTGTACTACAGCCAGCCACCAGGGGTGATTCGGATGGTTTGGCTTAAAGCTTTGGAAAACTGTCTTCCATCTTTGCATACAGTCTATGATTAAAATGAATTCGTTTCATTGTTAGTAAGACTATGCAGAACCTTGGTTCGGTTCTCATTTAACTGTGTATTATGGGACCAATGGTAGCAACGTGGCCGAGTGCAAGTCATGATTCCCGTACCTGTACCAGAGAGTGAAGGAATCTCTTTGCTTTGAACCTGTATCACAAGGGATTACCTCTAAGGTTTGCACAACACAGCAGACAGGAAGCTGTTAAAGACAAGGACCAACACTCCATCCCAACCCTTGACCCCTACATCCTGACCTCTCCTGCAATCTGATGTGAGCCCTTGTCTACATGAAAGCTGTCCTGTTGACTCGCCAGTGCTAATTTAGAGTTCCGGTGCCCCCAACCACTGTGAGGACAGACAGTCAACATGCTGGCCCCTAGACTTGTGAGGAGAACAACTTAAGACAGACTACAACATAATGGGAACATGCCCACAGTGTAAACTGTTGTTTACTTCATTCAGGCTTGAGGTTTTTCACAGATAATCTGATATAAAGCTGTGCCGATACTAAAAACGTGTGATCTTTTATGATCTCCATCATCGCTTAAAGTTGCATCAAAGCCAGGCAGCAGTTTGGCACGTTCACCACTTCTGTCGACAGCCGCATGGTGTTATTACAGTTAATATTAGCCCGTCGCTGAGGGCTTCACATGTCTGCTGATGAAGTCCTTTAACAAGTCTAACAAAGACTAACCTCACACTGGGCCACCCGCCACCAGATAAAGAGATTTAGGTCGTTACTTGCTCCTTTTTAAATATCATCAAACATCGGCCCTTTAATCATTCCAAGTGTGTGACCTTCAGGTTCACAGCTCTAAGCGTGACTGACGGATCTTGTGAGGGTCAATGCCGGAGTATTTTTGTATCCACCTATTTTTGTATGGGACCTAAAAATAGCGTGCTCCGCTGACCTCCAGTCCTCAGCATTAATTTGTCGTTCAAGTCCAGTTACCCGCACACACACACCCCTTTGACGTCACCTCTCAACTTGCTTCTTTATTTTTAGTTGCTCCCAAAATTAATTGAACGGTCTTGTTTCGTTGAGTTTCTGCAGTGTTATATAAGGGGATTACTCTGTTGTTATTGCCTATGCCCTGACCACGTAGGCCACCACACTGATGAGGGAGGTGGAGACAGAGGGTAGAGGGGACTTGGGGTGGAAGAGGAGGGTAATGTGGTTAAGGTAGTAGTACAGAGCTCCAGAAATAACCCAGCTGCGGGCCTAATTGTGCATCGCTCCTGCTCCCCTTTTCCCTCTTCAGCTGCATGCCAAGGTCTTTGACCTTATCATCCACCTCACTGGTTCCGGAAGAATCCTTTCCGCCCCCTGTGGCTACCAAAGCCCCGGCCGATACAAAGAGCACAGCAGCAGACCATCTCCAGCCTCAGACTAACAGCCAAGCGCCACAACCAGTTAGGAGTGATCCCAGCAGAGCGCCCAAGTGGCTCAAACTGCCAGGTATGTTCTAATCATCCCCGGCATGGGCCCTGTGGCTCCTTAACAAAGCTAAGCCTGAGGACCCCAGGCCCCTCAGAGAGTCTCTGGGCCTCCGGGAAACTTGCATGTCACAGACTTACAGTACTGTCAGCAGAGATGCTGTATTCTCTCCACACACGCAAGCTTTCTGTCAAGCCAAACACCAGCAACCATGTTTTGTTTGTGTTGTTTTATTTTGGACAGCCTTGTAATTTAAAAAACAAACATTTTTGTTCACAAATAGACGAGACAAAGAACAGATACAAACATCACGAGTAAACAACACAAAGACAGTACACCAGAGGTTACAGACAAAATATATACAGTAAAATAAGACATAGTTACAGTGCTTCTTTGCTCTGCCTACAGGGTTTATATCTATTTTATTTATAACCGATATAAAACAGAGCCTTAAACTAAATGTCTCTTATTGATGTATTCTTTTATAAGTGTCCATGGCCCTTGTAAATCCTTATCTCTGTAATGCTCCTGCAGGGCTGAGGCTGTGCGTTTCATGATTATCAGTTCTATGAATATCCTTCAGCCTATTATTTAAGCAAAAACAATTAGGTTTTCTCACTTTCCAGTTCATAAGAATGATTCTTTTTACGGATAGGAATGCCGACATTATCAAACATTGTGCTACTGCAGATTGTAAACCATCCATTTTATTTCTCAGCATGTATACTATACTGGGGATACTGAATTGTAAATGCTTGGAAGTTTTGGAGTGTACGAGTTGCGTGTGGAGCATCTTAGAAGAATGTGCTCGCTCTATGTCCCCTTCAGCATTCCTCCATGGTTAGACAGCTCTGTGCCCATGAGGGGGCCACAAGGGCCTCTTGTCTCCTGAGCACTAATGCATCACAGCCCCAGATTAAGCACAACATGCATGCAAGCACATACATCTGAGAACAGATGCACGCCATCACATATTTATCATACAAGTACTCAATCGAAAGGATGTGGGCAAACATGGCACTTATGGCAGATGACACCTGTAGCTCCTTTGTGTATTATGGTTTTCTGACAGCAGATCTTATTGGTCTACATATTTTCTATACCAAATAGGTTCGAAAAGGAACCAGGTCTTAAAAGAGCAAAATAAAAGAGCATTAATGGTGCAATGATGCAAGTGGTATAGTTGTATAGTGTTTGTATGCACATATTACTGGTTAAAGTGAATGTTTTATACACACCAATATACTGTGCACTTTTTGCTTGCTTGGATGTCATTGCAGACATCTCAGAGATGCCAGCAGTCAGGGAAATGGGTGTATTATCATTAGTTGTCGCAGATGGGACTCTAGTTTGGGCCTGAGAAGAAAGGAGCTTCGAGATGACAGAAAGTTGGAAAGATGGGACAAGCTGTGTCATTCTAACAGAGAAAAAACAGACTAGTGAGCAGGAAATTAAGGAGAGAAATCTGACATAATCCTAACATACCCTCACAGGAACTCTGAAGACCGATGCAGATGACTACACCCCCGTCAAACATCACCCTACACCAAGATTATTTACCACACAGCCTTATCAGACTTGTGCAGTGGGTGCAGACCCACAGCCCTCTATCTGCTTACAGAAGACAGGTATTCCCTGATCTTATAAATGGATAGTCCTTTTATTTATTGTATCATGTTGGTGCTTTTATTTTTAGAAATAATAACCAATTATCCAAACTGTCCTAAGACGTTTAAGCTTTGTCCACAACACATCTCAGTTACATCAGTAAAAGAACCCAAATATAACTTGACGTTCACATTAAAAACGATAAAGAATCACCCTGGCAGTCACCTGTGCATCTATAAAACTCGGCACCGATATTGATGGCTACAATCAGACAGACATTTCGCAGCAGTGATTAGGGCCTTAGCCCATGTGCAGTGACGTTCAAAGCCCAGCCTGAGAGCTGGAGACAGATCAGTCTCCTGGGAAAAGCTTCTCACTCCGGAGCTTCTCCAAAGCGTCTGGACTGGCTGTCGACACTCCCTGCCTTTAATGTATGATCAAGAAAAGCTTTAACTCATTACTCTCTTCAATGCCCCTCCCCATTCTTGTCCTAACTGCTTTCGTATGTTTAATAATACTGCCTTCAGATGCAATTTGTTCTACTAAGATGCATAAGGAGAAAGTCATACAGTAATGCACCACTTCGCCGGTGCAGAGACCTCCTGACAACTTATTATGCAGAGAAGCAAAAAAAATCAGTTTGGCTCAAGAGCATTATTATTTTATTTTATTCAACAGAAATGTTATACATTACGAAAGATCTATACAAAAATACACTTTTTACAAATTTGTATTTTAGCACGGTAATAAGCAAGGATGTATTGTGCATTTTAAAGTGATCATTTGCGGCCATGTCTGCTATTGACCGAGGAGTCTGCTCGCAGCATTTCATCTAAACAGTCAGCTTGTCAAAGCAATAGCTCTGCAGTTTACAGTATTTCACAAACTAGGGGTCACAACTCTGCTATTAAAGACTGTAATAATTAGCCCAACAAATTATTTTCTTCACAAAAAGTAGTTTTCTGTCCTAATGGTCCTCGTGGGATCATTAAACTGAACATCACTCAACCAAATGTTCCGAAGGCCTGCTGTGGAAGTCACTCCTGGGGAACACAAATCCAGTCTGGGCTCTACTAAAAAGGTGCTGGGTCAAATTCCAGGTGCCGCGTCCTTGATCACCTATCCGATGCCTGGGCTCTAAGGCTTGAGCCCAAGTTGCTTCCAGCTGTACGTGGGCAGCATTTGTAAGCATAGTGAGTCACCCGAGAGCCACACAAATAAATAGTGTGAGGTGTTGTGCAGCTATGCTGACTCATAGTGAAGACACGTCGGTCTAATACTCCACTGGTGGAAAACCATCAGAGGCAGTTGGGTTACAAAACCCCACATTACCCTCTTCCTTGCAGCCCCAGCATCCCCCTCTGCTGTGATGAAAGGAGAGAGCGCACCTCCACTACTCGCCTCTTTTGTTTATTTACCTTCAGAATTACACCCTGCTCCTCTTGGACCATGTTCCGATGTGTTTTGTTATGTTTCCTTTCAAACAGAATATCTATGCGTGTGGTCTCTTGCTATGTTTGGCTAACACATGCACACATTTGTGCATGCACACTCCCATTCAACTTTCCCCCTGTGCCAGAGGTCCCCTTTGCCCTTCCCCCCACCTCTAACTAAACATAGCAGGACAGCAAAAGGGAACTTCAAAGTGGCTGGAGGGGGTACTCCTTTTTTCCTGGCACTTGTCATCATCTAAGGGACTGGCTGCTCCCCTTATTACTCTAATTGCTTCCAACTGCTCCAGGAGGCTTTGATGAAGGGCGCCATGGAGCACGCTGGAAGCACCTGTTGTTGCACAGAGAAGAACAGGTGGGCCTTACTAGTGGTGGCATGGAGGCGAGTGGACAGCACTGCCGCTTTGCACTTAAAAAACACACAACTCATATAAAGACAGAGAATTTCAATGAATCTCTGATATGAGAGATTATGAAATTGCAGTTATACAAAAAAGATAAACGTTTCTCATTAAACTAAACTTGTTGCAGTAGGACTGATGTAGGGACATGCAGGCAGCACTCTGGCTCCATCTTGTGGCTTCGCTGTGCTAGAAGTCCAGCAGCTGCAGCGCAAAAGAGATGAAAAACCATGGGATTAATTTTGGAAAAGAAAATATCTCCATGCAATAATGATGCATGTGTTAAACTACATATTACATACAGAATGCCAGCCCTTAGAGCCAGTCAAACGTGGGACTTCAGGAATCACCTTAATCAATACATTGAAAACAACACTAAATCTCACATGCTGATCGCTTGTCGTTGAACCTGAACCACAATCAAACTGTAATTTGTTTAGATGTATAAATCAATCAAACTTTATCAACATTATTAAAGTTAGCAACTCAAAAAGAGGAAGAACTTTGACCATCAATCTGGGCCTGTACTAGGTCTCACGATCAGCTGTAATACAGGCACATATCAGCACAGAAAATCAATTGTACAGTGTAATGTAATGAATCCAGGTTGAGTGTATATCATAAAAACAATTCAGAATTCAGGAACCAAACAAGAAAGCACCTACTGAAAGTCTTCCTGGTCTGAGCAAGCAGGTAAAATAATGGCTTTGGCATTTCATGATTATAATTTGTGGCTCTGGAGAAGCGTATGAACACAGAGGTCACAAGTGGTCAGCTCTAAGTACATGTTCACAACTACATCCTGAATGAGTCTCCTGTGACTACTTGTGATTGAATCTCACTTCCACGCTCTATATGCAAATAAACATGCATTGCATTTGTGTTCGCGAAGACCAAATGATGTTGATGTTACCCAGTCTGAATGCGTCCAATGAAAATGTTTGTGTGTCGGTATGTGTTGACGCGAGAGAGAAAGAGATGGAGCTTAGAAAAGTAGGCAATCGATCCCCTGTTGATCTTGTAGTGGTGCCTACAAACAAATCAACATATTGGCGCTGAGAGGCTTAAAAATAAGTTTGATTCATTCTGGGTCAGAGGATGTCAGCTAGGTGGGCGGTCCTTCATATGTGTCCCAGGACACGTGTGTTCACATGTGTCCTAATGTGGTTTGAACTCAGGACACATTTGGGTGCATTCAGACTTAGCGCTGACCACTTGTGCCCGGATCACTCAGGACAGGCCTGAATGGGGTTGATGTACGCACCAGCTGAGGTAGGATCTTTTCAAAGTGCTCGATATCTACTTGATCGCAGTCCTCAGATTCAGCTTGTTTCAGTGATCTCACGGCAGCTTCTGAAAAGGAGATTGAAATATCAGTTTGGTGATTGATCGATTGATCGCTGTGTGTCAGACTTTGACACAACCGTGCCTCTTACCTTCCACAAACACTTTCAGCAGCTCGGCCATCAGCAGGGCGGCATCCCCACTTACTGTAACAGAAGGAGAACGGTTGAGTTGTAGGATTACAAAGAAAATACACAAACTACGGAGGATGTAACTTGTGTCCGGACCATATCTACACAACTCACGTTTGTTTTTCTCCTCCCTGAAGAAACCTTTCAAGAGTTTATCCACTGTGTCCTGTGAGTGAGGAGAATGAAACACGAGTGTATTTGGGGATGATAATAAGATGATAATCTTTGTTTTTCAGGGTAAATTCACACTCCAGAACCTTTACCTGTTTGTGGTGGGTTTTAATAGAGAGCTTCAGGGTTGTTGTAAACCCACAAAAAGGTACAAAAACACACATTTACAACAACAAAAAGCCCCAACTTGACATCTCAGACAGATTACTACTGTTTTTTATCTTGCAACCTGGTGGTGCGTTCACGTACGTGTTGTCCTCGTACCAAATTGCGTTCGAAAAAACCGTCATTTACTTAACTAGTGTTTAGGCGAAAGTAGTTAAGTAGAATAGTGACTACAGAGCTACACTTACAAACATTGTGCACTGCTCTATCATTCGGCGCACACATCTCGTCAATCCACTGAATAACATCGTAGCGACATGTGGGAAATAAAAAGTGCATCTGGTCGGTGACAATGTTTAATGAGGATTAAAAAGATGCAAGAAGAGACAGTAACGATGAGTGAATATCTGACTATGAAGAGGGATCATTAACTTTTACCTTTCTAAAGCCAAGTGCCGCATCCTGCTGCTCCGCCATATTTGTTCTGTGAGAGAAGCTTGGCGCTCTGCTTAGGGATTGGCCAGTGATCTCTGACGTCAGACGCACGGGCTCACGTAGACGGTGAAAGTAAAAAAAACTAAATATCCATTAGGTTTTTTATTTCACGTCAGGTATTTTACTTTACTTTGATGGCAATGTATGAATACTTTTATGTAACTGCTATTATTATTATTGTTATTATTATTATTATTTTATTTGGACGAGGATTTTGTGCTTAAGGTTGAAAAGTGCTACATAAACAAAACATATAATTATTACTATAATAATGATAATAAAATCAGTGAATACTTCATTTTCTACAGCCTACACTGTAGATTAATGTCTCCCATTCTTTGCAATCTGATTATCTTTCCATGTGCAATCATGTTTACATTGTTTATATTACTGCT
This sequence comes from Hippoglossus stenolepis, assembly GCF_022539355.2. NCBI lineage: Eukaryota > Metazoa > Chordata > Actinopteri > Pleuronectiformes > Pleuronectidae > Hippoglossus > Hippoglossus stenolepis. The sequence goes on from NC_061498.1 coordinate 9,985,560, forward strand.
ATTATTATTTTCTCATGTTTATTTTGCATGAAATAGTTTTTCACTGAAGCTTATTATTCTTAGCATTTCATTTGCTGCTGAATTTCTGCAAATATTCCCCCATTGTGGGACTAGTAACGGATTATTTGATCCTAAATAAAGAGGTGACATAAGAGAGAAAGGAAAGAAGGCAAAATGAACACAGAAGCTGTCAAGACCATTCATGTGTATATTATTTTTAAAAACAAAGAGACAGAGGTTAAGATCAGCAATGTGGGAAAATCATGTAGTTTATTTATGTATCAAAAATCATGAATTCACCAACAGTGGCGACATTAATGCTGCTAATCTATATCTTACCCCTATTAATGACTACAACTTTATTTCATTACATTTCATTTGTCAGACGTTTTTATCCAAAGCGACTTACAAATAGTCCATCAACATCTATGAGGGGCCATTTAGTGGTTCAGTATTTTGCCCAAGGACACTTCAGCATGCAGGTGGGGAAGACTGAGGATCGAACCGCCGACATTTTGGTTGGAGGACGACCACTCTACCCCTCAGCCACATCCGCCCCATTTCCGATTCACAGTAGACAAACAAATCATAAAAATATACAAAATAAGATTAATATGGTCTATATCACTGCAGTTTACATCCAAGCTTCATAATCCGGTGAGCAAACAGTGTTCTATGCTATCTAGGCTATTCTGGGTATATAAAAAAAAGTTGCCATATATTTTTTTTATTCTTCCTCCAATTCATCATCTAACCACTGAGCATCTTCCAGGATGTAGCCCAGACCCATTGATCGCCGTGGTCTCGGCCTTGAAGACGCTGCGGTGATCTCCGCGTCTGATTCATCCTCCTCCATCTAAAAGACAGATACATTTTTTCTTATTTACTAAAACCTTTAATAAAAACGCAGAGAACAAATCCTTAGGTTAAAATGTAAATAAAAGCATTTCTTCCAGTCACGAGAACAGGCTTTGACAGGAGAGGGACATTGGCGTCTGCTCACCTTTGGACTCACAACTCGTCTCACTCCCACTTCAATGCCTCCAATAAAGTGAGGACCGGCCCAGTCTGCTCTGTCTGCTTCATCCTCCGCAGAAAACCTCACGTAGGCCACAGACTTATTATTCTCCGTGTTGGAGCCCTTGCTAATCTGTAATCCAAATCAAGATTAAATTTCATTTTGTGACAAATCTCATAGATCTTTATGATTTATACAAAAATACAGTAGTCACTTATAAAGCTGTATTTTCTTCAGTCCTCACCTTACACCTTGTGATGGTGCCCCATTCTCTAAAGTAAGCTTGTAGATATCCTTCATTCAAATACGGGTTCAGATCTTTTATAACCAGTCCGTGGTCCTGTTAAATTCCAGAAAATTACGAGAGTCATACATTTATACTGCAGCTTAGGTCAAAAAGAAAGAAAAAAGTGATGCTCCCTTCAGCCCAAGTTTAAGAATCAGAGAAATTGTTCACCAGTTCATAGTTTTCACCCAAAGCAGCCATGTATTTTTTTGGAAGACTGATGTACACTCTTTTTTGTGTTGCTTCCATGTTATCTGGAGGGAGTAGGAGAACATTAATGTTGATAATAAAATGATTTAAAGGGGACATAGCATGCCCATTTTACCACAAGTTGATATGGTTCCTTGGGGTCTTAATGAAATGTCTGTAACATACTTTGGTCAAAATACCACAAGGATCATTTAAAACAGCACCCTTTTTACCCTGTATAAAACAGCCCTCCACAGAGTGACCTGTTTTGAGTGCCTGTTCCTTTAAATGCTAATGAGCCAGCTCCCCCCTCCCCCCTCTCCCCCCATGATTTTAAACGATATAAATTACATATTTTATATGATATAAATTATCAAATATGCATCCCATACTTTGTATTCCCCTTCTGTTGTCCTGGAGTTTTAATTTTCCCAATCACATAATTAAATGTCCCCTCTGCCCATCCACTACAAGCACACAAGCAGACAGACAGAGAGAAAGAGAGGGGTGGGGGGCTATGAAGACCATCATTTACCCCGCACCCGACATTCAACGGGTACAACAACAAGCGGAGAAAGCAGAATCGCGGGCTGACCTTATATATACAGTCTATGGGGCTGACCAGCGCGGAGAAATGCTCGTCCCGTGTGAACAGCCAGGCGGCTGCGTGCTGGAGAACGGCGCTGCGCTGCCTCGCAGCGGCACTTCCGCGTCCGGTGTTAACCCGGCATAACTACTGTAACCCGGCGTACAGTAGTGCTGAACACTGCGGAAGTCTTCCACACTGCTGGCTGTGTGGCGCTGACACAAATTCCAGCTCACGCACGGGAGAGCGGCGGCCGCTCCCGAGCAGCTGCTGCAGCCTCCCAGTCCCAACGATCCAGACAAATGCCACATGTGAGTGAATCGCGGGCTGACCAGCGGAGAAATGCTCGTCCCGTGTGAACAGCCAGGCGGCTGCGTGCTTGGGAACGGCGCTGCGCTGCCTCTCAGCCTCGCTGCCTCCGGTGTAAACCCGGCGTAACGAGTGTGGGGAGACGGGGGGGGGATGAGGTGGGGGTTGGGCCAAGACCATGTAGGGAGACTTCCAGTACCTTGTTACGACACAAAACCCAGGAAGCTCAATCGAGTCGCTCAAGCATGACGTTTCTGACTTAGAGGAACTATAACATATAACAAGAGTGTTTTTTCCCCAGAGTTTTTGGGTTGGTAGACATGCCAGATACCCACATTAACCTGTAGAAGCACTAACAAAGTGGAATTTGCATGCTATGCCCCCTTTAAATAAAACAATTATGAGAAGAATTTGCAAAAAATAGAAATTTACTTTTTCATTTCTGCAAATTAGGAACATGTTAATTAACAATCTGAGACTCTTTGCAGATGAGGAGTGAAATCAAGGATGTGTTTACTTACCAGAGTTCACTGAGCTGTTGATGTGAGTTGCACCTGCTCTACAGAGTAGACTGACTCCGTAACCTGCTGCAAAGTGCATTCATATAGTGTCGTTCTACGTCACCTCCTCGCTGGAAATTCTGTTGAAGTAATTTGAACCTGTGTTTTTGGGAAACAGCTGTAGGAGGCAGGTCAATTTTCAACAGTTGACAAATACACAGGTATGTGAATCCATATTATTTCCCCTTCCGATGGGTTAGTGTAACCACATAGTGTAATGTGGCAGACACATTTGGAAATCACACACAAAAAAATCTGAATCAACTCCACCAAAAATGTTTCAAGAGTAGTTATTATTAAGAGTGGTTATTATTACATCAGATAAATTATCCAGAACACTTGTAGTATTTTGGTCAGTCGGATAAAAGAAACAATGTTTCTAATTTCCCAAAAGCACTTCAAGATGGTCACTCAAATAACAGTACATTTATTTTGTCTTTGTACACAACACATTTAATATCATAATTCTGCATATACAGTATACAAACAGTATATATAAAACAACAACCATCTTGGCAGAGATGGGATCAGAGCTGTCACTGATGTTCAGCCACAACCTGAAAAATAAGAAAAACGTATATGTGAGGTCCTTAAAACAGTGAAACGATACATTGCAACCACAATAAAATAAACAGCAATGACACCACCCACCTTATCTATGAGAAACCAGACTATTCTGTTCACAAGTCGCTTGCAGTCTGGTGATAAGGAACTTTTTGTCCTTACCCTCCTGTATATAAGAGCAAAACACACACACAATATACACTGTAATCAATATCAATGTGCCATGCAGCTGTCATGCATTTTTAGCAATGCTAGCACAGAGGAGTGATTTGTCAAGATTATGTTGACGTTGGTGGGGATTTTAAACATTAAACATGTTGGCATTGTCACTGTGAGCATGTTAGCATTATTGCTACAGCCTCACATAGTGCTAGCACGGCTCTCGACTCATAGCATTGTTTAAAGAAAATGATCATGCCTACGTTTTCTATTTGACTTTCTAACCGACTGATGATTTTCTTTTGGCCATCAACAACTTGGGCGTGAAAGTATATCACCAATCTGAAACAACAGCAAGCACAAGGGATCCATTTAGACTCAAAGAGCATAATTATAGATACTTTTTACACTCTGTCACAAGTGTTAAATGTTTCAAGGTTGCAGATTCTCAATATTACCATCACAATGCATTCAAAATTCTAGATACAGTCGCCTGATGCTACATTTTAATCTCAACTTCTATGCAAGGAGAATCTTAGGCTCTGCTAGCAGCATTAAATAAGCAAAACCTACATATCAAACTATGATATGGCGAAAGAAGTGATTGGGGAAACTGGACGGTGTCACCACTCACAAGAAGACTCCACTGGCGAGGAATAAGAAAACTGGGTTCTCCACCAAAGAGTTATAGACCCAGCTGAGCCCTGACAAGACTGGGTGGGCGTTCTTCAGCCCCTGGCCCCACTGGCTCCCCGACTGAAACATTGTGTCGAGATTCCTGAAAGGTCCGCACCCGGATGAGGGTTTAATCCTGTAGATTTAAACAAGAGAATATACACTGCAGTCTTGGGCAGCAACACACTGACATAAAAAAACATGGTTGGCAATGGTTATTCCACTCTTCATGGTGTCAACAAGTCTAAAAAGAGCAGTGCATTTGTTATGGTGCGCAGCCTCATGCCCATTTATTTCTACTGTAGGTACATACATTTTTAAAAAGACTATAGTCTGACATTTTGGTAAAACTATTCCTTTAAGGAATACATTGCAACATTTTCATTTAAAAAATAATTACTTTAAACAGCTTGGTGCTGTAGATATAAGCAGACATTTTCTTTACACTTTGTTAAACATTGAGAGACAGGGCATTTTTTGGACATTTTCACTGATACCTCAGAAGATAGTTCATGGACCATGATATAAAAAAACTAAACAGGCTTGTTAAGGGGACTGCTAATTATGAGTGCGTGCAAGTTGGTCAAGACAATACCTGTCAGTGTTAAACATCTTTCTTTGTTTCTGTCTTTTCATCTTTTACCAGCAAGAAAAGCAGAGAATCCTCAGCCTGCGTCAATGGTAGTGTTGTGTATTAAATGTTTTACCGTCAGCGTGTATTTAGGGAAGTATGTGCTGCTGAAGACGTGGAATTCCGTGGAAGATGTGTCTTTTGTGTTGAAACTTTGCGAGCAGATGCAAATTTCACTCACTTCCAAATCGTATAAGAGACAGACACGGCAGCGCTGACAAATGACGGGAAACACAACATGGTAATGAACAGTGTTGTCATCTGACTGGCCCTCCAGGGCTTTCTGGGGGCCTGACAGTTTACCATCAGACTGCTCTGTCGAAGAAAGCAGACAAAGAACATTGTTTGTTATATCAGACACAGCGTGCAACTGTGAGTCAAACTTGTTCAACTGACCTTCTTGATGTAAAACAGCACAAGCAGTTTTATAATTTGCACTGCGGGTAGAAGTGGAGCAAACAGCACCCCGATCCTGGGAAGAACAGAAGACCAGTTAATGTTTAACTCACCTTTCCTATGAATTGAAATGCTTTCCAAAATGTGGTGAAATGCTGTGTATTCACCAAGTAAGAGTTTGTCCATAAATGAGCTCCATCACATTACGAGCAATGTCAAACACTGGCTTTCTGTCCCTTCCCCGCACTTGCTTGGAAAAGAGCCTGGAGAGAAGATAGCGGTTAGCTCGACTGAGACCAGTGCTTTCAGAAAAGTATGGTACATGACTTGCGGGTAAAGCACCAACTTGCCTCCACAGGAACTCTCCCAGAAAGGTGTAAAGCAACGTGAAGATAAAGTCCATCAGGAGCAAGCGGTACACTTCCTGACCCACAATGTCCTCCCAGCACTGTGGACAGCAGACACACATAAATGTGAAAAAACAACAAAAAGTGGATTCAAGTTCGTTTCACCAAATTGTAAGTAGAGCGATATCTGCGTTTATCTTTGTAGATATGAACATTTTTATTTTACAGAATAAACAATGCAGAAATGATGAATTTATGTTAACAATTTACGTTAAAATTGTTTATAGTCTGGAATCAAGACCTATATATTTGTTTGTATTTGTGTTTTCTTTTTATTTATTGTTATTTATAAAAAAAAAGTTTATGGTTGAACTGCAACATGTCAAGACTCAACAATATTTCTTTGTTGTAATTTGATAATGACATCTTTCCCAATAAAAAAAATATATATATCAATCAATCAAATTTAAATTTTTTTGCCCATATTAACAATCACAATTTATCTCATAGTGCTTAACTAGGGGCGACATCCTGTGCCCTTAACCCTCAGTTAAAAGTAAGGAAAAACTACCAAAACCACCCAATTTTACCAGAAAAAAAACAAACAAACATAGAAACCACAGAGAGCCACATGTAAGGGTTGACCTCCATTGTGTCTTAACAACATTCTTTCCACCACTCCAAACTATAATTATGACAGTTTTTAACAAGAGACTCTTTTAACCTGGGAATTCTGCCTTCCTGGTTCCACAGAAATTCTCCCCAGCCAGTGGTAACACAGCATTCCAACAATAGTGATCTTCAACAACAGGTTCCTGAGAAAAATATGTTGAAACAACATAGTTTCCATTTGACAAAAGCAGCTTAAGGTTTCACTAAACACATACAAGATGTGATCATTTTATGTAATTTTATAAATCTAAATAGTACTTGTTTTCTTATCATTTCTGTATTTATATGAACTTTTATAGAATTTAATTAAATGCAGTACAGTCCCTGACAAAAGTCTTGTCACTTATCCATTTTGTAGAAACAACAGCTTATAACCTGACTTTTAATTTATCCATTGGTTTTAGAAATGGCTCATATGAAAGCTAAAACCCTCCCAAATTATGTTTAATATACTAAAATAAATTTGCTTCACTGAAGAAAGATTGATCATTTAATGAACACAGAAAGGTCAGATTTTGGCAAGACAAAAGTTTTGTCGCCTACAGAGAGTAATGTGAAAATTGAACAAATAATTTACTTCAAATACAAAAATATGTTGCATAACATCAGTGAATTAAGTAGTGGTGCTGTGAGATCCATATTTAATATCTTGTATGACTTCCATGAGCTTGAAGGACTGCATCCATGCGGTTCGACAATGATTCATACAATTTATTGATGAAGTCATCAGGAATAGCAAAGAAAGCAGTCTTACATGCCTCCCAGAGTTCATCAAGATTCTTTGGTTTCGTCTTCCATGCTTCCTCTTTCATTCTACCCCAGACATGCTCAATGATGTTCATGTCTGGTGACTGGGCTGGCCAGTCCTGGAGCACCTTGATCTTCTTCGCCTTGAGGAACTTTGATGTAGAGATGGAAGTATGCGATGGAGCACCATCCTGCTGCAAAATTTGACCCCTTGTATGGTTGGGAATGTAAGAGGTAGCTAATACTTCTTGATATTTTAGGCTATTGATATTGCCTTCCACCCTGCAAATCTCTCGCACACCCCCATACTGGATGTAACCCCAGACCATGATTTTTCCGCCACCAAACTTAACTGTTTTCTGGGTGAATCTCGGATCCATGCGGGCTCCAGTAGGTCTCCTGCAATATTTGCGGCGGCTGTGATGTAATTCAACCGAAGATTCATCTGAGAAATCCACCTTCTGCCACTTTTCCAGCGTCCATCCTTTTAGCAGGCTATGGGCCTTGGCAAATGCCACACGTTTTTTTAATTGCCTTTTGTTTAGTGCTGGTTTCTGGGCACTGATTCGACCATGGAGGCCATTTCGAGACAGAATTCTACAAACTGTCCTGGTTGACACGGGGACTTGAGGTGACCAGGCCTGGTGGAGCTCTGCTGCAGTGGAAAAGGGGCTGGCCTTGGATTTTCGAGCCAACAAACGGTCCTCCCGAGCAGTTGTCTTGCGGGGTCTGCCGGACCTGGGCTTGTCAAAAACATCTCCAGTCTCTTCAAATCTTTTTCTTATTCTTTGTACTTGACGCTGAGACACATTGAAGGTGTCAGCCACCTCAGCAGTGGATCTGGTCTTCAGCCTCTTGATAATCAACGCTTTGGTCTCAGGGTGAATCTTAGGCATGTTGTCAGAGGTCAAGTTGCAGTTGATGTGAAGGTCTGGTGTGCTGGGGTTCTTTTTATACACACCCACTAATTGATTGATCAATTATTGATCACAGGTGAGGCTGTAATCTAGGATTGGGTGCATCATATGACAAGGCGACAAGACTTTTGTCTTTGCAAAAACTGACTCAGTGGGCTTTACCAAGCTGTGAACGTTAGAATGCTTTTCAGCAGTTTCGTTTGGCACCAAAACATTATTTCAAAAGCTGTTGGGATTGAAATTAGCCATTTCTTGTAAAAAAATTGATTACAAATATATTTGAGGGGCACTTAAGGTCAACTTGTACCCAAGCGACAAGACTTTGTCAGGGACTGTATATATTCACGTTATTTGAGATTATCTTTCATAATGGCATTGTACCTTTATTTACCTGACTGGAGCACATTTTCAGTGTAGCCACACTTTCTTTTATTTTATCTATAACAATATTACATTTGTAAATCCAATATCAATATATGGGCTCAGTGGTGTGGGGTGTATATGCTGTCATGTTCCAAAATGTGTTTGTCCTCCTAGGAGGGTTTTATGGGTATCATGATTAAAAAAATTTGTATCCACTTGCTATATCATTAAAAATATATTACGAGAATACTTCAGCAGTTCCTTTGACTCCCAATTTGTATTAGGAGACAGATCCCAATTACCAAAGATATCAAATGGACTTCATAAGTAATTATAGGGCTTGGAGTTAAATCTTCCAGAATTATATTTATCCACTAAAAGCTCCAAATGAAAATACCAAGTAAATAGCTTGTTGCCATCGTTTGGTTTATCTTTATTCAAAACCTGTGAAAAGAGAAAACTGTCTCTGTAAATAAAATAATAAGAATAATAAAGAACATTTGAAAGTACTTGTTTCTGTTAAAAGATGAACGTCTAGTGCGTTATGACTGATTGTGAGTTATTTGTAGTTTTTTAACCCATGGTTCTTTCTCACCTAAAGATGGAAACATGGACACAGACACTGGGTGAGTCGTGTTTCTCGACCCACGCACACAGGTTGAAGAGGCCCGGGAGGAGCAGGTTGATGCCCGACACCACTGCAGGCAAGAGCAGCACCTCAGTGTCTCCGTCGGTTGCAATGGTGGCCTGTGAAGAAACAGAGAAATCACAGTGACGGCTGCAGACCAACCCCTTGTGAGGGAAAAGTAAAGTTGAATCAACCTTTTTGCCAGGATTTGAATTGATTGATTCATTGATTGGTTCCAACTTTGCTTTTCCTGCTAAGAGGAGTCAAAATGGCTACTGTGGAAAAGGTATTTGAATCTGCTTCACATAGGCAATGAGCGATGAATGCTCAGAATGGTGTTAGCAAGCTTTACCTGTTTACCTGTCACATCATGTTAAGCCTGTTGCAAGGAAATCTCTACCTCAGAGCTATATTTAAAACTATTGGAAATCCTAGAGATGGCAACACAGTCATCACTGCTTTTATCTCCTCGCTTCTTGATGAACGTTGCGTCTTAAACGATAAAACCTTGGAACGAGTACAGACTGTTCAGAACTCAGCTGCTCTGCTTCAGTAATCACATACACCCCTTTTAGCCTCGTTTTACTGGCTCCCGTTTGTTTTATGATTGATTATAAGATTGTGTTGATCAAATTTAAGGCTCCTGGTTGTATTTGAGATCTTTTTAATACCACGAGAACATTTGCATATCTTGAGATCCTCCGGCAGAGATGTTCTCACTGTTACAGAAACCAGGATCCTTCCACCACAGAGCCTTCATTTGCACTGAGGGCTGTCAAAGCTCTCTGCACATAATAATCATAGCGTAACGCGTTTTGAAAAAGTTCTGTAAGAATGAAGTTTATTATTATTAAGAATGGGAAGCGCGCGTTTTTTGAAGGTAAAGAGAAAAAACAGATGATGCTCATATGAAGTAAACATGAGACAAATCTATAATAGGAACAAGCCTGTCACTGTGTCATTTGGGTTTAAAATCTTCGACAGTTCAACTTCCATTTTCATTTTGTACAACAGAAACACGCATTTCACATATACTTTTTCAAAAATACAATCTAAAACATCTGACAGGACAAAAAAAAGGGAAGTATACAAACTGCACAGGAAGGAAATGATCAGGGTTATTTTTGTGGTATAGTGTTGTGAAACTACACACATCGTTTTGCAGATGTACATGAAATCTTTTGTGTGTGGTTGCACTTCATTTTCTGCACAAGTTTTCTCAAACCTCTGACAGGTAGTAGACCCCCATGGCGCCCAGGCAGATGCTGGACAGACACAAAGTCCACGCCAGCAAGTGCACGATGAGGCGGCAGAGTCGCTGGGTGCAGCTCTTTTCACCGTCTCCTGTGATCATCTCAGACAGAAGCTCCTGTTGGGAAAAAGCAGCGTTAATGATATTCAACCAGCGACACTTGTGTCTCAGCTCTATTAAACGTGACTGCTGCGATTGATGATTATATTTACATATTTAAAAAGCTTTCCCTTGTGCGAAAATGGCCATCTTAAGTTTGTTTGTGTGCAGGCTGAGGAGCCAGGTTGTGAAATGCATCTTTCAAACTTCCCCTGTGTGAACCTGCTGAACAGAAACTAACAGAGCGTGATCGTGACTAAGCATGTGACACTGAGCTCAGTCAAAATGATTGTTCTCAGTTTTACAGAGGATTTTAAAAATGATGATATGTTCTTTTTTTTTTTTATGGTTTACAACCTCACATTTACGCTTTGGTTTCGAAAAGGAAATGTCAACGTCAGGTTTTTTGACATCTGTCCTTATTCACACTAAAGACAGTCTGAAGGAATATTTAAATGGGCGCATACTTTGAGCTGATTGCTGATTTTCTCAGACTGAAATCTGACAGACGTCTTCTTGCTTAGTTTAAAGTCCCAGGCGCAGAAAACGTTTACTGCCAGATTCCCATTCGACTTCAGGACGTGAAAACTTCTCCCGAAGGACTTGGAAATGCTGCAGGAGAACAATATAGCCATAAAACTCACAGCACACGTGGACTGAAATTAAATAAATGCATGAATAATTCACCCGTTGTCTAACCTGTACACCAGGATCATGCAGATAATGAAGAAGGACGAGGCGAGGGTGAGGAGGTAGGCTGCAGGCATGTTGTATGGCACCGTGTCGCACGGGTTAAGGGATTCACCAGTGGAACCAGGGGTCCAATGAGCAGCATGACAAGTTGTGAGGTTGGTGTTGGTGTAGTAGCCATAAAACATCAAACTATGAGAGAAGTAGCCCTGCCACAGATAACAAGAGATCCGGTTCAAGAGAAAGGAATAAACATGTATATACTGCTCTGACCTAACGCTACCTCACCTTGCCTGTTAAAAGCTCAAGACCAGTGAAAGTGTAAGAGTTATAACCATGAGGAGGGTGGATGGCTTGAGGGATGACCACGAACAGGCCGTTGATGATGAAGAGCAGGAGGTTCAAGCCCAGGAGGGTTCGGAGGAAGAGGAAATAGGAGAGCACTCCGGTTCCGAAGCGTCCGCTCACCTTCTTCATGGCTGAATGCCACAGCTGGAGGGAGCCGAGGACGTTGAGGCAGCCGAACAGGCATTGACGACAAGTCTGAGGGGAGAAAAACACGAGCGTGTGACTGATGCATACAATCATTTATACCTCATCACGTATAAGCACAACATTTGTACTCACCTTTGAAATGTGCCCACTGTGATCACTGCAGCATGGAATAACTCTGCTGGTAGTTGAACCTTTAGCTACGTCCCTAAAAGCAAGTCGCCTAGGAAATGACAGGCGAGGGAGTTATTTAAAACTTGTTATCGCAGTTGTAGGTGTTCTACTTTACTGGTAATCTCGTGTTTCCAGGGTCACACGTACCTGAGCTCCATCTTACTGCCCAGGCTGAGTGGCATGGCCCGCAGCTTCCGCTTGCCCTCTCTCACAGAGAGGCCTCGGAGGTCGGTCACCAGCTGGTCCTTCTTGTTGGAGATTACTGCAGAATTATATTTCCCTGTGTGGACAACGGAGAATATTTTGATTTGACCTTTTCAAAAGGAAAATTTCATCTCATCCCACCAATTGCCACAGAAATGTTTTCAGGCCTGTCGACAACTTCAACAGTAAAAAGCACATTTCAGCTCACCAGCGGTGCAGCTCGGCATGTGAGAGAGGACCTTCTGGGTGGCAGCTGAACAGTGGTTCCTCCGCAGAGGTGTGATGTGGTCACTTGTGGATGACCAGCTCTCTGAAAGACATGTGAGCTTGAAACATTTTCAGAGCAGCAATATTTTGATATTCTCTTCAGTACAAGACATTTCCTGTAGTCATTATTTTTATTCAGGCATATTAACAGAATGCTTTGTCATTATGTCCTGAGTCCTTTGAGAGAGTTTATTTGAACACTGACCAGTGGAACTAAAGTGTAAGTGAAACATTTATTTTTACTATAAATGTTGCAGGGTCGACTTTAAAGTTTAAAAGATTTACGTTGCATTAAACTGCAAACAATCTGTATTTGTACCTGTGCTTTCAAACATATCCAACTGCAGGGTCTCAGGGCACCTCTGGGGGCCATCTGCCGGTTCACCGAAGGAGCCCTGACCTGGTTGACCTTCACTCAGATTCCTGCAGGAAAGCAACAAAAGGAGGAAATTCTGAACACTGAGAAACCCTCAGTACAGGAGCATGTACAGTTTCAAACTGAAGCTTAACCGTTTTTAGTTGTCAACGGCTGAAGCTGCAGGTACAGAGTGGCTCCAGGTTTTATACAGTCACTCAGAGGCTTGAAATATGCATACTGGCCTAGCATTGTTGTGTCCTGACAAAGAATGTACTTACATTTAGTGTATCTAGAAAACATAAGTACAAGAAGTAACAGACCAGAGAGACAGAAAGTGAACTTACTCATAGTCAGAATCTATTGAACAAATGTTGACATCGAACCTCACGCTGCGCGCCCTGCTCCGTGATGAACTCATTTTACTGCAAACGCACAGCTCCCAGGGAATCACTCTTCCTCACCTGGCATTGCATACAATACAGGACAATAGGCTCCTCTGTTTATCCTGCCACTATGTAAAGTCAAGCACTGTTCACTGTTCTTTGTTGAAATCCTCACACATCCTCCGTCTGACCCTTATCACCGAGCTGCTGGCACATCGACCCCCTCCTCACCAAATGTCACAAATGTAGAGAGGATGCAGATGAAAGACAAAGAGGAGGGCAGCAGCAGTCTAACCTTGACTAATATCAAAAGACATGTTACTTCCTCTTCCCCATCTCTCTCAACACAAGTGTGACTTATTTGCAATTGGTGCCAAGCATTACCTGCCTGCGTATCTGTAAACAATGGCTACATTAACATTTGTAGTGTATAGTGTTATTTCTAAAAGGTTCACGTGGAAGCATCAGTCTAGTTTCATAGATGTTTTATCAATCTGAAGCTGCTTTGAGCTGCAGTCTCTTGAACTGAGTGCATTCAGAAGCATGATTGTTTACTGCCTCCTAGTGGCCACAGAGAGAAACTGTTGTGCTAAATTTAGTTATTCAAATCGGTGTCCATCCATGCAGACACAGAAGTTACGAGAATGTGGAGAAAAAGAAAAAAAAGACAGAATCAAGTGCAAATTAGAATCAGAATGACAAAGGATTAAGGGATGTTTAGACGTGGTGGTTGTAGTTCTGCCTATTTTTGTAGAAATAAAAGTGAAGTTGATTTTCACTCAGTCAAAAGTGTTACTTGATATACACAGGGGGGTCAGTTTACGATTAGATGTTTTATTTTTAGATTTACAGATAGAGGAATGATTTAAATTTTCAAGTTTTTACATAGGAATAAAAGTGAAGTGAGTTTTTACTCGGTCAAATTCGTTTACTTTTAGCAGTTTGCAGTTTACGAGGAGCTCCTGAAACGCAGTCAGTTGAACAAAGTTTGTTCAGAATCATGATTAATCGGGTTTTAATCATGATGGTGGTCACGGTGAGGAACTGCCAAAGTTAAAATAATTTAGAGGGGGGAAATACAGATGAATATTAAAAGAAGGATTCACCACTGTATATAAAGTGAGGAGGGACGGGAATTGTTTGATTTCTCGGGTTTGTGGGGTAGTGAAGGTGAAAGTGTTACTCTCAGCTTTCCGCAGTTGACGGGGAGCTCCTGAACGCACCGCGGCAGGGGGCGGGCTCAGTGAAGTTTTCAGGAAGCCTGACTTTCTTAAAACCGAAACTGTCCAAAGTTTGACAGGAAGTTTTCCGCTCGTCCAGCAGCTCGAACCTCGATCGCTGATAATCAATAATCACTAGACATGCAGGGCAGCGCTTACGGGGCCTCTTTGGCCGGCGGTGCTTTCGATGTAGTGAACTTTGTCAGACAGCCTCAGACCATCCTGCGCTGCCTGAGCTGGGTGAGTGAGACCGCCACGGCGCTAGCATCACAGGTAGCATCAGGGTTAGCCAGCTGTCACCTCACCGACCCCGTGTGAACAGATGTGCGCTGCCCGGCTCGACACGGACCGGTCCGTGACGCGGCTGCCCGGTGTAATGAGCCGCTAACACCGAGCACGAACCGGCGTGAAGCTTAAAACCTCAAATACACATTAAATAAAGTGCCAATAAGTTTGTTTCTGTTGCTGTCGCAATAGTTGGACGCTAGCTCAAGTTAGCTAGCACGTCCTGGTGCTGTGTCACCGCACGAACCGCCGCCAGATGAGGGATGAGTTTTGCTTTTAAATAGTTTTTTCTGTGAGTAGTTCTGGTTTAAAAGTGAGACCAGTGATGTTTTCAAGTCCAGAAAGACATGACTCATTCTTCTCTGGTGTTTTCAGCGTCTGACACGATCAGGGAATTGCACTCGTACTGCAGCGTCACCTGTTGCGCTGCACAGTTGTCTTCAAACGCATCATTTCACCAAGATGGATGATTCACTTTAGTAACAGTCACTTTTCTTTACGTGGCCTCATTCAAACACTTTTACACAGGGTGTATCTGTACATACGCTTATTCTATCACTTGATTATAGTTATTTGCTGCTGCTATAACAAAACCATCTTTATATATATATATATATGTATATGTATTGGGAGAGTGAAGCCTCCAATATATAGTATAATGACAGTAAAGATCCTTGAATTATAATTATCTTTACAGTATCACTGCTCAAATTAACTGTAAAAAAACGATTTACACTTAAAAGCTGTTTTTTTTCTTTTATTAAAAAGCAGTGTCACCTTATTTCTTGAATCCAGAAAAATAAAACTACTGAGGATCTAAGGGCACTAACATTTCACAAGTACAATCATTCAGAGTCAATCTAAGTTCTGAGTCCATGTTGATATCTTCAAATATCTTTATTTTGATCAACTAACAATTCTTAACCAAATGATCTTCAATATGAAATTAAAAACACAGAGAAGCAGCAAATTGGATAAACCATAACATGTAGGTTATCGCCAGAATTGTTGCTGATTAATTTATCTTCAGTCATCTAATTGACTGATGGATTAATCTCCGCTCTTGTGTGAAAAGTGGATGAGGAACAGGAATCCCTGAAGATTCAGTGTTGGAATAGTTCAGGGTTTAAAATTCACCAGTGTCATCTGCTCAGCTCCACTGTGTGAAGTGGCTCAAGAGAGGTTTCAATATATTTTTTATGGTGAAAGCTTCATGTGATGTGAATCATATGACAGGAAAGGAAGCAGGCAGCCCTGCGGCTGCTTTTACTTCCCTCCCTCTCCTGGCATTAACCCTGTTTGTCCCTTCTCTGCAGTTGTTTTCCATTGTCGTATTCGCGACTATCACAGCAGAGGGCTACGTTAACGAAGCTGAAAAGCCAGAAGCCCAATGCATG
Organism: Hippoglossus stenolepis; assembly: GCF_022539355.2. Lineage (NCBI taxonomy): Eukaryota > Metazoa > Chordata > Actinopteri > Pleuronectiformes > Pleuronectidae > Hippoglossus > Hippoglossus stenolepis. The sequence continues at coordinate 10,001,428 of NC_061498.1, forward strand.
TTCAACAGCAACGACAGTGCCTGCAGCTATGGGGTGGGAATCGGAGTCCTAGCCTTCCTGGCTTGTGTGGTCTTCCTCGTACTGGACGCCTACTTCCCACAGATCAGCAACGCCAAGGAGAGAAAATACATTGTCATAGGAGATTTAGTCTTCTCAGGTGAGAGTCTGGTTTCACTGGAGTTCTACTAAAATAAAGGAAATGTATAAAAAAACAGGAAGTGCAGCAGTCGAGGTAAATGTTGTCACCTTATGTCATGTCTGAGCTGTATTGTTTTTTTTTATAGCTGCTTGGACATTGCTGTGGTTCATCTGCTTCTGTGTCCTGGCCAGCCAGTGGTCCCACACTCTTGATCAGACTGCTCTCCCTGGTGATGCCGCGCGGGCTGTTGTGGCCTTCTCCTTCTTCTCAACCATCACCTGGGTAAGCCTCTCATCCTCTCCTCCTTGTGTGGTCGTCATTTGACTAACAACGGTTTTTAATTTGATAACACACAGCTGAGCCGGTTTAAAGCTCAGGGCTGGCAAAACACTTCACTCACTGTTTCACACGTCTCTCAACAGGCTCTCTCGTCCTACTTTGCATATGCACGGTATAGTCAGGGCGTGAATGACTTTGACCAGGACTACAGAGACCCAGCTAGCGACCAAACTACTCCATACCCACCCGCCCCATACCCCAGTGGTCCCACAGGCTACCAGCAGTCACCTTTCTCCCAAAATCAGGAGCAGCCAGGGGACTACCAACCTCCAGCCTACTGAAGAACTGAGATTCAAACGCATGAAACCAACAGGGGAGTTTTCTTCTTTTTTTCAATTAAAGACGTGTGCCAATGTTTTCATTTACAACCTGGATGGTTCTCTGCACTCCAATGTTCTTCCTGCAAAAGTGTTTGCATGTTTTTGGGTGCACTGATGCGTTTTTTAGTTCGTTCCGATGTTGTAAGTTTTGGTCAATTTTGGTTGTTGGGTTCCCAGGTGTTCACACACACACACACACAGCAAGTGAACTCTAAAGATCTCAAATTTTTTTAGAAGGAGATTGTCTTGTTAAGAGTGAAGATGACTGTGCCATTGTTTCTTTGTACCAAAACATTAGTAGTTCTTCCTATGCTCCTTTTATTTTGTGCAATTTGAGAGCTGCTAATGTCAAAGCACAAATCAACAAACAGGTTAGGGTTTTTTTGTTGTCTGGAAATCTGCTTTGCATTGTTCAGATGCATAACAATTTTTTTATGAATATGTTACTGTTTAGTACACATTTTTCTTGAATGTCAAATTCATTTACAGCAGTTAAAAACAGGAAATCAGTCCCTTTAAAATGATCCAGGTGTCTTTTTTGCTCATAAAACAAACCCATGTTATTTAATCTATGGGTGCATTGGAAATGTTCCCTCTGTAACTACTGTAACGCCATGTTTTTGTTTCTTTTTTTAAATCACCAACCACTGAAAAAATGGCTTTTATGCACTGAGGCTGGGAGCAGTTAATTTCCCATATCTGATTTAATATTAGTTGCGATGGTTTAAATCCAACATTTTAGTTTATTATTTAAGTTTATTTTTTATTTTTGAGGTAGCCAAACCAATTGTCAGCTACCTCTGTAGACGTCTGTGTGCCTTATTTAGTTCCTTTTCACTTTTTATTCTTTCTAATTCACATTGTTTGATTTCAGGAATTCTTTAATGTTGGGGAAATTGATATATTTATTATCCAACCTAATCCTTTCAGTCCAGGTGCATGACAATCAAACCATTGTTTTCAACGTTTCTTTTTCCCTCTTGCTTTTCCTTGTTTGTAATCATACCTTTTTACACATGCTGCAGTTTTACTGTCAGGTTCAAAGGCTTTGCAATATTTCCCCATTGAAGTGCCTTATACAGTGTTCTGTATAACACAAGGTGTGTCAAATAAAAACTGATCTGGTTTTGAAGCTCTGGTGATTTATATCCTCCTGTAGAGAAGGAGCCGGACTGTGGTCTCCTTTGGTAAATATTTGAGTTGTGATTGTGTCACTGAGTGTAGAGGACCTTGTGGAGAGTTGAGACGGCCCCTTTATGGTGCAAAGGAACAAAGCAAGTGTATTGTATGGATCTTATACAGAGGTGTAACAAAAGAAAGATGTATGATTCATATATTCTCACATATCTACACTAACCAACACAAACTCATTGAAATAGCCAACTATCCAGCTTGAGAGTGCAGCTAAACACGACTTAATAAACGAATAGAATAGGAATAACATTCACAATAAGAATGACATTTATTTTCATTTCGATCAAAGGTATAATATTAAAGTCATCAAAGCCTGAAGACACAATTTCCCCACTGACAAGTGCAGTTTAGCAGAAAAGGAACAAAGCTGTGCAACATTTCAATATTACATTTGAAGTAGTTTCTGTGTGGCCACTTTGCGTCTCTTTGTTTTACGACCGTTTTAGGTCTTTTTCTGCAGATATAAGACCCGGGGTCCTCTCACCCTTTAGGTCCCTGGTCTGTGCACTATTCCACACTTGTATGCTTATTATCTTATGCGGGAAATAATTCAAAGTTAATCTATTTATTTCAAGTAGCCCGAGACACTTTGGGCTACACTTCTAGGGAGCTGCCATGTTCTACACCTCTATCTAAAGTCTACGGTTTGCAGTCGTCATATTCCCGAGTGCACGCGAAGGCAGCGTTCCACAGAGCCTCTAGTATCCAGGGCGCGCGCAGGCAGTGCACGATGCCGTCGTCATCGGTATACAGGAAGTAATGATCGCGTCTCTGCTGAACGACTCAGCGGAGGAATAAGGAGCCGAGGCGGAGGAATACTGACATGTGAGCCGAGGAGCAACATCGAACATCTGCGGTGAGTGAGTGATTCTGCTCCCTGAGATCTGTGATGGCATGCGTGTGTGTGTGCGTGTGTGTGTTAACCTCTGTGCTGCTGGCAGGGCAGGGACACCAGCTAACACACACACTCAACACACACACCTACACGAACGTCCCACTTTTGTGTGTGCACGCGCGCGCGTGTGTGTGTTAACCTCTGTGCTGCTGGCAGGGCAGGGACATCAGCTAAAACACACATTAAACACATACACAAACATCCCGTGTGTGTGTGTGTGTGTGTGTGTGTGTGTGTGTGTGTGTGTGTGTGTGTGTGTGTGTGTGTGTCGCGCGCGCGAACCTCTATGATGCTTGCAGGGCAGGGACATCAGCTAACACACACATTCAACGCATACACAAACATCCCACTTGTGTGTGTGTGTGGGTGTTAACCTCTGTGATCCTGGGACATCAGCTATCAGTCAAACACACACGTACCACTTGCATGTATGTGTGTGGCTGTAGAGGAGAGATAGAAGAGTAGAGCAGTAGTACTAGAGTCCCAGGGGCCCTTCTGGGGCCTCTGAGGGTCTGCAGCTAAATGACAGATACTTAAATATCTCTGGACAAAAACACATGAACAATCAGGTTCTCAGTGTAACACACATCTGTTTGGGGTCCTTGATGTGCAAATGTTGCCTTACAGCTAAATGTGAACTATTTATGGGCCTCACACACACACACACACACACACACACACACACACACACACACACACAGGTGTGGCACAGGCTTTTCTTTTTAGGTCTTTGAATTGACTTCCATTCATTGTGGACAGCCTAACCTAAAATCTTATCCTTAAAATTAACCATGACCAATTCACACTTTATCCCTAAACTTAACCAGGATTTCAGAAGTTAAGTTTGGCCTCATAAAGACCGGGCTTTGGTCCCCATGAGGTCTACTGGTCTGAACAAGGTCAGTGTTTATGCTGGAGAAAGTCCTAAATAGGCAATAAAAACAAGTACACAGGACACACACACACACACACACACACTCTCTCTCGTGTCTCTTTGATCTTCTTCCCTTGGGGCCCACCACCCAGATGTCCTCCTTCAGGGACCTCAAAGCAGAAACACTCGACATTTTCACCCCTGTAAATTCTCCCTGTTAAGAATGACTCGTTACTACAATTCAGTTTTCATTAGAGTTATTGATTAGTATAGGATCAGAGTATATCGTTTAAGATTACAATACTGTTATAAATATCTAGTGATTTAATAACTGACTGCTCTGGCCTTAATGATCTAATGAAACAGGACTTATTGATATTAAATCCTATACAGGATTATTTATGAGGTTGTAGTAGAAGCTGTTTCACCAGACTCCACAGAGAGCTGCTCCTTATCTTCTTCTGCCTTCATGTTTGTCAATGGGTTGGGCACAACATTAGAAACACCTCCCAGTGTAATGCAAACTACAGCCTCAGCATGAAACCAGTGGGTTAATGGCTAAATTAATACCTAAGTGTCAATGTGAACTTTGTAAATGCAGCATGTAAGACTGAAGTAGGTTTTCACAGAGCGACCTGAAGTATATTGAAATCAAACGATTTGACTCAGAGAGTTTGCCCGACCGATATTCAAATCAAAGCCTTTGTTGTCATTGCACTGTGAAATGAAATGAAGTGTCCCAGTGGTACAGAGAGTAACAAGTGGACACATTACATTCTAATAGATGCATATGAAACAATACATTTTTGGGGATTAATGCTGATAGCAATATTAGGGTACTGAATATAGTGTTAACAATATATTGTATATATATATATTTGGTTATGATTCCTAAAATGTTATCAAACCCGTATATCAAATGTAGGCTTGATATTTTGGGAAATTGAGAGGTTGAGGCTTGATACATTTTTTTTTTTTTTTACAAAAACATTTTTTGAACAATTTAACCAGAAACTTTATAATAAATAACTATAAATCAAACCAAATAGAACAGAACTTGAATAAAGAAAATAATGAATGTAAGTTTTTTTCTGAATTGCTCATTCAGCAAACATAAACACAAATACGTCTTATATTGATTTTTATCGGCCAACCAATAAGGCGGTTGGGCTCTACTGAGAATGTCTCAAGTGTCTTGTTGGATGATTTCTGCAGTTAATGCTACTAAGAGTCAGAGTAAGTGTGGGTTTCTGTGGCCCCAGCGTTCAATGCTCTGCCGCCGTTATCAGGCCGATCTCTGGCCTTGGTCCAGTCAGAGCACTCTGAGGCTCATTGCATCACAGGAACACCCCTGTTATGCAGTGATCGAGTCGTTGTAGCGGCCACAGGTTTTCCTCTCAACTATTCACCCTGCAGCATTTGAGGCTTTTCACCTTTAAAGCAGGTGGAGTTATTGTGCAAATGTTTTCCTGACCTCTGGTGCCCGGCCACTCCGAGAAGTCGCTAAGACGAATGACAACCTGGTGAACCGGGTTGGCCTCCTGCAAGATTTGCCCCTTTGGACTGAATCGTAATCCTCCAAGTCTAGTTAAAGTTCACTAGCTCTAGTACAAGCCCTTGTCATGGTTGCACCACAAACAATGAGCAGGAAGAGACATTAGAGCTCAAGTTGGTCGTGGAGGTAGATCTGATGATGCCGGCTCAGCGTTCTGGTCGGAGGAGAGGAAGAGGTAAGCCGGTTTAGTAAATTAAAGTTTCAAATCGGATTCTGTTGCTGTGGGACTCTAAGAAGTGTTTTTAGCTAAATAACTAAAAAGCAACTTGGTGGTGCATTTCAGAGAAGGATGGTTTTCTTGCCAAGAGTGTGTGGGCCCTGATGTTGTCATAATGGGCTGTTTTGTTTGGCTCTGGGCCCTCGCTCATGAAAGACTCTTTCACTCGCTGCCCTGCTTATAGAGAAACGCAGCCGTGTTCAGGCCACAGTGTGTGTGACGCTCCCGAGGCCACGTTTAGAGGAATTTAGCTGCAAGCGAATGACACAGAGTTAAAGACCACAGAGCCTGACTGTGACCCGCAGCACAGTGACGATTTAACTTAAATGTCTCATTAGTTTTTATTTTAACTTTATGTAGAAACATCATATAAATAAATAAATATTCCTCCTCTCCACCTCTTATGTACTAGAATGAAGAATCTACTTCTGAACATCATTTTCTTCAGCTATGTAAAATCATGATTGTTGATTATTTTCCTTATTGATTATTCTTTTAATTATTTTCCATTAATCATTTGATCTGTTTAACATTAGACATTAGACCCCATTGAAAATATAAATGAAAACATCCTCCGATATTAAGATGTATAAAATAGTTCACTTTCTGTCATATAAGATACAGAAAAGTAGGAAATGTAATGTGTACCATTTATAAAGCTAGAAACTTCTTCTGCTATTAACTAATCATTTAAGCTCAGGGTATAAAGTTCTGTATTAGATAAGGCTACGACTAGAGCCATTTTTGTTTGATCGCAAATTCAGCTTTTTGATTTGTGACAGTAGCTGGGGCCACATCAGCCATCTGTATTTATATCACCATGTATATCCTGCTCCACCTGTTCACCATCCATTGTTGAGCTTGCTCCTCCCATCCTCCATGTTGACAAGCCTCTCCAGAGGCCACATGATATTCACCCAACCTGACACCGGGCCACTTCTTTCTTCTCCACATAATATTTAACCTTGCATGCACTCACTTGTGTGAGCGCCTACCAGGAACTATTTAGTGACATAGAATACAGCTGTAAAGGAGTGATCTGCCTGCTGTCAGGAGAACAGACTTCATTTCAGGTGAACACGGATGGAGAGTACGTGAGTAAGATTGGGTTTATTATCTAAATGTGACTGATTTTGTGGTTTAAAGGCAGCTTATTTTTCAAAGACTGTTTTTCCTCAGTTCTCATGTTGAGCAGCAGAATTAAGAAATATTCAGACCAAGCCCTTCTGTCGAGCTTCACTCACAAGGTAAAAGCAGGTGGAACAGCTATTTCCTGCCAAGTGAAATAGCTCGTCAGCCTTCAGCTCAATTTACTGTTGCTTATTCCTGATATAAAAAGAGACTGTAACTTTAAAAAGAAGACATAATACTTTCTTGCTTTTAGAAGTGAAACATTGTATCCATAATTTTCTTTGGCATCTCTTACGTGTTCTGCTCCTCCTTTTTATCTGGAGAAGTTTGAATCATCATTTTGTTGTGCTTCTTTCACCTGTTAGAAACGTCATTGACTCATCCTCTCGCTCATGGTGAATTTTCCAGACATATTCCTCACTTGGACAGTCTCTGGAGATTTCCAGAGATCTCCAGAGAATGCCCCAAGCAACTGACTCCAGTTCAGTGCATGTCTGAAAGAAGCTTTAGTCAAACTTTGAATGAGTGAACACCACAGATAAGGCCGTAGCTCCTCCTCTCTTTAGTGATCTGCAAGTGGATATGACTCATCTCTCTTTCTCTTCTTTTCTTTAGGTCATTCCAGGCCTCTGTCTTCCATGTCTGCTCCCCCAGGCTACACTCGACTGGAGCAGAATGAGCCTATGAACTCCTTGCGAATCTCCGTAGGAGGCCTCCCCGTTCTGACTTCTATGGCCAACACCACTGACCCTCGTTTCCGCCTCAAGTGGAAGCCCATCGTGGCCGTGGCTTTCGCCCTCTCGTTACTCCTGCTGCTCTTCATGAACTTGAGCTCAGGCTTTCGCTCCCGCCACTACAAGTCGTACAGCTGGAGAGCCACGCACGGTGACAACTGGCAGTCCGATGGCCATTATAATGACACCTACCCTCTCAGTCTGCCTGAGAGCACGCCGCAGGGCACCCGCTACCGCATTGGGGTCATCGCTGACCTGGACACAAACTCCCGTAGTGACAAGAAGCTGACGTGGTTCAGCTACTTGCGGCGGGGGTACCTGCTGGTGTCCGATAGTGGCAACAAGGTGGCGATTGATTGGGACGCGGACATGGTGGTGCTGGAAAGCCACTTGTCAGAGAAAGGCAGGGGTATGGAGCTGTCTGAGCTGGTGGTGTTCAACGGGAAGCTGTACAGCGTCGATGACAGAACGGGCGTGGTCTACCACATCGATGGCGACAAAGCTGTGCCCTGGGTCATCTTACCTGACGGCGATGGCAGCGTTGCCAAAGGTCAGCATGTATGCTAACCAGTGACTTCTTACTTAACTAAAGTGTCAGGTTAGAGATTCATGACATGTTTCAGATGTCGATGAGTTGTATGAGAGGTTTCCCTTTCAGATGGAAGTGCTCCACATCAAACATATAAAATTCATTGTGACAAATTTTAAAAGCCACATAACACAATAGAAAAAAAGCTTTTAGAATTAAATAAAAATGTTTGGCATTAAAAATATAATAGTAATAGTACAGTGTAATGGAGAACAGGATGTCGTCAGCATTGATTTAAAAGAACTGAGAGTTGTACCACTGTCGCCTGACGTTCTCTGGGAGCTTGTTTCACATAACTGGTGCATAATAACAGTATTTTTACATGAGTATATCGGTGCTGTTACTTTCTCCTGATAGGGTTCAAAGCTGAGTGGCTGGCAGTGAAAGACGAGCACCTGTACGTCGGTGGTCTGGGGAAGGAGTGGACCACCACTGAGGGCGAGTTCGTCAACAACAACCCAGAATGGGTAAAAGTAGTTGGCTTCAGAGGGGACGTGCAACACCAGAACTGGGTCCCCAGGTACAAATCTCTGAAGTCCGCTGCAGGGATAGAGCCTCCAGGTGAGGATGTAAATCTGGTCTTACGTACATTTGCTTCCATTTCTCTTTTCTATGCTTTACCCTTCACTGCATCCCTCTCAATCTCTGCAGGCTATCTCATCCACGAGTCAGCGTCGTGGAGCGACACCCTTCAGCGCTGGTTTTTCCTCCCCCGCCGTGCCAGCATGGACCGCTACGAAGAGACGGCGGACGAGCGTCGCGCCACGAACCTTGCCCTCAGCTGCTCGCCAGATTTCAAAGACATCGTGGTGGCTCGGGTGGGTCCTCTCAACCCCACTCACGGTTTCTCCTCCTTCAAGTTCGTCCCCAACACAGACGACAAGATCATTGTGGCGCTCAAGTCGGAGGAGGACGCTGGAAAGGTGGCCACGTACATCATGGCCTTCACGCTTGACGGACGCATCCTTTTACCTGAAACCAAGATTGGCGACGTGAAGTATGAAGGCTTGGAGTTCATATAAAGGAACTCGGACACTCGGTCTTGAGGCCATTGCACTGTAGTTCTATTTTGTTTACAAGCCAGTCACTGTTGAAGTTAATGCACTCGCTGCTTACTCATTAAGTTTGCAAAAGACACAAGTCAGACCCTTAGAGGATCCTCTTCAGTGCGAGGAGGAGAACACGCGAGCTGAGACTGTGAAGCGTGGTCCCGCTGTGGCTTCAGAGAAAGTGTCCGTCAGACCGAACAATACCAGCATTTTTCATGGTGCATCATCTCCTTCCTCAACATTACTGTAGCCTTTCTTATAATGAATGTACTAACGATTGATTTATCAGACTGTGATTGGTATACATTTTTATGCACATACTTTACACTCTGAAAAGGTCAAAGGTCATTTCCCCCTTTGCTCCATGTCGAACTGCATCACTCTGTACACATCAAACATTAATATTGTCAGGGGAAATCACTGAAAGCCTGTTTTTATTCTTCGTAAAAAAACAAAAATCTACATCATTTGAAGGATTTGAGGAAATTAGAATTACAATGTATGTAATGTGTTTTTTGTCTGGAGGGTGTGCTGACTAAGTAAATTCTTGATTCCTCTTTTCTGAGTTCTTGTTATATAATTCATATTTTGGATCCTCTTTGCTACATGGCTGGTTAAACAAAGACCAGTGTTCGGTTTTGTTTGGACAAAAAACAGTTTTGCAACACCCTGTTTTTTTTGGGGGGGGGAACGAAACTTAGGGAAAGCAGCAGAATTGGAGAAGTGAAGCTCTAACCCCCCTTGTTTTTAGAAGGACATAAAGAGGTGATGCTTGTACCACACACTTTAAACAAGACAGCTGAGGAGAACAGAGAAGAAGAAGAAGGTAATGTGGCTTCCTTAATATCCAAGGGGTTTTCTTCTAAGCATCATTTCAGGGTGTCACAATAACGACAACCGTGATATAAAAAAATATCTATGTTAATAATGCACTTATTATGATATCAGATAAATAATTGATTGATGTGTAGCATTATCATTAACTTATGTAATTTTAATTTGTTATACAAACTGACCTCAACTGAGACAAAAGGGAAATATATATAGTGGCTGATCGGGCCAGTCAAACACAAAGGGGGATAGATTAAGACATACTAACGTTTAAACAAACTACAGCAACCACAAAACATGCCGGTCAAATGCTCTCTAATATTAACTAATGAACAATAATTAAACATCAATATCAAAACCAGAGTCAAAAGATTAACAGCCAAAAATCTAAATAACAAAACAATGTACCTCCCAGTGATTATGAGGGAGGTGGTGCAGTCCAATTGGTAATGAAGACTGTTGAAGCCTATCTGCTGTAGGTGGACCTGCTGTCGATGGCCGAGCCAGACGACTCCGCCAGGAACCGATAACTCCAAGGAAACTTCATTCATTCTCACAAACAAAAAAAAGCTGCTCCAAATAGCTAAATTGTCTAACCTATTATATTTTATATATATATTCATAATTCATTTGCCATGATAATTGTGAAGGGGAATCTGATGTTGTGAGAGCCTTACTTAAGTATAGCCATTTTCAACCATATTTGACATTGAATTTAATGATTGCAACAGTGGCTTCTTTTAAAGCCAAAAACTAATTATATACTCCCTGCACCACATAACCATTAAGCAGAATAATAATTTTAGAATGTTAAAGACAGAAACGAGAGCACATCTCTCACGCAGTCCTTTTTGTCGTCTATTAGAGTCCTGCAGTGGTGAGTAGAAATGCTGACGCTTCGAAACATATGCACTCTTTGGATTCTGCTACTTCCTCATGTCCCTGGAAGTGCGACCCGTTTCAACCTGTTCCGTGAGTCACCTCATACACTTCATCATCGTTTGTATAAAAACTAACAAGTAAATTAATGATGGAAAAAGGCTAACACTGATTATATTCTGCAAGGGCCACATTAAGCTACACATTTTGACCTTGCTCATTTGAGACCTTGGGGCCTTGGTGAATATGACCTGTGTTTGCACACAGGGAGGATGGCCGAGCAGCAGGAAGGTGACCTGAGACTGTTTGGCTCTCAGAGCGTTTCGGAGGGACGCGTGGAGGTCTTCCATGAAGGCAAATGGGGAACAGTGTGTGACGACGGCTGGGACATGGCTGAGGCCCAGGTGGTGTGTCGTCAGCTCCACTTCTCCGGGGCAAAGTCTGTTGTCATCGGCAAAGACTACGGAGAAGGTGCCCTTTACTTCCATTTATCCCCCAGCAGAGGGCAGTGAAATTATTGTTATGAGTGAGGAATTGTGATTTGAGGCCCTCTGTATGTGCTGTTTGTTGACATAACGAGTAACAAATGGATTCTCTTTAATTTCACATCGCACAGCGTCTGGACCCATCTGGCTGGATGATATTAACTGTAAAGGAACAGAGACTCATCTGTTTACTTGTGGATTCAAAGGCTGGGGAGTAACTGACTGCACCCACAAAGAGGATGTTGGAATAATTTGTGAAACAGAAAGTAGGTAGTGAAACTTCTACGGCACTGATTCAGCAAAAATAGATAATGTCTGACCTCAGTTCTTCATGCTCATCTTTAAATTAAATCTTCATCCCAATGATTTGTGATTCCAGGCACTGATTCCACCACCGGTGATTCTAGACACTTGCTGGACCACAGTTTCAATCTGTCTGGTGACTTCGGAAAAATATTTGACAGCAAAACCGGCAGTGACTTCCTGATCTTGGTCAACAGCCCCACTGGAAACAGACGGGAGGACGGTACTCTGGAAACGGTGGAAACAACAATCAGCGCACACAAAATAATCCTCTCGCAATTCCCTCTCTTCAACGCATCAGAGGACATTTCTAACATCACTGTCGACATCAGCCAACCTTGCAATCCCTATTTCTCCTCCTTCATTAGGTATACTGAAATTAAGAGGATTTGTATTGCTTCAACATTCAGAAGTCCTTCAAAAATCTAACAAATATTCTATACTTTTCCTCTCAATTTGTACATTTACACCCGCAAGATAGATGTGACCTTGCCCTCTGTGCAGTGCTTCCACTGGATGGCCTCTAGATTTGGGGTGAAGCAGCTGATGGAGGGCATGGCCCGGCTGTTCTCGAAAGTCCTTCCAGAGGACCCTCTGTTTCACACTCAGGTGTCCATATACAAATATGCACAGGAGACCGAGGACCTGGTTCTTCAGGATAACTGCATCCAGTACCTGGCCTGGAACTATGAAAACCTGACGACATCTCCAGCCTGGGCCGACCTTTCCGTGGAGCTCATTGGATCAATCCTAGCCCGCTCAGACCTGGTGGTTCCAGATGAGTATTTTCTGCTCCAGACAGTAGAGAGCTGGATCAAAGAGAATAACAAGTCCATCAGTTTGGAAACCCAGGCTGACCTCTTGAATTGCGTTCGTTTCCCCATGATCCCTGTGGAGAAACTGTATGAGCTTGAGTCCAACTCTTCTCTTTACGGCACTCATAAGAGACTGTATCGTGATAACATGTTGAAAGCATTTCAGTTTAACATTCTCCTCTTCAGCAAACTTCTGTCCAACCCACAGTTCAACGGAGACGATGATGACTTCAAGCCTAGGCTCTACACAGCCAGGCCATGGAGCATTTCTCTTGACTCTGCCCCTGGTCAATCCAAAAGCCGGTGGTTGAACACACCTCTGCACAACAGCCTGATCTTTAAGGACAACGAGATTCAATGGCAGGCAATTCTCTTCACCCATCAATATGAATGTTCAAACCAAGGGCTCAACTGCAAGTCGCTCCCCATGACAAGGCTGTATCCACACAGCAACTACGACCACAACAAAATCCTCTTTCGTAACCAGCTGCTGCTGCTGTGCGAAGGCAAGTACATCTGTCAGGTGCAGGAGTTCAAGGTCAACCTGGCCTATGTCGGTGGAAACAGTACGCTTGCCTACCCGTGTCCCGATGACAAGCTCACCTACCTCTTTGTAGTGAGACCAGAATATGTCGTAACCTGATCACTTCTCCCACCTGATCAGTTGGTCAGGTTGTTATTCTACAGATTGCAATCAGCTGCTTACTAGATTATCCATGTATCTGAGTGTGTTTTCACAAATCTACAAATGTATTAATTCATCAGTCATATCCTTACCTGCTTCTTTTTTGAAATTTTGAAATAAATAATACATTTAATGTTTGCGGCTCTGTGTTGGTACTTTTCTTTTCTAAGACCCAGTTTATCCAGATGAGATGGATAAAATGACAAGTGAGGCCAAGTTCAATTAATCCTCAGACTAATTTTAAGCTTTTGTGCACCGGACATACACTGAGTGCGTGTCTGTTCAAGGTGGGCTAAGCTAACATTGAAATATATTGTAGCGAGCCAGAGGTTTATTGTCCGAAGGGTTCATATGCTCAGGCCTATTTTGAAAACATTAGATAAAAAAAAGTTAACCATTAAATAAGTCATCCTAAATGTCCTGCTAATATTAGCTTAATTGAAGTAAGGTAGCTTTGAAGAAAGACTGCTAACAATACTGCTAATTAGCGTGACTATAGGTAACAATACTCAACTTAGGTATTAATACTTTTAAATTCACCACTTTGCAAGGGGTATTTTGTGGACTATATCTTTGCTGTTCCCAGAAACTTTATGAAACCTCCCACCCACCTCCCAAATACATCAAATCATCATTGTACAGTGTTTTGAACTGCTTCAACCAATGTGATATGATGATAATAAGATTATTGAGCTTTAAAGACAGATTTTGTTACCTTTGGTATACGAGCTAGCCATGTCACCCTGTTATTAGGCAATTGCTGTAGTTGTAAAGGTTTTTTTTTTCTCCATCAGAAAGTAAATACATTTTTTTAACGAAAACAAGTTTTATTTTGAATGTATCCAGCAACAGTGATTCAAATTCCTTTGTTGAACCATTGTTTTCAGCAATATTACACAAATACACCTGAACAGATTATGATGGAACTTGGTGGAAGGGTACAGAATGGGTCAGGGAAGAACCCATTAAATGTGGGTGCGGATACAGGATTTATTTTTACTTTAACAAAAAGGCTAGGTTTGTTTGTTTGTTTTTTCTCTCAGCATTTTCACCATTTTCACAGGCAATCATTCATGGATCTCGATGGAAAAAAATTCTGGCATATGTACTGGTACCAATAAGAAATTTGGTACAGCTTCATTTAATTTAAAAGGACTGTTGGGCCATGGCAGAGGTATGTGCTCAACTCAGTGTCATTCTACTTTTTGGGTGTAATAGTTAAAAGTCAAATTGTTCTCATATTTATCATCCCTTTCCTGCAGCAGTATGTGAAAACAAACAACCTTCAAACATGTGGGTTTGATTCAACATCAGATAAGAGACTGGATATGAAAGTGTTTGTGGTTACGGGGGGATTTGATTAAGGATGTGATGACCGTTTCCTTTTCGGGAATCATCACATCTCCCCAGGGCTATTCTGTTTTCACCACACACCAGACTACTGTTTTCAAATCCTCCTGCATTTCTGCTTCACACAGGCTCACTCTGACAACATGCAGGCCTACATGCCTGAGCAGGTGGGCTGAACAACCACATATAACACATAGTGACTCATGAGTTCCCGAGAAACGTATCGGTCGGTGAAAGCACCAAAACATGACGTGGTAGGAGGTGATCGATTATTAGTAAAGAAGACGTGATCCAGGTGTATATTTAAAGATGACTCCTCTGAGATACACTCACAGTTGGGTTGTGATTTGATCGTAAACAGAGAGATAGTGGCGTCTTTTCATTCACACGTAATCAGACGGTGAGCTCAATGTAAAGTAATGAGAAGAAGTTCATGAGAAGGGAAAGTTTAAATATTTCCTCACAGGATAGACTTGTTTTGTAAGTGACTAATTTCTGGCTGCGTTGTCCTTGTTGTGTCATTTGACCTTAAGAATAATCAACCCCAAGTCACAACAGAATTTAGAAATTTTACTCTGTGGTTTTATGAGCAACAATTTAGGCAAACCCATTTAACCCATTGAACTCTGATTCTCTGTTGAAATTGTCCAGTTTCCCCTTATGTTAGAAGAAACTGTTGTAATAAGAAAAACACAACAAATAGCAGCAGAAGTAAAGGTCCAGTGTCTAAGATGTAGGTAAAGGGAGCTAATTGCAGAAATTTTATATAAAAAAAAAGAAAAGGGAACTGCCTTTGTGTTAAGGAGGCATGGGTTGTGTTGGCAAGTCAGTGGTCATGTATGGAGAAGTAGTTCATTCTTGAGAAAGGGATTCTTCAGTATGAATAGTTGCCCCATCACACACAGTGAAAAGACAACTTAAAAATGTTGTTTACGTCCTTGTATAGTAATCTATCTATCTAACATCTATCAGTGCATTGTTTTTATTTGACAACCTAAATAGAATGATCGTGTTGCGGTTGTATGCCACTGCCAACCAGTACCGCTTTAGTCTCATACTCACATATACTCAGACACATATGAGGTCACCGTGACCTTGACCTTTGACCACAAAAATCGAATCTGTTCATCTTTGAGTCCAAGTGAATATTTGAACCAAATTGGAATTTCCTCAGGCTGTTCCTGAGATGTTGAGTTCACAAGACCAAAAACGTGTTTTGTTAGGTCACTGTGACCATGACCTTTGACCTCTGACCACCACTTTGAGTCCAAGTAAACGTATGTTCTAAATTTGACAAACTTCACTTTGGGCATTCTTGAGATATCGTGTTCACAAGAATGGGACGGACGGACGGACAACTCAAAAACATAATGGCTCCATTAACTGCCTGTCGCTGGCGAAGGAGGCAAAGCAGAAAGCTCTGATAAATAATGGCAGCTAAAGAGTCATCATCATATTCGTGATCGTGATCGTGATCAGTCTTTGGTGACGGTACAGTAGAGTTGCTCAAGAGGGTTGAAAAGGTTAAAGATGTGCGTTAGTCATTTCAGCTGCATCCTCAGACGTCCTTGTCATGGAGCATCGTGGTATCGTGGAGGAAAATTTCTTGGAAAGTGTGTGTTACATTTTCAGGGAAACCCAACAGCAGTGACACCAGACTGTGGAGAGTTCTCACCGTCAGACACCAGAAAGTCCTCTTTCAGTAGCTTCCCCAACTTAATGCAATCTGATGATTTTCTTTTTCCATTAATCTGAAATACTGAAATGTGCTGTGTGCCTTACTTTCAGTGATCATCCAGTACAGCTCCTCACTCTCCATCTCTTTCTCTTGTCTGCCCAATTTCACTTATTTCAACCTGAGCAGTTGAAGCAGATGATCGTTCACCATGGGTCTTTTTTTCCTCTCTACTATCACTGCTTCCTCATGTGTAGAAAAAATCTTTAATTGTGAGATTTCTTTGGAAATCTGCAAACACAAATTTAATTTTGCTTGACAAATCGTACCTCTCAAGAACTACAAGCATGGCAGCATGGGCACCAGAGACTTTCATTGACACTGACTTTGTTTAATTCATTTTTATGTAAAGGTGTTGACAAAGGCTCTGCTCCGATTTCATCATTTCATCATAATGGTTGTTATTGGCTTCGTTAGAAATTTCAGAGGGATTTCAATTACTTCCAGAGCACAATCCAGAAATTCTGGTTTCACTTGGAACAATGGTAAGACTTTATTACTTTCTCTTCCAAGCAGATGTTTCCCTCCTCCTCCCTGTCCCACCTTATGAGAATTCGGTAATGCTGATTCACATGGTGAACAATAAAATTCGAATAGTCGGAGGCCCCTTCTGATGAATGGAAAATGTTGGGAATTACCACTGGGCTGTGGCCGGGTCTCATCAAAACAAAGATGGTAAAGAGGAGGAGGGGTGGCGGGGGTGGAGGTGCAGCAGGGGGAATGGATAGTTGAAGCGCTGCGTGGTGGTGGTCAGGTCAAATGGGATGTGTGGAGGCAACAGGGCCGAGGGGGTGGGAGTCAGAGGATGTGGGTCACTGCCACAGCACCCACCAGTTCCCACAATGAGACCCTCTTTTTCTGCCTTACCGGGCACTTCTTTTTAAGAGTATTCCTGGCCTTGCAAGTCTGTAATTTAGGGTATGGAGGTTCGGGCCATTCCTAAGCCCCTTTTGCCGTTTGTAGTGGGTAATGTACACAGGGGGGGCTGCTTACATTGCACTTTGACAATTCCGCCCTCGTTCAACAAATCAAAACCATATGTTGATACAATAATCCAGATTTTAACCGGCGAGAAAAAGCCTGTTCTAGGTAGAGCTGTAGCGTTGGAAATAGCTCAGAACGGTCGTGCTGTGAGGTCATTTGAAATGTGGCTGGGAGTCTGGGACACGGCAGTGATCTGAGCGGAGCCAACCACATTATTCAGCATCTCTGTGCAAAGGAAGCTGAGTGTTTGGACAGGGAGCGGCAGGTTTAGCCCAGAAGAAGGCGTCCGCTGTTCCTCTCATGCTTCTGGTAAACGGCAGAGAGAGACGGAAGTATATTTCCACCCATTTCGTCTTGGATGTGTCACTTCCTTTCATGTGTCCTAACTTCTGTTGCACACACTACATCTGCGTTGATGTCTGTATTTGTGTTGTGTCTTTTGTGTCTGGTAAATTCCGCTTTCCACTTACGAGTCATACGGGCTTGCAAAATTACTAGCGATGTGGAAATTCTCCTTATCTAACATGGCGGCGGTGTCCCTCTAAAAGACAAATATGTCCACGAATGTCCAAATTTCCCCTCAGGGAAAAGACGCAGGGGCACTTGAGTCACTCCAGATATGACATTAACTTGGGTGTCCCAGTTTCCTCCCTGCTCCCTCTTACACAGACATCAGAGACCTGTGGAAAAGCAAACAGGCAAAAATGCTCAACTATGGAAAAGAGAGAAAATATTTGCCACATTGGCCAGAAGACCAACAGTCGGTGGTGGCCAAATATGATGTCAGGGAGCGAATGCAGATACAGTCCTCTCTCACTCTCTCTGTCGCTCTCTCTCTCGCTCTCTCTCTCGCTCTCTCTCTCGCTCTCTCTCTCTTTCTTCCTTCCTTTCTTCATTATTCATCATCAGCTCTAATCATCAAACACACCGTGCCCTCACTGTGATCTCCCCATGTCGGAGCCAGAATCAACACGGGAGTCCACAAACCCAGAGCTCTGGAGATCCACGGTTTCCTGAGGTGGTGCTCCAGTGGTGAACATTCCAACTGAAGAGCTACCTACTGTATTTTATGCAGGAGAGAGGGATGAGAAATAACTGAGGAATTCGACTATAGCATAATGTTTCTTTCACAGACAGGGTGGAGGGGTCAGGGTAGCTTATACCGGGGGGAAATGCCGCCAGATTGGATCCATTAAGTTTTGAGGGGATGATGTCACTTCTCTCCATTGCGCCACTCCTCCTCCACTCATCCTTCATGCCTCCTTACGGATACTGCGATTAGTGGATCAGATGGAGGTCAGACCAGAGCAGAACACCTTCACAGATAATTATAAGGATTACAGGGGTGCGGTTGTAAGGTGGCCAGTGGGTTTTTGGACTAATTAAACAACCAAGACATAACATGGTGCTGGTAAAGGCAGGTTTTGTTTGGACAGAGCCACGCTAGCTGTTTCAAGTTTTAAGGATTAAGCTAAACTAACCGACTGGCAACTGGAGATTCACATTTTCTCATCTGCTTATCTTCTCAGGAGCATATTTCCCTAAATGTCAAACAACATCCAAAATCTTACTGCAGATGTTCAGGGATTGTAGAAACCCTATTCCCCCTTTTGACTTTGACTGTCTGTCTTTGTCACGAACTGACCTGAGTCATATTCACGCTCCCCAGAGGACCCATTTGGTGATTTTCCGTAAATAGTTAAGCTGGCAAGGCAAAAGCACAAAATACTTGTGTACTGATTTAGTGAGACACAAATGTACTGGCAAAGATAATTAGACGAGGACATTCCTGAGATAATGGCAAAATGACCTTATTTTTAACCTTAACTCTTATCTGTTCAGGGTTATGGTTGGATAGATT
Organism: Hippoglossus stenolepis; assembly: GCF_022539355.2. NCBI lineage: Eukaryota > Metazoa > Chordata > Actinopteri > Pleuronectiformes > Pleuronectidae > Hippoglossus > Hippoglossus stenolepis. The sequence goes on from NC_061498.1 coordinate 10,020,392, forward strand.
TCAAATGTTTCAATATTTAATTTGTAATGAAAATAAACTATTTATCACATTAATCATTCCCTCTCTGTATTTTTCCGTTGTATAATATATGTCCAGTTTTCTCTTTTATACTAATATATAACCAGTATTAAACTATAATAAAATCTATATTTGAACTGATGGACATTTTGTAACTTTAATCCCTATTTTTATATTCTATTCATTTTTGAAAATAACAGCCCTGTATATATAGTAATATTTCTATTTTATTATGTATTATTTGTGTTATGTTATCTTATATTAAGATTGCACAAGTGTTCTATTCAATATTTTCTTATAAAACTTATAAAGTAACTAAATTTATAAAGTTGCAATAAAAGAAAACTTTTTTAAAAAAGAGCCCAAAAACAAAAAATGAGCTAATGGCTGAAGTTGTTATTAGATCTAAGTCTGGGTATTTTGTGGAGTGGGATTTTAGATTTGGAAAACTGAAGGTTATGTGTTTATTATGGGAGGGTGTAAGGAAATGTACAGGAGGATAAATGCATGTCTCTGTGTGCATCAGTGTTTAGATGTAAACAGAGGCAGCCCATCATGGAGCAGCTCGGGTGACGTGGGTTTTGCGGTGGATGTGTAAACTCTGGGAGACCCTGACCTCCGCAGCCTCCTTCTCATTGGCTGAGGCCTCAGTGTGGGAGGAGGCTGCTGCTGCCTGCGGGTATAAAGTGGGAGGCTGCTCAGGACTCTGGAGGAAAACAGAAGGAGGCGTCAGTGCTGCAGACCTCAGCTGGAACCTCTCATATGTTGTGCATGTGTAGAGTTTGACAAGCAAGACTTCAGTGTTTGATTCTTTTGAGGCAAAGGGACATTTTTAAAACTTCCTCTTCAGGAACTTGGCGCTGCTGCCTTCACATTTGTTTCCCTCCAGCTCCTTATTTTAATATTTTCGTGCGTCCAAGATGACCTGGACGTTGAGCAGCTGCTTTGTTACCCTGGCCATCCTGTGTCTGTGGCGGGTGGAGGAAGGAGCAGAAGCCTGTAGCTGCTCCCCAGCTCATCCTCAGCAGGCTCTCTGCAGCTCGGATGTCGGTAAGTTGATGGATGGATGTCAAGCTGCTTGATTGCAAAGTGTAGATGCTTGTGTGTTTTTAATACCGAGGGGGAAACTTCTCCAAACTTTCCTTAGTCTTATGTTTACAACAGGATGAGGAGGATGGAAATTTCTCTGCCTCACTCTTTTTTTCCCTCTGCCCTCCTCTCCTACTCTAATCAGCTGTTAATATTGAATTTTTGATTTATACCCACATAGATGTACTTCACTTTTTCAATTTTATGTGTATTTCATTGAGGTAATTATTGCTCAGCCTACAGTTAAAAAGAAGCCCTCAACAGTATTAGTACCTCTGCCACACCCTTGCCTGATGATGATCAGAATTCCCATCAGTGTTATTTACACTCCTTTTTAATTGTCATTTCTGGAATTGATGTGTCACGCAAACAAACAGACAAAACAAAGCAGCCTGTAATTTAAGTATTTACCTCGCCTCCTCCATTGTAAAGTGGATCCTGCTGAAAGGTCATTCGAGCTTCTCTCGCTCAAAGCCCAATGAAGAAAGTTCCCCTATTACAAAACACTGCTTGTTGCCGCCTTCAACACAGGCCATAAGTTCACTGGCCCCAAACAGTGACCGGCTTGTGCAGTTATTTAAATTGAGGTTTTTGCTGAGGGTCATTTTTCTTGGTCGTGGGCTGGCCGCCGAATGTGCGCCATGTATACAGAAGTTGTCTCATTCACAGGTTTCTCTTCACCGATGGATTCCCGGAGTAATTTGGTCAGAGGGGGCACAGCTCCGACTAGTCTGTGAAGCCATGCCTCTGAGGTCAGGTCCTAACATGACCTTTAACCCCCCCGGCATCTGCTTCATATAGAAAAGGAGACTCATAGACTCTGTGTCCGGAATGTGGAGCCAATGCGGAAGGTCCTGAAACCTGTATTCTCTTGAATGACCCGCAGAGGGCGACTCCACTGGTTGCGAAAAGTGTTAATGGTGTCAATAGCTAGTTTCAAGTCTTCTTCAATACAGCACAGTGTTTATTTCATAAATATGATCCCACCTAGAGTCAAATGGGGGATAAAGTACAGTGTGTTGTGGTGTTTGACGAGATCGAGTTCGGTCAACAATCGTGAACTTGCTAAAAAGCCAATGCTAATTTCAGAGAGAAATGATTGTAGTTCATTTGCTTATAAGGTCACTGGTACATTGACAGTTAGTGAGTGGATTAACAGTTGTGTGATTAAGTGATTACAATATTATTATTATCATCTTCAAAAGGAAGGTCACCATTAATTACCCCAGCACCATTATGCTTTTTCAGTTTTTTTAGTATTATGTTCTGGTTGTTAGTCTACTGTCTGCTGAACTAGTTAGCAATTCATATTACAGTGAACTTATTCAATATAGTATTAATGTAAAGCATAAACAATGTATGTTATTCCCATGCTGTTTCTACACAGTTAAACATTGCCTTGATTGATTCCTGCTTAGTGCTGACAACAAGAACAAGAGTAGCTTGCAAACAGGTTTTACAAGTTGCTCAAGAGAAGTCAAGATTTGTGTCATGTGTGAACGTGTCACTTTCACTGTGTGTTTTGATGACGTCACACTGTAAATAGTTTCCTCTGTGTTTGGCAAAGTCAGCGCAAAGTGAATAAGGTCAAAGCAGATACTTTTGAAAGATGCTGATAGAAAGTTGAAGTAGCAGAGCCATGAATCCAAAAGTCTGTTTTAGTTTTATCAGACTAGTTTTATCTAATTACAATACCACTTTACTTTTTATTTTATTATACCCTGGCTTAATTTATCTTTCCCGTCCTGTAGACAAAAGGAAAATAACAGATCAACTTGAGTTGTAAACATCTAGTTTCATTTATCTGACAGAGCAAGAACAAAACAACAAATCTTCCCTCATGAATCGAAAATCCATCCTCTGGGTCTTTGGCCGAGGCACAGGAATGTCGTGCAGTCATATGCTGCGCTCATCATGTGTCTGCAGTTTGTTTTGCAATCCTCTGTGATTATACCTGTGCTGCTTTATTTTGTGAAAAGAGGGCAAGCGAATCACTTCGGGACCATGAAAGGAAAGTCGGCTTTGACGTGGCTTCCGGTATAAACGCGGTCCTGCAAGCTGTGCAAACAGAGCTGACATTAAAACCAGATTTCCTCTCTGAGTGTGTGCAAGCTCTCACAACAGCTGCTTTAAACTCCAGCATCCCCTGGTGAGAATGCAATGGATCAATCTGTGCGGCAGGTTCACGTCAATGTGCAAAAAAATTCACTTTGAAATGTAACTTTTCGACTCTGTGTACGTCAGCCTCATTATACAAGAGTGCAAGAGTTGTGAAAAGAAGATTTGGGCCATGGTTTTAAACACTAGTTTTTAACGTAAAACAACATCCTTGAAGAGGATGAGCAGAGGAGTTGGTTTGAATTCACCGGTTAGTTTCCCTCGTTCAAGGTCTGACCACTATGTGGCTTCTCGGAGAGTAAAATGAATGTACAGGCCCTGCAATTACATGAAATGCATTTACTTTAGTCTCCCTTTCTTTCTTTTTTTGCAGCGCACACACAACCACAATACTAGATACAAAATAATGTGTTTATTGTTTGAGCAACTAGAAGATTCGATGTTTCCCACAGCTTGCGCTTTTATGAAACACATCATTTTGTTAAAGGGCATGGTCAGCCTGTTCCAGTAAACACCGTCTTTTCCTGAGAGAATTTGCACTGAATATCAGGACAGAGAATTGTTATAATCCTATACTACTTCAACTACAGAGGACAAACCGAATCTGCACTGGCAAAGTTAGAGCTCGTTTTTGATGGATTACTGTTTAAATTGCTTTATTATGGATGTTCTGCAAATGACGAATAGGAGAAAACACATAGAACATTAATCGGCATCTTCATCTGAATAATTTGTCTATTTTCAGCATATTGAATGTTTTTTAAAAGAGCTAACTCTAACCCTCACAAAGCCTCATATTTCAGTGTTTTTCTTTTTGTACATACTGTGCATATTTCCACCTGGCCTACTTTACAGCAGTAGAATGAGAGTTGATCTGTGTGCGATTCTGCAAACTCAGGCAAAGGGGATTACCACTAATCCACTTTGTAGCCAGAGAAGTTTGAGTTTTTTTTATTTGTTTTTTTCTTTAACTCTGGGCGGGAGAGAGAGAGAGAGTGTGTGTGTGTGTGTGTGTGTGTGTGTGTGTGTGTGTGTGTGTGAGGCAGTTTGTAAACCAGAAACATCTTGACTGGTGTAGACGAATCATCACGAGGTGCAGCATGTCATTCTAAACCACGTATTTGTTTGCGAGTGTATCTGCTACTTTGCAGCAGCTCCCAGCACAGAGAGGCTCACGCAGGCTGTGCCAGCTCAGTGTTTTGCACATTTTCCTGGCTACGAACTACACCCCCCCGCCCACCCCCTTCCAGTCTCTTCTGCTCTCGAACTCCTCCTCCCCCTGTCAACTCGTATGTTTGTGACAGTATTTCAGTTCTGCTTTTGAAGGTCTTCTCCCTGTTTGCACAGGACACTGTTACTACCTCTGCGTAACTCTTCCCGTCTGTTCTCCCCTCATCACTCTGCCACTCTCCCCGTCTGTGCACACACTCTCGTCTTTTCCCCCCCACTTGTTTTGCTCCCGTGAAAGGTCGACTCTTTAGACCCTTAAAAGGAGATGTTCTGGAAGACTCTATTGACATTGAATTAGGGCACATGTGGCTCACAGCTTCATGCCTTTCACCGTGTAAAAAACAAACTAAAAGGCTTTATCTTCATTTGGTGGCCTGTGATGGTCCGAGGCAGACGGGAGCTGACACCTTGGGAAAGAGACGACTCATCTGGGACAACAGAGGGAACATCTGGTTTACCTCAGCTCTGTCGCTAGCCTCCTTCGTTGAAAATTCAGATTTTGTAAACCTTTTTCTCAGCAGTAGCCATGTGCATTTAAAGTAATCACCGCAACTTGGGAAATACTTGTAATTCATAGGTATTTAGCTATGACTGATGCATGTTAATTACCATGCTATACTTCAGCTTTTGGATTCACAGGAAGGAAAACATGTTTGTGAAACACATTAGTCATATTTTTTTTTTATTGAATACCCAGAGGCTCATCTGACATGGCTCTGATCATATTTTTCCACTTGAACTGTTATATTTCTTGCCCATCCAAACCTCAATGAATCCAGGAACTGGAACTTTAACGGAGAGAGAGAGAGAGAGAGAGAGAGGGACAGTTGGGGGGAGGCTGCGCACAAAAAGAGAGAGGGGTGTATTTGCATGTCAGCACCTCAATCCAGACAGAGAGGCAAGGCTGGCAGAGAGGCCTCAGGGCGAGGGGAGCTTTTCTAGTTCAGCTTTTTTAAGATTGCTGACTGGCTTCCTCCTGTGTCGGCCCAGGAGCCGGGAAGAAGGCAGCACACATTCCTCCCTCTGATTGCAGCTGATGAAACACTCATGGGCCTCTGTCTTCCCAGCACCTGGCACATGCAAACTCCACAGATCCAAGCCGCAGCAATGTGTTGTGGCCAACTGTGGCGTGCCAAACCCAGGGCAGGGCTTAGATCAGATACAGACAGACCTAGATGTAGTTCAGTTTTAACATGTCAATAGTGTTTCACTCAGAAACTCTGTTTTCAAACATAATGCATTTAAATGTGTGTGGTTTTTCTTTTTTTTTTGTCTTTTTCCAGTTATCCGGGCAAAGGTAGTTGGATCGGAGCAGATTGAAGTTGGCAACAATATCTATGGATATCCCATCACACAGATCAAGTATGACATCAAACAGCTCAAGGTACATGGAGTAAAGTGTTTAATTAATCGTTTATGTTTGGTCATGCACCCAATTCTCATTTCTTGCCTTTTACTCTGTTTAAAAAATTTCAGATGTTCAAAGGTCCGAGCGAGGCTATCGAAGCCATCTACACTGCCTCCTCCTCTGCAGTGTGTGGGGTGAATCTGAAGACTGATGGCGAAGACTATCTGATCACAGGTATAATGCACCTGCCTTTCTCATCCATCCATTATCAAT